>NC_133843.1:3554951-3873064 GCF_047830755.1 Zonotrichia albicollis
TTTGAATTATCTTGTTGGACGATCATTCCCCAGAACATAATAAAACAAACATTAATTACTACTTCAGCGAGTGTAATCTTGAAAGCACTCGATGCTACTCGAATGCCACTGTAGCCTCACGCTCTGCACTTTGAGGCACGTGGGTAAACAAACTCATCCTCCAGGTCTGGGTGTGCAAGGCTGTAGCTTCAGGAAAGGATGGGTGGAAAATGTGCAGGGAAGGAGAAAGCTGAGCCTGCTCTCTGTGATGGTGTTCACAGGGTTTTCAGATGAGGGGAGAGACAAGAATGTTGACTCCATGTTTCAGAAGGCTTGATTTATTATTTTATGATATATATTACATTAAAACTATAACAAAAGAATAGAAGAAAAGGTTTCATCAGAAGGCTGGCTAAGAATAGAATAGCCAAGAATGATAACAAAGGTTTGTGGCTCGGGGCCCTGTGTCCAAGCCAGCTGGGCTGTGATTGGCCATTAATTAGAAACAACCACATGAGACCAATCACAGATCCACCTGTTGCATTCCACAGCAGCAGATAATCATTGTTTACATTTTGTTCCTGAGGCCTCTCAGCTTCTCCGGAGGAAAAATCCTAAGGAAAGGATTTTTCATGAAAAGACATCTGCGACAGCTCTCCTGAGAGCATGGAAGATCTGGTGGCTCGGTGGGATGCAGCAAGTCTGACCATGCCACATGGGACTGTGCCAAGTTTTGCAGCACTTGGTATATTCATGAATGTGTAAATGGCAGATCCCAACTTCTTCTCTGCTCCTGATGGCATTTCTAGCACTGTCACCAGAGCACCCTGGGTGTTGTGGGATGGGTGCCAATTCACCCATCAGCAGGATTGGCATTGCTGCTGGTGTTTGGGTTTGTCCACAGGCAAGGAAAGAATCAGCTGAGAGAGGGAAGAGGCACGGCTGTAGCCAGGCAGCAGCATGACATTCTCCCAGCCAGTTGGAGTTCAGCATCATTAGACATTCCTCAGACATGTATCATGCAGGAAACTTCTGCTGAGCTCTTTCCCTGGCAGTTCTCCTTCCTGCTCCTCCACCTGCGCAAACCCAGGCCTTGGCTTTGCTCCTCTAGAGGAGAGGGTGGCTTTCCTTGCCCATGGCCCCACTGCCTCCAGGGTGCCTTTCCAAGAGCATCCCTGCACTTCACTGGATGCAAAGCTGGGGAGAAGGCAGCTGCTGCCTGAATCTTAAAGATAAAAATCAAGTGAGGAAAGGGAAGCCCTTTCCAAGTGCACACAGTGCCTGCAGCATCCAGCAATCCTGGCTATTCAAATCCAGGTACATGCCAAAAAGAAAACAGCTTTCAGTGTCTTAAATATTCACTACTGATGTTTTAAAGACTGATTTCACATTTGTGAAAGAGAAGGGAATTGAAATACACTTTTAATAAGAACGTTGTTTCGTGTCATTTTGTTACCATCCCATCCATCCCAAAGGGCTTGTTTCCCCAAGGATGAACAAATCCAGCATGAAGGGCACAGGGAGTCAGGGAGAGCCCCACTGCAGCCCCAGCATTCTGGGGAGGAGAGGGAAGAGCAGGAGGAGGAGGAGAAGGAGGAGGAGGTGGAGGTGGAGGAGATGCTCTGAGGATAGAGCCATATGTTGCCAAGTTAATAAAAGACCTTGAAAAGCATAAATCCTCGGCATCCTGGCTGCTGGCCCAGGTGCATAATTTCCTTGCCATTGGGGGGGAGCAGGCAGCATCTGTGTAACTCCAGCATGGAGCACTAATGAAAAGCCCAGGATGAAAGGCTCAGTCCCCGGGGACAGCGAGGGAACCCGGCTCAGATGATGTTTGTGCTGGGAGGGAGCCTGGCAGGGTGGAGTGAGGCTTCTCCCTGCTTTCTGTGCCAGGGAGAGATCCTCCAGCACTCCAAACCATCCACTTTCTGCAGCACCCAGGGCCTGGGGCTGTGCATGGTGGAGGCATCACCCCCAGGAAAACCCTTTCTGTGGCACAGATGGAAGTTACAGCTCCTACAGAGGGGGAAAATCTTCATTCCCTCAGAGCTGAGCTGCAAATTCACTGCTCAGAAAGGGAATGCTGGCAGGTGTTCAGTGGGATAAGTGGGGAGGAGAGGCAGTAGTGAGGGGTGCAGCACCCCACAGCTCTGTCTCTGGAGGATCTGCCAGCTGTGGGGCATTTTCCAGTTTTCCCTCAGCAAAGCAAATATTCCTTGAGCCACATGGGGCTGAGAAGGAGAAGCAATTGTGTGTGTGACTCAACACAATACAAAGCCATTTGCCTCCGCATTTGCCAACCTGAACATCCAGATGTACACAAATTAATGAGCATTATGATGAGCCTCATTAAAAGAACTGTTCTTCAGGGGGAAGCATCTTCCCCAGCACCAGCGCTGTGTTCTGTTTGCTCAGCTATTAGCTGATGGCAAACTGTGAAATCCTCACTTTCATTCTGATGCTGATGCTTTGGTGCAGTCAGTCCCTTGCTGGAGCAAGAGGTGACAGCTCTGGGTGCCACAAACAGTGATGGTGGCAGAGCTGGCTCCAGCTCCAGCTGCCAGCCAAGTCCCCCATTACTGCAAAAACAGCCCCACACAACTGCTGCTGGGTGAATTAATTTTATATCACGCAGTGCCAGCAGAAATGCTGGGCTTTTCAGGGAAATAAACACCTAAATAGTATATTTTTCTTGTTGTGGACTGATCCAAGGTAAGTGTTCATCCTTGCCTTGAGTGAGGAACCAGCACTGCTTCTCGAAGCCTCATTTTGCCTTTTACCATTACATTTTATTGAAAGGGCTTCCAGGTTATCTCTTAAGTGGGTGCTTTTCATTCCAGCTACATTTCCTCCCTTCTGGCCAGGCTGCTCTCCCTGGAGCAGGAGCTTCCCTTGCCTGTGCAGAAACATCTCAGCTTCTCTCGTGCAGGTTCCTGGCAAATTCAGCATGTTGTGGTGTTGTAACAACCCCATTCCTGGGGCAGCCCTTGCTGAGCCCAGGTTCTCCCTCTCTCCTGGCCCCCTCCATCCTCTGGGAATGCACAGAGATGGGGAAAGAAGCCAAATGCTGGCATGGCTGGGGTCCCACCAACCTGCTGAGGCTGAGATCCATGTTTTCTGTGAGGCAGCAGTGAGACTGGGACCAGTGCTGATGAAATCTGCAGTCGAGCTGGTGAAGAGGAGAAAAAGGAGCAGAGAATTCAGCTCATGACCCAGTAGTGGAGAAACCACAGAGCCATCCTCACCAGCCCCTCAATTCTGAGAACACCACTGACTAACTGGAAGCAGTGCTTGGTCCAGGCCCCATTTGTAACCTGAAGCAGCTTTTTCTCTTCCAATGGATGAAAAAAAACTTAGTTTCCAAGAAGAGCATCAAGCCCTTAATCAGTGTTTTAATTCCTAAATGGCAGTGGGTGCAGCTGAGCTGGTTGTTTGGAGAGCAGGTACCCCCAGCCCAAGGAGAGCAGCTGTGGCTGCATTGCAATGAGGTGTCTGGCAGCCCCCAGAGCCAGCTCTGAGTCTCTCTTGCATCTAAAAGCAGACAGGAGTGGTGCTTATTAATTTGAGTCCACCTCTGAATGCACTTAACGATTCAAGTCCAATTAGTTTTCAGAGTGCCCAGGTAGGAAGTAATCATTAAAAACATGTAAATTAAGTTACTGGGGAGCTTAATAGATTAGTCATTGACTTTCTAGCTTATGTTGGCTCTTAACCTTCAGCTTAAATTCATCAGGAACAATTTCTCTCAACTGGCTGCACAAGGTTAGAGCTGGAGGCTGTGGCTTTGCCAAAAGGAGAGCTGGCCATGCCCTGGCATCTCCCTTGGGACAAGGAGCCAGAGATCCTCTGTCCTTCCAAAAGTGAAGACCCCAGTAATCAAATTTTAGTTGCAACTGGAATCAGTAAGAGTTAATCTGAGATTGATAAATGGACTCCTACCTAATGCCCTAATAGATTAGGAGGGGCCTAATGGAAAGACAGAGTCTCCTGGAGCAACACAAACCTCTCAAGGTGTAAGAGGCACCTACAGAGCCCCCACTGTCCTGGGGCTCCCCCTGACCTAGACCCACTCCCCATGCTGGAAAGCAGCTTTGTTATAGAAGGGAAAATAAAGGAAAGATATCAAAAAATATCTCGGGCTGAGAGCATTTGGAAAAGCTATTTCTAAAATTGCAATTACCAGGAAGGAGAACAAATTACCACTTCAGGGACCGTCGCACATGGAGAATCAGAGCTCTGGGAAATAATCAGAAGAATATATTCACAGAAGTGCATTATTTATATTGAAACATTTTGAAGTAAAGGTCACAAGGAGAAGTTGAAGATTAGTAAATAGGAGCAGGCAAGGATTGCTTTGCTGCCATAACAATTATGGTCCATTTTGATTATGACTGCATTAGTCACCGAGATGCGTAAATCACCGCAGAGCAGGCAGGTGTGGCTCTTGAGTTAAGGAGTGGGGGATCCTCCTGCACTGCTCTGATCCAGACCAGGCCATTGGCCTCATCTGCAAGTTCCCCCTTGACAGAGCCACCTGGAGCTCTCCTGAGCCCTTTCAGAAATTTCCCATTCCCTCAACATTTGGCTTTGGCTCCTGGGGTATCAGGGGTCCCACAGCTCTGGTGTTCAGGGTGGCACTCAGGGACCCTGAGGGCCATTGGTTCTTTCTGTATGTGGATATGAGGATGATGCTATTAGTTGTAGGTTGGCTAGTCCTTCTGTGCCTAGTACTTTGTATCAGGAAAGGTCAATTAGGTGAGAGTCAATGTTTTGTCCTCCATTGAGGAAATTAGTTATGCTTAGGTGGTGGATTAAAGGGTTAAAGTACCCTAGGGATGTGGAGAAGTTTGAGAGAGGGGTTTGTTTTGTGAGGATGAGTGTTCGGGCTATTTTTGAAATTTCTAGGGCTAAAACAATGCCTAGGGCTGTCACGATTAGGGCAGTTATTTTAATGGAAAGTGGTGTGGGTGTTGGAGGGGGTTTTGTGGGGATGATAAATGAGGTGATGAGGAACCCTGCCAGGATGCTTCCTAGATGTGCGCATTACCTGTGTGGATCACCCTGTGTGCATCACCAGGGACCCTGTGTGCATCACCTGTGTGCTTTACCTGTGTGCATCACCTGTGTGCATCACCATCCTGCTGCTCACCTCCCCATGTGCCAGGTCCTGCCAGTTTGTGACAGCACCAATCCCCTACACACAGGAATCCCAAGCACAGGAGTTTTCTCCCCAAACCAAACAGCACATGTGCAATACAGCAGCACTGCTAATCTTCCATGCCTTCAGCCTCCTTGTAAGGCAGAGGCCTCTTTTCCTCCCCTTTTATTATCGTGGATCATTTTTAATGCAGCGCCGACCTGTCAAGCCTCCCCTGGCTCAGTGTCAGCTGTTACAAAGCACTTAGGAGAGATACACAGAGGGAGGTCTCTCTGGGTGGTGCAGAAGGCCAGGAGAGGCAGGAGATAATGGTGCTGGGATGTCTCCCAAGCCCCCAGGCTGCTGAGCATCCCAGCTCACAGCCACTGCCCCTCACACATCCCTCATAGGATGAGAGACCAGCCAAGCTGGACCATAGGCTGACCCGGCCACACTCATCTTTGCCAACAGTCCCTGCTTCCTGCGCCCCTCCCTGCTCAGCAGCCCTGAGAAAATATTTGCAGCTTATAAAAGCAGCGAAAATGGGATTGATTTACTGTAGTGACATCTCAAAGCATGAAGTGGCACTTTTACACTCGCATCACCCATTAGACATCTGAAGGCATCAGCACAGCCCATTTCATTTTTAAAGACATACAAAATGCTCGGAGGAAGCCATTTGACATCCCCATTCTGGGAGCTGTGATAGCGTGCTGGGAATAATACAGATGCATCAGAAGTCTCACATCTCATCATTCCGGTCCCTGTTGTGTCAATACCCTGCTAAAGAGCTGGCGAGCGTCGTTCCGTAATTTTCCTGCGTGTCACAGCTGCTGAAGGAGCTGCCCATGGATGGTTCCCCTAAATCAAAGTGGCAGAGCCTGGTGGGTGCTCCAGCCCTGCATGCCAGGAGCAGCTTGTGGAGGTGGCAGCAGCATCCCCTGGGAGATGCTAGAGCACCTGGTGGGAGGTGCAGCAGCTCCCTGCATCCCAGCCTTTTCCAGAGGCAGGGAACTGGAGCAGCCTCTCTTGATGAAGAGAAGGAAAAGGCAAAGAGCAAGGAGCTTCCCTAAAGATTGGCTCTGAAATCGTTGCCATGCACTGAGCATCCTGTCTGCACCCAAGAATGGGGAGCACAGGGACATCACCCCTGGCCTTGGGTACCTCAGCACTCACCCTCCAGCTCCACGGCTCTTCCCAGAGGCAACTCCATGCTGGAAACATTCATAATTTTAATGGAATTAGTCCATCCCTGGTGCCAGGGGAAGGAGCCTAACCATGTCCTGCACTGCAGTCACTGTGCACCAACAGAGCCAGCCCTGATTTATTAGCCCAGAGATTTCACTGCCCAGCCACTGACAAATGGCCACAATTTTACCAGCCCCTGTCCTCCCAATCAATAGCTTTTAATCAAATCCAATCACACCATATTAAATTAAGTGTCCAGGAGAGCCCCAAAGTGCTGAGGGTGCTGGTGCTGGCACAAGCCAGTGTCAGGAGCTGTGGGAATTAATCACCTCTGTGCTGCCAGCATGAGGAGCCCAGGCCCCAGCAGGGGAGAAAGGGAGGTTGGGCATACAGGAACTGTCTCAGGATACTTCTAATCATGGGTTAGAATAATGGAAGCTCCTGGATTGCTCCCATACTTCCGCAAAATTTGTGCCATTTCCTTACAGCTCCTTGGGGTTTGCTCTATTCAGCTCTCACGCTTCCACTTAGTTTTAGAGCTATTTCTGCATATGAATTATTCCCTGACACAATTTTGCAGCCCTGGTTATATTTAGAGAGAGCTCATTCATTGGGTGAGGCTCCTTGTTTTCTGTTTCGTGGAGTGAGATCCTCCTGTTCCTCTACCCCATCTTTCAGGCTCCAGTTGGTCTGTGCTCACTAATTACATGGTGGGACACCAGATGAGGTGGAGCTCACACTTCTCCTGTGTTCTGCAGCAATATTTATTTGTGATAAGGCAGAAGGCAGCCGTGGGGAGACATCCCCCTGTGAGCATGTCATGGCTGCATCGGCTTTCTCTTTATCAGCTCTGGAATAAATTTCTACCATGGAAAGAGAAAAGTGGCTGCAGTGGGACCTGGAGCACTTCATGATGTTTCTGAGTATTAAGAGCTTGGTTCTGTGCTGTCACATCTTCCCCAGATGGCTCTGTGGGACAGCCAGAGCTTCATGGTGCCCAGGGGGTTCCCTGGGGGCTGTGGCAGTTTGTTCATCCGTCCTCACCTGGCTGAATGTTCCCCCTCCATCTTCCTCTCCTTTGTACACACCTCTCCTCAGCCAGGCTCTCATTTCCCAGCCACATCTCTCACCTCCTTGAGATGTTTTTAATGCAGCCCTGCGTTTTTCTCCTCGTTCATCTGCCTTCTGGGAAACTCTTGACTTTTTGCTGCACTGTCAGCATTTTCCAGGTACTCCTCTCAGAGATATTCCAACAGTTCTTGGGAGAATCCCAGCAGCTCCCAGCTGCTCACCCAGCTCTGGGTGCTGCTGATGGGGCAGCATGACCTTGTTTCTGTCAGTGGCTTTGGTGACAAACCCTGTCCTGGGGCTCCTCAGCCATGCCCAGCATCCCCACGCTGCCTGCTGGAGCTGCGCCAGCTGTGGCAGCTGGAGCCTGGCAGATTTAAAGTCTTAATTGCCTGTGATAATTAAAAATCTGGGGAAGTTTCCCCAAAGCACGGAGCTGTCCCAGCCCAGCCACAGCTCTGCCTCCCCATCAGCCCAGCCACACTTTGGGGGATTCAGGGTGTGTTTGCTCCCACTCCTGCAGCTGACAGTGAGGCAGAGCTGACCGAGCTCCTTTCCCAGGTGGGAATTTGATCCAAGACCTAGACTTGGATACTGAACCTTCTGCAAACTGCATCACCATCCTATCACTCATCCCACTGCAGGGAGGGCAATGCCAGGGAACACAGGATCCATTTTGGGATCTATGAGCACAGGGAAGGTGCCATGAGAACGAGCTTGACCAGCCACCAACCAGGGAGGAAGAGCCAAGACAAGGACAGGGTCTGGCTCTGTCCTTGCCTGCATGCACCAGGACCAGTGACAGCCACCAGTCAGGGAGACAGGAAAGACTTTAATACCCATCTTCAGTCCTGTGTGCACGGTAACTGCAGGTGGAGATTTATGGTTCAAATTAATTGTGGGTAAATTAAAGCATCCATGTGGAACCACAGAGGCATTTCCTGCATGCTGCTCTTCCTTGGTGCTGGCCTTGGTGGCTCCAGCAGAGTTTGTCCCCTCACCAAGGAGATGTCAGGGACTGGTGTTTGCCCCCAAAGGCTGATGCTGCTTCCCTGTGTGAGTGGCCTTTCCCAGCAGCACTTTCCCCCCTGGAATCCTGCACTTCTCCTGTCCTGCTCCCCACACCTTGGCCACCCATTCCATCCTTGTTTGGATGCTTGGCTCTCCAAACACCCTCTAAACAGCACAGGGAGCTGCAGACCCCTGCCCACAGCCCTCCTGGGAGGGAATTGTCTCTCCTACTGGGATCTCCCCACTCCTCTACTGCATCTCTTCACCAGCCCTCCAAACCACAGGCCAGCCACTGGCTCCCCAGAGAGTGCTCCATCACCCCTGCCCACAGCCCATCCCAACTCCCTGTCATCGAGCAAATCTCATCACACTCACTCCTAACCTTTGTGCAAAGGTTGTGAGAAATGCCAGGGCCATATTTCAAAGGAAATATGAGCCCAAGCAGCCCTGAACTTGTACCGCTTCCAGAGAGGCTGGGCAGGGCATCCCCAGCCCTTGGGCAGTGCTGCAGCCACCTGGGGATGGCTCCTGGAGAAGGGACTGACACTCTGAGGATGGCTGGGACGAATTAGGAGAGCCGGGCTTGCCTGTGCTTCCTTATCTGCCCAGTAATTGAACGGAATAAGCTCCCTTATCTCTCCGGCCCGGCTTTTCCCTGACAGCCCCCTTATCTCTCAGCCCCTGGAGATTGCGAGCAGCCGTCAGGGGGTTGCATCCATCCACTCCATCCATCCTCATCCATCCACATCCATCCACTCCTGACGGGGTTGGGTGCTCCGGGGCACAGAGGGGCCCTAGGGGAGGATGAGGATGCTCCAGCCAGCAATCGAGTCTGCTGCAGGTTACCTGCATGGGGAGGTGGGTGCCTCTCCCCTTGGTGAAGGTGGAAGTGACCCTCTGGTAATAAATACAGAGAAGTGGTGCATCCCTTGTGTTACTGACCACCTCTGCTTTGTCTTTCAGCACAGCACCTCCATCAAGCATAAAGATTATGGGGCAAACATGGAATATTTGGGTTTGGTTGTTTTATTATCAATTCTTTTGGACTGGGTAAAAATATAAGTGCAAAAGCATCTATGAGAGAATGCCACAGGATGGCAGTGAGAATGGCCTCTGCCTTTTGGGACAACTCCTTGAGGGTGATCTTGGCCCCTCTGTCAGGGTACCCCCATGCCCCACAGCCTCCTGCCATTCCTGTGTAACCCAGTGAAGCAGAACACAAGCTGCTCTGCTGCTCTGCTCCTTGTTTTCCAGCCAAACCCTCGGGAGGGTTCTCCTGGCCCAGGCAATGCCAGAGGAAGCTCTGGTGTGGCCGTGGTGCTGGAGGAGGCTGCTCTGCAATGCTCCACATCAGCCCGAGCCGAGCAGTAATTGGGTCTCTTAGGTAAAGCACGGTGGATTGCAGGCGGCTGCAGCTGCACGGCTGATGGACCACGGAGGAGACATTAGCATGTAAAATGATGACCATTAACTTGATTAAAGAAAGGACACAACACGCATCTTGTTCTCGTATTGGAGCCACTTCTTCCCACAAATTGTTGGTTGGGGATTTTGATTTCCTTGTGCAGGAGACAAAACACCTCGGAAGCGCTGGGTAATTGCTTGTGGGCTGAGTTTTTCTAGGCTAACCTAATCTTGCCAGGGATTTGCTTTTAGCCCCAATGTGAGGATGGATTTTCTTTAACATCAGGATGAAAAACACTGTCATAAATTAGCAGCAGAATAAACAGCTTCTGAGTGCTGGATTTATACAGGATTTTCCTAAGCGATGGCTAACATGAAAAGGCAAGCCCCAGTTCTGCTCACAGGATCCAAGGACCAGCTGGGACAGGGCAATCCTGAGCTCCTGGGAATTTCTGCTCCTGGAAAACTGACTGTACTTGTGGGAAAATAGTCGGGCATCCCAACACAGGACAACAGCACGGGAAACTTGGCATGTGGAAAGTTCTCCTCAGGGATGTCTGTACAAAGTCCAGGGCCAGAGGGATGTGAACAGGTTCTTGGAGAGCAAGTCCTGCTGTCCATCCCTTCTTCATCTCTTCACCAGCCTGGACACTGGCACAGGTCAGCCAGAATGCCACAGGAGCAGGCAGATGTGCTCATAATTAGGATGCATTGAATCAGTTAAAGCTGAAGACAAAGAAAATTAGACAAAATGAAGAGGAAATGAAACGGCTTGTGCAGATGCAGGGGAAATATTTTTAGTCCTTCTAAGTCCATGGCGTCTGTTGTTTGGAAGAGTCCGTGCTGAATCCTCCCTTGGGAGGGAGGGACTTGCTTCCTTTCAAATGAGGTTGCCATCTCCCAGTGCTGCAATTAGTCATGTCCGCACAGCTTCTGTGGAGTACAACCAAAGCACTTAATTTTCATTAAAAAGATGACATTGGGAGCAGTTATGAAGGACAGGCGCAGGAACTGGGAACCACGTTCCTGAGGACGGAATGGGACACGCAAATGCATAAATTACTGGGCTCCTTTTCCACCTTCTGTCTTCTGCTTTTCTGCAAAGAGTCACTTGATTGTAGGTGCCTCTCTGATATCTCTTTGTAAATCCTATTCACATTTGCATTAGATAATTCGGTGTATCCATAAATTAGTGTTGAACATCAGTTGTTTTTACGGAAGCATTGCATAATCCCCGCCTCACAGGTGTTCACAGCCCATCCCAAGATCCCAGCAGAGGCAGGGGAGGCTGGTGAGTGTTGGCAGCAAGGACCTGTCCTTCCGCCATCCCCAAGGGCTCCCATCAAATTGTGGCTGCCCCATCACACACTGGGCACTGCTCAAATCCAAAGAGGCATTGGCTGCTCTGCTTCATTTAACTCTGCATAAGGTGGGAAGGGATGGGGCTCTGTGCACCTCACTCAGCATCGTGCTGGGGCAGGCATTGCCCTTGATCCAGGAGCAATTCCCTGCACTGAAGCAAGCCAGGGATGCTTCCAGGGCCTGAACACCACACTCTGCATCCCACTCCATCCCATCCTGCCACTGTGCACCAGCATGAGCCTTGTCCTTGAAACCAGGGCCGGATAAAATAGGGTCATTTTTATTTTTCTAGTTTCCCGTGTTCATGAAAGCAAAGATTCATGTGGCTGAGCCTGAAGACAAACTGCTTCAAAGAGCAATTTTAATTGAAATTATAATGATGGAAATTTTGCAGCCAAAATTGAAAAGCACGTTACTGTATCCCTTCCCTCCTCCCGTGACACGTCCAGGCAAAGCAGCAACAAAAATAGGGGCCTTTTGTGACAGCGTCTGTATGACTCAGTTTCTTCAGTCCACAGATTATATTTATCCTTGTAAAAGACACTTAAAAGACACTGTCCCTCTTCTTTGCAGCTCTCCTCATGTTCCTCCTCTCCCTGTGCTCTGTGCGCAGTGTGGGGGTCCTGCTGATGCACGGAGGGCCGCTTGACAGTGGCTTAAAACAGTGGAATTTAAGCAGGAAAATTAAGACATTTAAGCAGGAAAATTAAGAAATTTAAGAAGGAAAAAGGCAGAGGTGTCCTGGGATGTTTTCCCCAGGATGGGCTGGATGCCAGCAGGGCTGGGATGGAGCCCTGAGGCTCATCCCCGCCTGGACCGCTGCCGGCTCCCGGCAGGAGCACAGAGCCCCAGGGAGCAAAAAGCTCATCCTCTACCCAAACAGAAAGCGGCTGCTGGTTCCTCTCTCCTCGGCATTAATCTCTGTCCCTCCTGGGAAATTACGCCACGATAAATCTTTATTTCTCATGATGGCTTGCCAGCTTTAATAACGATTTCGCGGGGGATGGGAGATGCTGGCAAACCCGAGTGTGGGCTGGAGGATGCTCCGCTCCCCCAGCACACACTGATGGCTTGGGATTGATTTATCCTCCTTTCCCGAGCCCTGTTTGTCCAGCTGCCAGATAGGGCCAAGTGAGTAACTGTTTCCTCAGTAAATTCAGTCTCCTCTTAATCCTCAGGTACCCCTGCTTTCCTGGAATTTATTCAGTACTCACACAGAGCTGTATGGTGTGAAAATGTGGGTATTCAGACACTCCCCTTTGAAAAGGCTGCCTGGTTACTCCATGTGCTGGAACGTAGGAATTGAGCAGTGCTGGGGAGTTGCTGTAATAGTGTCTGTATTACTCAATACAAACCATTTGTAGAACTGTGCTTAAGAACAATGGAATTTGTGCTAAGTTCCCGTGGCATCCAACTGGCGAATGTGAACAATCGAGTTTTCTGTTATTTGAGGAAATAACTGAATGGCCAAATCCAATTACTCCTGGAAATTCTGCCGTGATGCAGAGAGCAACCTGAGCTGTGAGTGCTTCTTTCCAGCCAGAGTAACTGCTGCTCCTGGGTAGTTTCAGGATGCTCACGAGCCTGCATTAGGCCATCCCACTGCAGTCCTTCTCCAAGGAGGAGGTTGAGAATACACACTAAATGCCCAGTGAAAATGTGACCTATAGCTGAAGAAGATGAGGAGAAGATGCTGCTGCAGGGAGAGAAAAGAGCTGTTGGGTTCACCCCAGGGGTTGTGACAGCCAGTGCATGAAGCTGCTGCATGCACCCTTAGTGAGCAACACAGCATCAGGCCAGCAGCATCCCACCTCCTGTCCCACCTGCTCAATGGGGTTTCTCAGGAAAATGTTGCCAAATAAACCCCAATATGACAACACTGCTGCTCCTGCATCCTCTCATATGGAGCCCATCATAGAGGTCCTGAAAAGGATGAAGGAAAGGGAGAGCTGCATGGTCAGACTGATCTGGGGCTCCTCTGCTCGCCCAGCAGCCGGGGCAGCAGAGCAGCTTCGGACGGTTGAGCACTGAATGTTTTCACAGGGAGTTACTATAGAAACTATCTCAACACCTTCTTCTGTGCAGCCTCGTTGCTGCTAATAAATAGCCTCATTATTTCGTAAAAAAGTGCTCGGGAAACCAGGAGCAGCACGGCTCAGGCCGAGACAGAATTAATGGTCGAAAATAGTGGGACCATTTTTCCCTGTGCCACAGAAAGCAGAGAGGCCGGGGCTCCATTAGGGAGAGTTATGGCTCATTTCTCCGCTTTTGCTGTATTTATGTTTTATGTATTCAAAAGTGATTTCAGCCACAATCCCAAATTACCAATTCCCACATTACATTAAACGGCTGTGAACAGGAATGGCTCCTGCCTATCAAAATAAACCAGTGAGTGCCATGCAGGGAGCCAGCTCCTTCCTGATGCTTGCAGGCAGCACTGCTTGCAGCAAAATGCTCCAGGGCCTGCTGAGGAGCTGCTGTCCCAGCTGGTAGCAGGGTCCCTCACCACTGCCAAAGGCAGAGTATCCCTAATTTCCATGATTTTCTCCCTCTCTGCCCCAGCAGTCACAGCCATTTTCACTTCTCTGCCCAGTGCCTTAAGCCAAGACATTTTTGCTTCCTTTCAAGCCCCAGTGCCCCTGAGCAGGAGAGGATTGTTAAAAATATTAACAGGAATAACACAATAGCAGGAATAACACAGTAACAGAAATAACACATCCCTGTGGCAAGAAGCTAAAATACACATCTCTCTTGATGTATTCATTGGTCCTGTTAATGCCATTCCCAACCAGAAACACGTTCCATTCAGGCAGGGCTGGGCTTCAGAATGTGCTGGGGAGCATGTGGGCTTGTAGGATTTGTATTGGGGTCTTGGATCTCTGTGGGATCAGCCCTCCTACTGCTTGGAACCCTCATCATCCCATGGCTCACATTCAGACCTCACTCAGTGGTTCCCTGCTGCTCCCATCAGTGCTGGAGACTCCCACAGCTTCCATGAATCCGTATGATCTTGTCTGACTTGTGTCCAAAATGAAGCTTCCCTATGCCATCTGAAAAACTTCTGGATTTGGATACAGGCTTCATTGCAAATATCACTCTCATCCTCCAACCCGTGTGCAGTCCTACTCACAGTCCTACTCACAGTCCTACTCCACAGTCCTATGTGCAGTTCAGCAGCGGGTCACTCTGGTGAGCAAAAATTGAGCAATTTTAGAATTTTAGCCAAAAGCTCCACCACCAGCACTCAGACCACAGTTTCCTGAGAGATCCCTGCCTGCCTCTTGCTGTGAGGAGCATTACAGCTCTGACAGATGGGATGCAGTTTGCACCACCCTACCTGCAGCTAAAGTGAATACTATCATCCATGGATCTGAGAGGCAAATACTGCCCAGGAGAAGATGAGTTGGATATTTACCTTCAGGGAGGCTGGAAGCTGGCAGTGGCCACATCAAACCCTCAGTGTGGGCAGGCTGTGGCTGTCCCAGGCTGTGACAATCCCAGGCTGAGACTGTCCCAGTTGTTCCTGTGGGCAGGGGCAGCTTCTCCATCCACCTGTTTGCAAAACCTCTTGCAGCCACAATTTCCTCTGCTTTGCCCAGGAAAATCTGGACATTGCTGTGATATTCCCATGCCACATCTCTCTGTGTTGGCATTTTTGTGAAGATCTGAAAGAAAACCAGAGCTGATCACGCTGGCTTGCCCCTGGCAGGAGCTGCTACAGACAAATAGGGAACACGGCTCTCCACAGCTCTTCTTGGGGATCACGCTAACGACTTGAGTGGCACAGGCCCAACATCTCGATGGGAGGCAGCCAGGCATCAGTGAAAATGATGGGGAATATAATGAATCATTTGTCTTCCCTGAGAAGAAAGAGTGGCGGTGGAAAACACAGACCCTTAACTCTTCCACAGCCGCCTGCCGCTGCTGTCAGCATCCCAGGGTCCCCAGTGGACTGGCAGGAGAGTAAAAAGGAGATGAAAGGGGACATCACCACGTTGGCATGTCCCAGTTTCTAGGATGGATGCGGGCTTGCTCTCCAGAGCAGCCTGGCTGTCAGCAGTTGCTTATTTTGCTGTTAATGACACAGAACCACTTATGGAAAAGGATTTCTCTTCCTCGATAACGATAATAAAGTGGATTTGGCTTCCTGCACTGCATCCTTTGTCTGAGGGGCTGGAGACACTGGAGGCATTTGGAGAGCTGCTCCTCCAGCAGAGAGTGGTGGCAGAATCCAGATGTGTTGGGAGGCAGCTGAGCAATCCAGGAGGGAGCCCAATCCCTGCCCCGGGATGCTTCAGACCATGATGCTGCTTCTCCCTGGAATGTCCCTAATGTGACAGGCTTCCTCACCCATCTTCTTGGACAGGAATCTCACCCAGCTTCTTGGACCGAGAGTGATTCACGGAGCACAAGGAGCCACACCATCAGCCATGACCACAAACACATTCAGGTCTGATCAGGGGCGCCCCAGAACAGTCCCAGAGGGGACAAGACTGCTGTGGCTGCCCCAAGGCTCCGTGAGGGTGCCAGAAATGCTGACAGCTGGGAATAAATTACAGTTGCCATCTAATCAACTCTCCTCATCATTTCCAGTTGAGCAAATTAAAAATCTTCCAGCAGCACAGATGAACTGCGGCCCAACCTCGCGCCTGATAAATGTTCCTTTTGAACTCGTGCACAATGGGGGAGCCGATTAAACTTTTAACTTTTTTAATCCTATAATTTATTTAAAACGCATTTTCTGAAAGAAAAGAATGTGAAAGATTTTTTTTTCTTTGTGATTTCTTAGGGGGAGCTGATGTAAGAGGCAGATAACGCAGTGCAGCAAACTCGCCTCTGACGTTACCGCTCAAACTGAGTCCTGCAGCTCAGGCTGAAATTCCTGACTTTCAGTGAAATCTGGGATTCAGCTGGGTTTCCTGAAAAAATCCCAATAGTTTAACCCAAATTGGAGCAGGCAGGACAAGAGGAGCTGCCCACCAACCCGCTCTGCTCCATCACAGCCCACCAGCCCAGCACTATCCCACAGGAGTTTCCCACCCAGGCAGAGAGGTCCCATTAACTGCCACACTTCCCAAGGGGAATTTGCATAGAACAGCACAGCACATACACACAGCCCAACATGCTTCCAGGGATTATTGTTATTGCTGCAATTACCAAAGGAATTAGTAATGCTAAACCATCAAGAGGTTAACTGCACCAGAGGCTAACGAGCCATGTGGCACATCAAAACGCTGGGAGGGGTTTTCTCAGCTCAGAGTCGCACAATATTATATATATATACATTATAATTATAGATATATAACCTGGGATATCCATCCCTGGAAGTGTTCAAGACCAGGCTGGGTGGGAGTTGGAAAAACCTGTACTATTGGAAGGTGCCGGCATCAGGGATGTGGAACTGGATGATTTTTAAGGTCCCTCCCTACACAAAACATTATGGAATTCCATGATTCCTTGCATCCTAGGGAAGCAGTGCTCTGGTTTGCTTTTTTCCAGCCCTGTGCTGAGCTGGCAGGGTTGCTTTGACAGTCCATCTCTGGCCAAAGCAAGGGCACATCTCCCCTCCAGAAACTCACCCTCTCCACACAGCTCCTGCCAGGGGCAGCAGCCTTAACCCGGCCTTTCGAGAACCTCCTCTTTATCTGCTGCTGACAACAAAGCTGTAATTGCAGCCCTCGGCAGAGCAGATAGAAGGAGCTCTCCAGGCACCACAAGGAATAAAGGGCATGGCGTGATCCAAGACTTGTCCTGATATAACCGTGACTCTGCTCCAACAGTGGCCGATGACAGAGGGTGATCCTCCTGGCCACTCACTTAAGCCCAGCTCCATCCTCAATGCTGACCTCCCAAAGCCATGGAAAACTCACATGACATCCTGTGGTCACACAGGACCCCTGCACATGCCATTATTTCCATCAGACACAGGCACAGGGGTTCCCTGTGCTCCTGTTTGTGGGATGAGGAGCGGGCATGCTGCGGATGCAGAGCAGTCACCTCCTCCTGCAAGCCTCAGCGCCATCCCAGAATCAATACCCTGCCAACAATGATGACAATAAGTTTAATTCTTGATGAATGGCAGACATAAAACTGAGCTATTGTGTTGCTGAAAGAAATTGAATTAAGGGTGAGCAGAAGGGACACATCACTTGGCGGTGTGGTTGATAACGCTGCCTGCTTGGCCAGCTGCCACCAGCAGCCCTTTGGTTCCTGACACAGCTCCTGATGGTCCTGGCAGATCCCTGGGTGCCCAATACTCCCTTAAAACCAACTAATTCCCTTTCCATGGTTCAATTGTTGCTGTGGGAAGCAAGTCTCCAGCTCCCTCAACATTGTCCTCATCATCTCCTTCTCAGCCTCCCTCCTAGGATTATCAGAATTAGGGCACATCCTGGCATTGGGTGGGCCCTTCACCCATCTCCTGGACATGCAGCAAAGAGTTTGGTCTTCTCAAAGTGTTTTGGTTTGGGCACCCTTTCCCTTGAGATGGACACTTACCCTTTCCCTGGGGATGGACACTTACTTCTATCTGATTATTTTTCCCAGAGTGTCTGTGGCAGACTCCCTCTGCATGCACAGGAAGACTTTCTTCATTAGCTGTTAGACTCCAACTCCCGAAGAGCAAATTAGGGGACATGAATATGCAAATTAATGCTTCTAAACTGATAGCAGCATTGCTGCCTCCAAGGGGATCAAAGCTGGGGTGACATTTGGCTTCCAGCTCTTCGCATTCGGGAGCGGGGTTTGACACTTTCTTTAATTGTTTTTTACACTGGAGAGAGCTAAAAATAAACTTTCCACAAAGCTGTTCTCCTGCTCATTCTGTTGGGCTTGGGTTGGGGTTTTTTAAATAGTTTTTGCCCCATGTTGCCCAAGCTGGCAGGGCTGAGACTTTTCTACTCATGCAGGGCCATCCCAGTGATGCTCTGCCCAGTCCCCATGTGAGATCACAGCAGTGGCACGAGCACAATGGCCATGGTGAGATGCTGTGACACTAGGGACAGTTTGGGGACATGCTGGGTGGCAGAAAATGCATGGAGTCACAGATGGCTGAATTTGGGCTGAAACTCCCCCAAAGAAACCATTCCCCACCTTCAAAGGAGCTTTCCAACAACACCTGAGCCCATCAGCTTTCCCTCTCTGCAGCCAACCATGAAGGCCCAGAAAAATGCCCTGTGGCCACAACCAGCAGCCAAATGTTGCAGGATGATAAAAGTTCTGGTGCCTGAGGGTGTGAGAGGCAGAAAGGGCTCCACATCCTGCATGCCCACGGGGCATCTCCATCCTGGGGCTCTGCCCAGGTAACTCGTCAATAAGTGTTTGAATTCAGGAGGATTAATAAGGAATTCCAACAAACTCCCTGCCAGAAGCAGCTGTTGCTCCATGTCCCACTGTCCTGGGCTATAAATGCCCTTGGCTGGCTCTCTCCCCACTCTCTGCCAGCTCAGCCCCTGCTTAGAAGTAATTAGGAGATAATTAACATTTGTAGCAAACAGCAGGAAACATCTGGGCCTGATAACGTATGAGGAGCCCTCGAGGGTGATTAATGGGGCTGGAGGAAGGAGAGTGGTGGCTGGTGTGGCAGAGCATCATGAGGTGAGGTTGGGACTGGATGGGATGAGATGGAGACATCTCTGGGGGTGCTCCAGGGGTGGTGATGCCTCCTTCCATCCTCCTCTCAAGCAAGGATGGAGAAGCAGCACTGTTTGACCAGGAAGTTTCTCAGTCAGGAGCTGATCACTTGGAAGCAACCTGGGCTCAGAGGAAGAACAGAGGGCATTTGGTGGAGCTGTAATTTATTTTGTATGACTCCTAGTTAATTAAGTACTTCATTTGCATAACCCTGTGCCGTAACTCACTTCTGTCATCATGAAATTCAGCCATGCACAAACAGTCTGCAAAAATAACACACATAATTCAAACTTATGTTTGTTGTTAGAATGAGTTTACATGATGCAATTAAACAGGACTGACAGGCAGCTCAGAATCCCCTTCCCTTTCTCCTTCCTCTCCCTATCCCCTTTCCCTTCTCATTCCCTTTTCCTTTCTTTTCCCCCTGCCTTATCCCCTTCCCCTTCTCTAAAGAGAGGAATAAACTTTGCATTGATTTCTGGAGAAATATTTGGGATATTGCTGGGCTTCATTAGCTTCTCTCCAGCAATTCCCTTTCTGACCTTCCTGCTGCAGAGGTCTGCAGTGGAGAAGGAGCCTTGGGCTCCCTTGAGCCACTCACACATTATTTCCCTATAAATCAGCAAAAGGCCAAGCCGAGGGGTCCTCAAGGCCTCCCGTAACCTTATTAAACCTTTCCCTCACTTGTGCCCTGGCCTCTCCGGCCTTTCACCAGCACTTTGTCTGTTGGATACTGAAGAATCCAAAAATACAGCTGTGCACGGGCAGAGACGTATTTTTAGGGCTGCGCTGACCTTCCACATCTTGCTGCTGTCCTCCCCGTGTGACACCAGGAGAAATATCCCCGGTGACACTCGATGGCCACGCGCAACTGGCCCGCGAGCGAGCAGCTCCGCGCGCACGGGCCGGGCAGCCGGGAGGGCTGAGGGATGCTCAGCAAACCCTGCTGACATTTCCCACTGTGACATTAATAAAGGTGGGCTGGAGCAGGGCAGGGAGCTCCCGAGGCACTGGGGAGAAGGCAGAACATCCCTGAGGAGGGGGACTCCGAGGTCTGTCCGATCCTGCCCCGCTTGTTCCCTGTTCACACCCGTGCTAAAGCAATGCTCAGCGCCACGGCAGCAGCCCCCAGGCTGTCCCACCCACTGCCGTGTGGGTGAGCAGCTCTGCTCCAGCCTGGCATTTCTGGGGCACCCCTGTCCACAGAGGTTTGAGCAGTGACTGCCAAAGGACACACGTGGATCGGCCATAGGGAACAGCATCCTCACAGGTAGAAGCTTTTTGGCAGTATTAGAAAGTTTATGAGGTGTTTGTGAAGCTCTGATTTGTTAACCATGAACAGGTTGGGTGTGCTGGTTCTCTGTCTGGGTGGCTGCTGCAGCACTGCTGAGCCTGAAGACTGGGAAGATTTCCAGGCAGCCAAATGCCAGATGCTGGTGGCCCTCAGGACAGTTTCCCTCAGCTATACACACCACAGACAATTCCTTTTGCCATGATCCAAGAGGCTCTGGAAAGCAGCAGAATCCATCCCCTCTGGTGAGAATCCCTTGGGATTCACCAGGGCCATAGAGCTGGGGTTGTTGATGTCCCAAACCCCTCTGTGAGCAATTTTAGCAAATAGCAACAAATCTCCCCATGCCCCCTTCAGCTCCCAGACCCACGTGGCCAGGAACAGAGAAAACAATTCCAAACGTCTATAAATACCTAGGAAGGTAAATGCATTAACCTTTTCGTGATCTCAGAGTGTAATTACATACAGCCTGGCTCCCAGGTAAATTAGTACATTAATAATAATTTTGTTCCATAATTGCTGTCACTCCTTAGATCTTGCAGCTATTTGCCCATTCACTTACACATGCAAGGGCATTCCCACCACCACTCCCACTGCTGGAGCAGCCTTGGCCAAACAGCTCCAGGCAGTGCTTGGGAAATCTGTGTGCAGAATCATAGTTTAGATACAGATGCTACAAACAAACCAGCCTGGTCCTCGTTCAGCTGTGGAGCTGATTCCCACCAGAGGAGAAAAGTTTCTGCTGGTCAAGCTCTTTGGGGAGTCAGCTGGGACCAGCTCCCATGGGAGCTGGGAGGAAAACTCATACTGGGAACCTGCTCCTGGCATGCCTGGGATGCTTTGCTGTGGAGTGGGGCACTGGGACAGGGTCACAAGCACACCAGGACTGAAGCCACCAGGTCTGCCAGTGGCTGTGCATGGCAAAGGCAGTTGCAGAACTGCTGGATGCTCAGAGACTCCCAGGCCCCACAAGGGCAGTCCCCAGGAGGAGCCTCTCCATCGGCTCAAGAGGAGGAAGGAAGGGAGCATCCACTCGGATCTCCATGGAAACCAGGGAGAGGTGGGGAAGACTTTAATTTGAAGTGCTGATTTGGCAGAGGCCCTGGGAGCCATAGGCAGGAGATGAGCTGCATTAAGGAGCAGCAGGGGGGGCCTGTGGCTCTGCAAATGGGTGCCAAAAGGGTATCTGATACCATTAGGCTTGAAAAAAGTTGCTGTGAAAGGCAGGGAATCAACCGGGGCAGTGTAGCAGCAAATGATTTATTTAATTCATTTGGCCCCTTTTCTGTGCACAAATTATCCATAGAGAGACTTTTAATTTTTTTTCTTTTTCCTGAATTTGCTTATTAATTTGCAGCAAGGGGGCAGATGGCTGATGCAGGCAGAGCTCAGAGCAGCCTGCTGCCTGCACCCTGGGTGAAAGCAAACCCTGACACCATCCCCACACCACAGGGACTGCAGCCACCAGCACCTCCTGCTCCCAGCTCCCTCCACACATACTTTGGAGATAAACAGAAGGCTGCAGCCTCCAAGGCTTCGCTTCCAGGACTTTTCATTTGCTGTAATTACTGAATGATGCTTCCCCTGAGATAAGATCTGCGTGACATTTGCGCAGCCAAACCTCCTGCTCACAGCCCCCAAACAGATCCACAGCCACAAACAGCCAGGTCCTGCAGCAGGAGACAAAGCCAGAATCTCAGGGGGATCCACGAGGCAGCTCTCTCCAACTTCCCTGGATAAGTGCAGCGTTTGGCAAGCCACGGGAAAGCAGGACAAGAGCCTGATGTTAATCTGTGCTGGGAGGTGAGGAGCAGCTCAGTGCCCCTAAAATCAAGTGCTCTCTAAACACGAATTTGGGGTGCAGTCTGATGTACCCTCATGCTGATGAGCCAAGTGATTTGCACCACCCAAAAGAATCCCCTGCAGCATCAGCCTTGCAAGAGGGGCTTTCATTGCCTACAGCACCCACACATTTATTTAAAAACCTTAATAGTATTTGGAAATTACAGGCAAATGTTCCATGTTGACCTTCACTAAGGTGGCTGCGGTTTCCCACCTCCGTACAGTAAATCAGTGGGTAAATGAACACAGAGACTCAATTCATCATCAAATGTCAAGCCTGAGACAGAAAGACGGGAAATGATTTAAAAGCAACCGGCAGTTTAGAACTGCTGCAAATTTCTCATTATGGAGCTGCGAATTGTTATGAAAAACTAATCTGTGTTTTAAGCTTTGGTCTGCCCAGAGCTACCAAGGCCCCTCTCCTTACACCCCTCCCTTTGGTTGGGGTGAGTTCCACCTGACACCTCCAAAAGCCTCTGAGCATCACCCCCTTGGACGTCCCATTCTCCATCAGACCTTGCAGGAGCTGAGCTCCATGGGGTGGATTTTGAGGTGTGTTTTGTGAGCACCATCCCCAGGTGAGCATCTTTCCCTCAGGGTTTTTCTCTCCCAGGCCAACTCCTTCGATGTCACCATGGCACCCATCACTCTCCTCTCTGTGGGACTAACCAGGGAGTGAGGGTGTGCTTTGCAAAATCCTCCACATCCCATCCAACAGGAGCACAGCCACTGCAGCTCAGAGGCTCCTCACAGCTCCTGCCAGACTCCTTTCTCCGGAGACACTAATAAAATGCATTTCCTCCAGCCAGTGTCTCACTTAGGGAACCTTCGCCTGGGTGTGATTGAGTGCACTTAATACAGTCGCTCTCACTGTAGAAAGGATTCTGAGCCTCCTATTTGACAGCCTTGATCTTAAAGAAATCCATTAAGAGCAGCTTTATCTCTGGGTTTTGTAACCATTAAATCAGGTTTTATCAAGTCGGTGACGCGCTTTCAGAAGACAAGAGGGAGAAACAGGGAATAAACCTCCCAAACTCCCACGCTGGGGCTGCTGGGCTGGATTTGGGAGACATGGAAATAACCAAGAAAGGGTTTGTCTCAGTGGAAAGCCTCCCAGGGTGATGCTGCAGGTTGCAGGAACCTTTGCTGGATGCTGCCATGCTGCTTCCATGCGCCTCAATCAGCTTTTGGTTTGGCAGAGGCACTAAATACTCATTTCAGCTAATAAAGATGCCCGGTAATGTCATATTACAGGGCTGGCGAGCTCCCAGCAAATATTATGGTGAGGCTTTGTTTAATTAGAGGCTTCTCAGGCAGTCGCAATTTCCTCCTCATAATGGGGAAAACAAGCTGGGTTTGAAAGTTTGGGCTGGCGGCAAACCCTGCTGAGGCTGGGGCATTCTGAGAGCCATTTTCCAAAGGGCCCTCAGCTGCTGCAGGAGCTTCATCCCTCTTGGTTTTTCTTATTTTTACCTTATTTTCTCATTACTAGTTGCAGATTTTAGTTGCCCCTCCCTGGCCTGGGTGCTGGGGCCAGGTCTCCCTGCTGTCCTTACTCCTCTGCGGCCATTCCTGCAATGCCTTTGCCAAGGCAGTGACACTCCACTCCCCAAAAGGTCTCATCTGCATCTGCTCCAAGAGGGACAACACCCCTGAGAATTACTGAACCCATGGAAAGAACTTTTCAATCCCTCCCCTCCCTGCACACCTCGGTGATGAGACACAAACCGAGGTTTTTAGGGCAAATTAATTTTGTCATTACTGGAATCCAGTTTCCCTCCTGACACGCATGCAAATGGGAAGAGCACACCGAGCTGCATGCCAGGCACGGGTGCTCGAGTTCATTGTCATTAGCAGGGATTACTTCATTAAGAAGTGGGAACCCAAGAAGCTGCCCCCACACTTGAGTCTGAGAGGCAGCAGCAGCAGCAACTCCAAGGGCCGTGGCCATAATGCCAAGCAGCTGGGGCACGAGGCATTTGCATTTTCTACAGGGAAAGTTTTATCAGCTTTTCTTGATGACAGCTCTGTAGATTTTGTGCCACAGACATGTGCTGCAGGGGAGCAGGCAGCACCATTCAAGCACCAGCTCAGCTCGAGTCCCTGTGCTGGCATCCCCTGAACGCTGGCACATCATTCACCACTCGAGCTGCCTGTGCTGCAGGTACAGCACCAGCTCATTCATAAGCCTCAAGAAATATCGTTGTGTGAAAATGTAATAAAAATTATTCAGCTAATCTACTTTAATAACCCAACTTCGGGGCCTCTCTGTGCTGCAGACAGTATAATCATTTCTAAAATATGAGCTGTCATTTCCCATCAGTGCGAGGGAGGCAGAGGAACTCAGCACCCGACTTTATCGGGGCCACTAATTCACCAGCCTGGGGCCTGTGCAGAGTGAGGCAGCATTTCCAGAGCTGGTGGGCTGCCCTATCCTCCCAGCCCCATTTATGGTCCCTGCCCTGACCCCCAGGATGCTGCTGAAGGGGGTGGGGGTGATGCAGGAGACCTCCAGGACTCTTCTCCACAGGACAGGGATGCTGAGGATTTCCATCTTCTCAGGAAGAAAATGCTGCCACACTCTGACAGTTGTGCACAGCGATTTTTATGCATCAAGGATGAGCAAAAAGTGTCAAAAACACTCGTAAAATTGCCTTAGTGTGTACAAAACTCACCGCTGAATATAAAATACTTTAAAAATATTCCGCAGAATCAAATCTGCAAACTTTTTAAGTTAAAAAAAGATTAAAAGTGCCTGAAATATCATCATGCCTAACAAAACACAGATCCTGCAGTACAATGTGCTGTAGCAAATACATCCACTCATCTCAATTTGTGCAGATGGAGCTGTGTGGCACTACCAGCACTCATGGCAATGCCCAGGGATCCCACTGACAGAGACACCCCCCAGTCTGGCAAGGTGACAGCCAGGCCATGGGGGTCATGAGCACCCTCAGACAGACACAGCCACCCCCAAGGTGGTGTGGGCTGGCACAGGAACCTGCAGCTTTGCAGTGACAGGCAGGAGGCCTCACTGGTACAGGACCTTCACGCAGAAGGTCTCCTCGTTCTTGTCCTCGTGGTCATTGATGTGGATCAGGATCTCCTCCTCTCCCACAGTCTGGCTCGGGGCGAAGCGCAGGCCGATGGTGTACACCTCCCCTCCAGCCACCTGCAGGACAGAGGGTTGGAGGAGGCAGCAGGACCTGGCCAAGCCCCAGCCAGGGTGGCCCTCATGGCCAGTACCCACCCAGCATCGCCTGGTCTGGCCAGATGAGAGCCTGACAAGAGGGGAGCGCTGGCAGCAGGACGTACCTCGAAGGAATCCTCCCTGAACTGCAGCAGGTCAGGGCGGTTGGTGCACAGGAAGTAGAGCCGGGGTGAGGGGTAGGGGTTGGTGTAGGTGATGCGTTTGTTGCAGCCTTTCCCACCTCCCGCAGGCAGAGAGATCTCAAAGGCCTGTGGGGGCAAGCAGGGGCACAGATGGCAGGGTGGGCAGCAGCAACAACGGGCATTCCCCAAAACCCACCACAGAGAATTGCCTCCCACACACTGCCCTCTCCTCCCACACCTCACATCTGCTCTGCCAGCCAATGGAAAGATCCCACCTTTGATCAAAAGAAGCAACAATTAATTACAAGTGCAAAGGGCTGGGAGAGCAGCAGAGACTAGCCAGCTCCTTGTCATTCCCTGGAAGAGCTCAGATAACTAGATGAACTTGATGACCCTGAACAGCCCCTTCCAGCCCCAGCTACTCTGATTCTCTTAACACCTCATAGCACAAGCAGCATGTGGCAGGACAATGGGACATTGGTGTAAATGCCAATCTGAACCTTTCCCAGTACCAAGAGGTTCAGGAAAACACTTTTAGAAGGAACACATTAGCCAGGAAATCTAATTTTCTGTCTTTGAGGCAAGGCCTCTGCCAGCACAGTGCTAATCGAAAGCAGCATGCTGCAGCTCTAATTTCACAACTGGGAATACTTCCGAGCTGCCGCTCCTCAGCGTGGGGCTGCCTCCAAAACAGCCTAAAAGACATTCTACCAGGGGCTTCAGTCAGATTATTCAAGTACCCCAAGGGCTAAATGTGTGTTTATGATGGCAAGAGCCAAAAAAAACACAGATGGAAAGAGAGGAAGAAGCAGGAGACAGCCCCAGGTTATGGGCCGAACTGAGGCCACTGATGCAGTGCCATCACCACGTTTTGCAGTGGTGAGAGCTGCCGTACCTTGGATATGAGAGGCTGCCTGCAGGACAGGCAGAGCAGCCAGGAGGACACCAGCTGGTGGGAGTCCACATCCACCAGGTTGAGGTAGATGAACTTGCTGCCAGCCCGCCGTGGCCTCACACCGATGTACAGGTCCTGAATGCCATTGGCGGGGAGGAGGAAGGCACCGTTGGGATCCACCTGTGGAACAACACCTGGAGGTACAGCCACCCACCACAGCTGAGCACAGCCCTGAAAAGTCCAACTTGGAGCATCAATCAGACCCAATTGCTCTTAAAAACCTGTAACCCTGTTCCATCATACTGAATGCCATATCTCCCAGCCCTAGGAATACTCTGGGAATAATTCATGTCAGGAAGGACAAGAGCCACTCGGGAACACCCAGGGCCTCCCCAGCCCAAGGGTTGCACCACACAGGCTTTGCCTGAGGAGCCTTTGCCTTTCCTTTCCAGGACAGCAACGGAGTTTTTCTGCCTTTTATTATTCACATTTCCAATTACGGACGAACGAATTCTAAAGAAATTGAGAGTCTTCAGACAGTCTCATTAACGCAGATAATTTGCCCTCCGGGGTTTCGCGCCAATGATCCTACACATGACAACTCTAATCAAAAGATAATTATCACAAACGCTTTACGGCTCTCAGTTGTTCACAGCTCCGTGTGGGTTGCCTTTTGCTTTCTGGAGGGGGTTTCTTTGGCCAGCCAGCCCCCAGCCCAGCACGGGGGTTACCTCCAGCTCCTGGGGGTGGGAGGTGAAGGCGCGCACCCTCCGCGGGGCCGCGGTGCCGCGCAGCAGCAGGGAGAGGCGCGTCAGCTGCCCGGCCGTGCAGGCGACATCCAGGCGCTGCAGAGAGTGCAGGTAGAACTGCCAGATCTGCACGGGTGCTGCCAGCCAGGCGTCCCTGTGCACGGACAGACGGACAGGGCTCGTCACACACCACGGGAGTCAACAATTCCCCACCCTTTTGGGGTTCCTGCTACTTACGTATAAATAGCAACAAAGAATTTTTTGATCTGTGGGCTTGGTCCTCCAGCTACTTTGAGAAAGATGTCCTGTGGCTCGCCAGGCCCCTGCATAGACAACAGAGCATTGTCCCAGCAGTTGAACAGCTAATGAGGACCCCAGGGGTATCTTCCCATTAATGGGGGAGCTACCACCAACTCCCATATGAAAGCAGATGCTTTCGGTACCTCGTTAAACTACGTTATTAAGTTATTATACAGCTTGGCTGAGCTCTCCCAGTATTTTTAATTACAAAAGAGGATACAAATGACTATCACATTCCAGGTCTGTATCTGTAATCAAATTTTGGCAAATTTTCCACAAGTTTTCTAACAAGCCCTAATCCAATTACCATACTAACGCTTTTCTGCAACAGCAATTAGCAACTATCCCTCGTTGCCATTTGCATGGACATGCCCAAGTTTATTTTTCCCTTACACCTCTTCCTGCTATGGAACCAGCCCAGGAGAGCCTCCTACTTCAGGAGGAAGTGGGATGGTGCAGGGCTGGAAGTGGGATGGTGCAGGGCTGGGCATGGAGCTGCCCCTCTATTCCAGCATCCTTCAGCAGGGACAGGCTTTGCTGTGCACCCCAAGGACACATCGTCCCCCGACCTGCTGCAAATGGCTGTGGATACCCCAAGCAGCAGAAAAACCAACAAAAGGCTGCTTTTCCCCAGCATCTGAATCATCTGGTACTTGTTCAAAAGAACAAGCAAGTACAGGCTGCTGCATGATGCGATAAGGGGCAATGCTCAGCCTCCCCCGCCAAAACAACACAGCTCCTTTTAATTGGGAATAAAAAGCAATTCCAACTTCATTGCTGCCACTGTGTCACTGCCACGTGCTGCTCTGTGGTTGCACCCACATCAGCAGCTCTCTGCCAACCCAAACAATCTGCAGGAGGAGGACACGAGGAACAGTGATGCCCAAGTGTAGCATACCAAGGATTTGGTTTCACAAATGATGTCGGGGTCGCTGCAGCGAACAAACATCTCAGGCTGCCCTCCTGGCACCCCCACTGGCGTGCCTGTGGACAAGGACCAAGAAAATCACCTTCAGCTTCTCCTCTACCTGTGCCTTTCCCCCGTGCCCCACGCAGCTGCACACAGAACCCCTCAAGCTTGACTACCAGCAAACCATGTGTGTGCAGGTGTAGGGAATTCAGGTTGAAGTTAACAGAGAAACAGGGAGAGCAAGCAAGGAGCCCAGGGCTGTGAAGGCGTGAGGAACCAGCAATGTGCTCTTTAGATGCTGCTGTGCCTCCAGAAAGGCTCCATGAACTGTGGATGATGGCTAACAGGGAAGAGCCCAAGCCCTGCCAGGCACACCACAGACTCACCAGGGAGGGTGTGCCAGGGAGGCAGCCGAATGGTTTTCTTCAGGAAGGTGAGCTCTGGGTGGTAGAAGCGAAAGGTCTGGTCCACCACATGGGGCTGGGGCTCCACCTTCACCCGCAGGAGTGCAATGGGCTTCCCCCTGCTCACCTGGAAGGAGACCTGTCCCGGGGGCCAGCAGGAGAGGGCTGGGGTTTACCAGTGATTCTGCTCCTCCCATGCAGCCCCTCAAGCAGTGTTTCACATGGCTCCCTAACCTGGATGAGCTTTGTCTGCTTGGCCCCACTCTTCCCAAAGGAGTGAGCTTTGTCATTGGCACCAGTGCCCAGCCCAGCTGGCCCCTGTGGGGTGAAACAGTGAGTTCCCTCAGAGTGCAGCATCACTGTGGCTGCTGCTGCTCCCCATGGCTGTTCCAGCCTGCTCTGCAATGGTAACCACAGCCAAGGGGAACATTTTGTAACAGGAACAGCTCAAAACAGCTCAGAACAGCCTACCTGTGCTGCAACCACAGCAGGGTCTGCAGAGAAGGTCTGGTACTTGAAGGGGATGTGGACAGTCTCACTGGGGCGCAGGTAGACCTGAGGCTTGAGGTCCTCACGGAGGTGGAACATATCCTCTTCCACCGGTGTAACACTCTTGGTCAGCTCCTTAAAGTGGCGCCACTCCCTGGGGTCCAGGATGACACTGGGGCAGTGAGCAGCAGAGGTGCTGGTGAGGGCTGGCAGGGAGCACCACCCTGGCACCTCCCCACAGGCACAGAGGGGAGCCCCCACCTGAGCTCAGGGTGGTCAACCTCAATGGTCACGGTGTGCTGGACGCTGTAGGGGTTCTTCAGGGCAAACTCAAAGAACTCAGCTGTGCCCAGCACAGCGTGGACAGTGCGGGTGGCTGTGATGGCCTGGCTGAGCATCTGGTAGATGCTCTCTCCCTTGATGTGATCCCGGTAGGAGTCGATGACCTGCAGGTCCCAGGCACGCTGCTTTGGCCAGCCCTGCCCAGAGTGAAGGAACCATGAGCACAGAGACACCACAGGGGTCTGGCCCCACGCCCTGCTGCCACGAGCACCCTCGTGCAGCCACACCAGTGCCACATGGGTGGACATGGCCTCACTGAGGGTGACCAGGGGGCCAGGCTCACTTCTGGCCGGCGACTGCGCAGCGCGGCCTCCAGCTCATTGTCCACATCCACCAGCCTCCGTGCCCACGCCGTCCTCCTGCCTGTGGGGAGAGACCACCATGGCACCAAGGAAGCATCCCCCCATATACTGCAGTCAGTCCCCAAGAGCCCCATAATACTGCAGGGCTGGAAAGGGGAGCACCAGAGGGGCAGCTGACCCACAGCTGGCACTGCAGCAGCAGAGACCCTGCCCAGCTCAAGCCACAGGGGGACAGGCCAGGCCTCAGCAGGACTCACCACCTGGAGTGTTCAAGGAGTACCCCCTGCCACCTGGGGCGGTGACAGTGCTGTCTGGTGCAGTGACAATGCAGGAATGGGATGGCAGCTGCCCTGGCATCTCCTCGCATGGGTGACCTGCACAAGGACAGACAGGAGTGAGTGGAAACCATCCATTTTCATTGTTATAAAATCTACCACCAAATTTTTACCTCCCCGCAGCCCTGTTCAGCCAATTTACACAAGCAGGAGAGAATATCTGGAAACCAATGATGCCCCAAGAGCCCCACATGCTCCCCAGAGCCTGTTTTGTCCCACAGTCACCTGCCCAGGGATGGAGCAGCACTCAGAGCACACACATCCTGAACTCCTCACCAGCTCTTGCTTTCATTTCTGAGTTCTGCCTCCCCCTCCATGGCCATGTGCTGCTGCATCTCCCCACTCCCACAAAGGCTGTGCCAAGTGGAGCCACACAAGGCTCTAAACTCGCCAGGTATTTGCCCAGTCTACACATCCCATCCCCATCCTTCAGGAAAGGGTACCAAGCTTTGCCATCCTGTTTCTAACAGTATTTTCCTTTGTTTTCTTTAAAGAGAATGGGAAAAACACCAATCAAAGGGTGACTGCTGTCCTGGCACAGCAGCTCTTTGTCAGGGTGTGAGTTAAACCACTCCCTGGGTTGTGCATCTCAGATTCTCCTTCCCAGGAGCTTATCGGCCCTTTGCAGGCAAAGTATGGAAATGACGATTTAAGATATCTTATATGGAGCTAATCTCTCCTCTGAAGATAAGATTTTAAAACCTGGAGTCACTGCACATTTATAGGACAGAATTAAATACATAAAATAAAAGCAGCCAGCAGGTTCTGGGGAGGATGCTGCCCCTGGGTCTCACTCAGGTACATGCTGTGTGCCCCACCCCAGCCTTGGAGGGCCTCATGAGCAGGGGGTTCTCACCAATATTGGCCAGGCAGAGGTGGAGGTGGCCCCTGACAGCCACACGGACCCCGAGGGGCCGCAGGGCGCCGTGCCTCAGCGCCTCCCGGCCCAGCACCGTCCCGTCCGGCTCGTACTCCGTCGTGGCCACCTCCAGCTCGTGGTAGGTCCTGACAGCCAGCTGGCCCTGGCGCAGCAGGGGCTGGGCACAAGGCAAGGACAAAGTGCAATGAGTCACTGGGGAGTCTGGTCCAGAGGGGTCAAGGGGTCTCGGTGTCATCCTGTTCTCCTAAGCCTTCTGATGTTAACGTTTTTGTAATGGAATTTCTCACGCAAATAATGATTGTTTTGCATTCCTTTCTGGAGGAGGAGAGAACTGATGGACTGTTGGTTTGACCAGTGTGGTTGGAGAGGTGGCAATTTCATCCCCCACTTTTGGAATTCTATAAATATCAAGGTCCAGAAATGAACGTGCCTTTTTCACCTTGGACATCTCAGTGTGTGAGTGTCACTCATTTTGTGTCGTATTGCAACATCTGGGTATGAATGGCACTGGAAGTCCTGGCTCTGCAGGGCTTGGTGCTAGAATACTGCCAGAGTTCCAGGGAAGGGCAAAGAAAGTTAATGCTTTGTCATCACTTTGGAGGAAAAGATAACAAATCCTGTGATTAGGGGCTTGTCAAGCTGACACCAGATTCGGTTACACAGAGGGGCTGACAGCATCTCCATATTGAAGACACAAGGACAATGCAACAGCACCTCAACACATGATCAAAGGGAGAGCTGGGCTCTTCTCTAACACTCCATAAGGCAAGGGACCCTTCAGCATTACCAGCCACAGGAAAAGACCTTCAATCTAACCAATACCTCCAGCTTAATGGCAGCAGACCCAAAATGGAGCAGGGAGTCTCCATCCCAGACGTCAATCTGAAGGCTGTGCTCAGCCAGGTACCGCAGGAACCAGCGCTGCTCCCCAGGCCTCAGGAAAGCTGGATCCACCATGTACTTCAGCTGCAAGCCTGGTGGTTCTGCAAGACACCACAGCAGCACAGACATGGCACTTGACTTGGTGGGAAACCTCACACAACTGACCACTGTGTACTCCTTCAAACACTGGATGTTTAGAATTATTTTTCATGATGTGCAAGCCAGCAGAGGTTTGCTATTAACACACACCAGCCCATCCCTTGGGCCAGAAGCAAGCCCTCATCCACCCAACAGAAGAGAAGCGCACAGATGCTCAAACCAGAGCTTACTGGTTAAGGTCCCATCCTCGTTGACACGGACAAGGAGCTGAGCTGGCACAGCCAGCTCGGTGGCCAGCCCCCCATCCATGCTGACCAGCTGCAGCCGGGGCGTGGTGACCGGTGGGAAACGGTAGAACTGGAAGGTGAGGAAGACAGTCCTTGGCCACAGTCCCTCCACGCCGCCCTGGGCATCTCTTGAGAAGAGAGAGAGGGGTTTGGGTTGTGGCACAGTGCTGCCACTCTGTCATGAGCTACTTGTGAATTTGGCACATGCCAAGAGCAGAACAACAAGAGAAGATTGGCAGCACCACAAGTATTTGGACTTTTCTGAAGACAGCGGCCATACGGTTTGCCTTAACTTCCCAAAAAGCTTCGTAATTCCAGCTGTCTCCTGCCATATGCTGTGATGGAGGCGCCCAGCAGAGACAATGTGCTACCTTCCCACAGCACACTGCCAGCCATGGAAAAAACAGAAATGGGGCCTTATCCAGCCAAAGCCACCCCTTGGGTGCCAATTTTCCCAACTCCATTTGCATTTCTGGAGAAACCCTGCATAATTGAGCTCTGACATCACATTGTGGCTTATGGATCTAATTTTAAAAAACTGGATTATGACTTAAAAGTGCCCAGGGAGGGCAAAAGCAGGTGCAAAAGAAGAGACATCACCTGCCCAAGCAGAGAAGAGGATTCGGGGAATTTGGATGCCCACACAAGACCACAAGCTGCCATCCCACCTTCCAAAAGCCAGGAACTGCAGGACTATTTCATTGCCTTGCAGAGGGTCAGCTTCCTCCAGCCGCAGGTTGAAGCAGCCCAGCTCCACTGGCTCTGAGATTTCCACTGGCTCCTGGTTGCAGTCCAGGATGTCTGGGAAGCCGGCAGCATGCAGGCGTGCCAGAGCAGCACGAGATAGGGACACATGGGAACTGATGGAGAAACAGGGGTGAGCTCCACAAATGGGGCCACAGGGACCCTGGCAGGCCAGGTGACAGGGCCACAGGAGCCTGGGGAGGGGCAGCTGAGCATCACCTGCATGCCTGCAGCCCCACTGCAGCCATGGGCAGCTGCAGTGGGGTGAAGGGCAGCGCCTGCAGCTGGTCACTGGCACAGGGCTCTGTGTCTGGCGAGCCCAGGTCGGCCTCCAGGTGGGTGATGCCCCCATCCTGTGTGGTGTCTTGCAGGGTCTGGCCTGTGCTCCGTGGCGAGGCCACGAGCTGGGACACTGAAAGCTGGTGAGAGAATGGCAAGCGTGAGCAGCCACAGTTCCAAGGCAGCCCCCTGAGGCAGCCCTTGAGGCAAGCTGAGCCAGCAGCCCCTCTGTGCTAGAGGAGCTCAGCCACCACGTGCCCCAGTGTTGTCATTCCACCAAGAAGTGTTACAACTTGGCCACAGAAGGGTTTGCACCTCCGCTGTCATTTCCCTGCTGCTCGCTCCATAGCAAGAGGAGGGATGAGCACAAGCAGCAGGAAGATCAAACTGCTTAATGCGGCCTTATGAGGCATTTCATTTCATCAAAAATATTTGCGTGCCTTGATTCCTGCATCAAGATATAAAACAGCATAAAGAGGGTTCTCAGTATTCACAGCTCTCCTTAAATCTTGGGAGCTCTGCACGAACAAGCCATGTGTCTCTGTCAGCACATACCAGGGACAGCAGCACCCAGCAAATCTGGGCTGTCAAAAACCAGAGCTGCCCTCACTCCTGCAGTATGAAAAGAGCACAGGGAATCTCTCCCAGCACATCACAGGCAGGAGCTGCTTTGCTGCCTGGAGGAGGTGGAGTTGAGGACACTTGGTGCCTCTTGGCTGTAGCAGACAGGAAAACAGGCAGGGGATGGGTCCAGAAGCACAGGAAAACAGGCAGGGGATGGGTCCAGAAGCACAGGAAAACAGGCAGGGAATGGGTCCAGAAGCACATCCTACATGTGGGCCATCCCTGGGGAATGCTGCTGCCCACCACCCACACCCACTGGTGCATGTGGCACTTACTCCTGGTCCCCGTGGGGAGACTGGTGTTCGCCGTGGGGCTGGCACTCCTGTGGAGAGGGACAGGAAAGATGCTGTAGAGGAGCCAAAACTCCTATGCCCCACAACTGCAGCTGCACCACTGCCACCAAACCGCCCTGTCCTCCCACCAGCCCTTTCCAATTTTAGGTGTGAAGGCAGCACAGTGAAGCAGTTTACCATCACCCAAACACTTCTTTTGACTTATTTCCCAATAAGAACTGCTGCTTGGGGGTTAACACAGCACATCTCCAGATCCATCCTTTATTTTGCCGTGAATCAGGCTAACTGTGCCACAAACAACAGCTCCCCCATCCCCTGACAGCGCCGCGGTGCCTCACGGCCACGCGGTGCTGCCTAAGTGGGATGCTTAATGAGACGTGAAAGTTTTAGGATACTTAAGGTTTTCATCGTTTCTCTGTTATTTTTTGTCACTCCCTTCAACTGCTGGAGCATTTGTGCCCCGAAACGGTGGCAGCTTTACCGCGTTTATATTCGGCTGCTCTCTGGAGCCAGCACAGCTGAGCTCGCTGAGTCGCGGAGCCGCGGGTCCTTCGCAGCAGAGCAGGGGCACAGATGTTCCTTCTCTGCATCCACATGATGCTGAGACCTTGATTTGCTTTCCCCCACCACACAGATCCCAGCTATTCCATGCTGGCTGCTGTGTAAAGGAAACCACCCCGTTTCCCTCATGCCTAAAATATTGTTTCCTTCCAGTCAGGATGGCTTTGGCTGGCGTTGAGAAGAGGATGGACAGATACAGCAGCAACACCAGCATCTGAGCTGACAGATGAAGCTCTTGGCCTCCCCTGGGCCAGGCAGCAGCACATTTCTCTACAAAAAGTTAATGCAATATTCTCTTCAGTACCTTGTAACACACGCTAGGGAGGCACAGCTCTGGGGCCACCACTGCACTGCAAGCCCTCCTTTGTGTCATAAGCCCCCTGGAGCTGGGAAATGCCAGGGAGTTTGTCCCTGAAAATCACCTTGATGGGGATCTCCCCTCATCAGGGACACAGCACACAGCCCAGCACACTCCCCCAAGCTGCAGCACTCCAGACCACCACCAGGTTGGAAACTCAGTGTCAGCACTTGCTTCCCTCTCCCCTCACCACACCACAACTCCAACAGCATCCCAGCCACCTACAGCAGAAAGGCACCAGGAAAAACTTTTCAAGCAGCACCAGGAAGGTACCAATCATGATGCAGCTTGTACTGCAGGGAAATGAACCCCACATACCCTGACATCACACGACACCCCTTCATCTGCCACTAAAGCTTTCCTCACCAAAGCGCCTCCCAGCAGCAATCCTGGCTCCTCACCAGCAGAAACACAGGATTTGTCACAGCAAAGCCAAGGTGCCACTGCCATCTTGTGGTTCCACAGCACTGGAGCCAGCATGGCACAGCAACCCACCGTAATGGGCATTGCCTGGCCCATGGGCTGACACTGAATGGCTCAGCAGAGAGCTGGGGAAGTATGACACACACTGAACACTGCCTGCTGTCTGAAGCATCACCCTGAGACACAGCTGGGACCCCAGCAGGAACACCACTGCAAAGAAAGGGCAGTTTGCTTCCCACCAATCACAAAAGGGGGATGAGAGAGAAATAAGCCAAAGAGGATTTTTAGGAGCACAGTGCATGGACACAACCTCATGCCCAAACTTAAGCCCACAGCATTTTTCCTTCCATCTCCAATAGAGCAGAGGGGTGCTGGAACCCCAAACACACAGCCCCCCAAACAACAAACAGATGCTTCCTGCTCTTCCCCAGCCAGGCAGCAACACATCCTGCACACATCAACCCAACCCAGGCTGCTGTCACACTCCCTCAGTGGTGGCACAACCAGATTGCTTTTCCCCAGCCTATGACTGACATCTCTCCTGTTCCCATGTCTGAAGAGACACTGAGTCCAGAGAGAGAAGCAGCAGTTCCTGCAGTGAGAACGTGCTGCTGGTGAGGTCACTGCACCCAGAATGGGAGCAGGCAGAGGCAGTGCTAGCAATTCCTGGGGATTTTGCACGTGGCTCAGCAATACTATCACATGAGAATTTTGCAAGTTAAAAAGTAAGAGCTGAATTCAACTTGACAAAATTCTTGTTTCACTCCGGTAATTCATAACTAGCTTGCTGAAACTCACTGAAGTCTTGTTTTCTCTCCCGAGCAGACACCAGTGCCACACTCTATATTTTAAATGTCAGCGATCTGGAAAACACTCACTCAGCGATGGCGTAGGAGGCTTCTTCGACTCGTCCCTGTCTTTACATAGGATCTCTGCAGCAGTTACAAGATGTTCTTCCGAATCAGTGGAAACATGGAATTGGACAGTCCCAGACTCCACGTGCTTCCCCTGAAGTTGGCAACAAAAATGCTTTCAGACAGCGCGGTACACGCAGCCTTCCTCGTGCCTCCGACAGCGGCTCCCTCACCCTGACACCAAGCAAAGCTGCCAGGGGCCAACACACCCTTACCTGCCGGGAGCTCGGGGGGGTCCTGTAGACCAAGGTTTGGCAGGGGCCACGGCGGGCGCCACCACGCAGGGGGAGGGTCACATCTGTGTCACCAGTGCCTGGGACAGGGCTCCAGACAGCCCAGCGCACTGAGCGCATGTCGGCCGCCTCACTGCGGGCACTGCCGGACAGGGCCTGGGGATGGAGGGCACAGTGAGCACCAGGCAGCCCTAGCTGATTGCCAGGCAACCCTATCTCACTGCCAGAACCCAGGAATGGGTGCTGCCAGACAGGCACTGCCTCTCATGCCCCATGGCACCTCCTCACAACCTGGCTCTGGCACCACTCTCCATCCCGTTCTGAAGACATTTCATTTTCCAGGACTTTATGCCTCTCTAACCCCTCCCTCAAGCAGTTGCACAAAGGGATATATGTTGGACCCCCATCCCTAGCAGAGGAGAAAGGTTTCCACTTACCCAGCACATCCACAGCTTCCCTCAAACTGAAGGAGAGGAACAGAAACAACAGAGGGCTCTGCCAGCACCCACCCTCCCCCTCACAGCTAATTATGGCACTGAGGACAAGGACAAGGTGATCAGCTTTGCAAGCAGCTTTGGGATTAACCACTCTGCCCCAAGGATGCACCACAGGGACTGGCTCCACTGCTGCCCCAGACAGCCCTCCTCACACTGCCAAACAGATCTGCCTCTGGAACCCCAAATCTCCATGGGATCTTGGGCATCAGCTTTCCAACACAGCTGGCCCCAACAACTTCCAACAGCACAGCTCAGTGTCTCCCTTCTCAGTACAAATCCCTCTGGTCTGGCACAGGCATCCTGCTTTACAAATGCCCATTCTCCCTACTTTGGCTCTGGACAGCTTAACAAGAGGCATTTGCCACATTTTCAATGAACATCTTAGCAGGACGATTAAAGCCTCTAACGCCTGGCAATCGATTCAGCCAGCCAGGAGCTGATGGCTCCAACAACACAAGGTCTCTGGAGGGGATATACAGTACTCATTGAGCTGGGTTTAACCTGCAGAAAGGTTAAACTAAGATAGGAGTAAACGACCAGTAAGTAGGTGAGAGTATATTGACTGCAGAGACCACCCTCAGAGATTTCTCCTGCCTTTACAGCTTGAGAACATCAGGCTGAAGCACCCAGAAAAACCTCATCATTCAGAGCAAAAACAACAACAACAAAAAAGGAGTGGGATAGGTTAACCTCTTTTCAGCATAAATGCCAAATTCTAAAGAAAAGCCTTTTTGATATTACAAAAAAAGCTGAAATTTTCTAAATTACCTTGCCAGAACAGTATGGGAATGCTGCAGGCTACATTCCTCCATCTAAATATAAACAGTGGAGAAATGCAACCACACGTTATTAAAATAATTCACTGAGCCATGCAGGTTGTTTTGTCCAGTGCTGTGGAAGGCACCCACACACTTTGCAGGGCCCTGCATTACAGAGCACAGCCATGCAACAAGGACTTTGAGAAGCAGGATGGTGAAATGGGCAGAGGAAGGAATTCCTCAGCACGGCTCACTCCTCCAGAATGGATCCCTGCTCTTTCACAGGCACAGAGACACACGCTCAGCCCTACCTTGCCACCAGCTCTCCCCGTGCTGCAGAAGACATATTCCAGCAGGAAGCAGACCCTGAATGCCGGGTGAGGAACCATTTCACTCAGCTGGATACGGCTCCTCAGCACCAGGGCTTGACCTGCATCCCTGTGTGGGACGGAGAAGCAGCTGTGAGAGGCACCTGAGGCAGGAGGGAAACAGCAGCAGCAGAGGAGCTCCCCTTACCTAGCTCTAGAGCTGGGCACCCCCTGGCAGCGACCTGGCGACAATTCTGCCCCTGGCACCAGCACAGCGACCTGCGGAGCCTGGACGAAGCGCAGCCCGTTGTGGACGCCGACGTGCAGCCGCCGCTCCCGAACCACCATCTCCTCACCATCCGGGGCAGTGTTAGCCTGTGACAGGAATGTTTTACACCTTGGGCACCACTCTCTGTGCTGATCACAACCAGAAGAATACAGGCAACCTTTCAGAAACTCAAAAAACAGGGCCTGTTCCCCCAGCAGGTGACAGAAATTAGTATCTTTTGCCTTTATGGCAGAGTTGGTGCAAATCTGGCAAGAAAGGACCTGGCCAGGGGCTGTCACTCCAAAGGGATGGACTTGATACACACTGCATTTCATCTCTGTATTTCCCACAGCAAAGCAAACCCAAATTCTGCTTATGAATGTCTGGATGTTCAAAACAAAGCCCAGACAGAGCACACAAGTACTAATCCAATAGCAAAACAAGCCAAAGGCTTCCACAGCAAAAGAAAAAATTGGAGACTCCAAGAGAAACAAATGCATGAATTTCACTTACCTGACACTTTTCACCCCACCCATAATTCCAGACACTAGAATTACTCCTCTACACTGTGCCTTCCCCTGCCCCAATCACACTGGCAGTACCTAGAATGATGGAATCACAGAATGGTTGAGATTGGAAAGGACTTGAGGAATTTTCTTGTTCTACCCCCTACCATGGGACATCTTCTGCTAGAGCAGGTTGCTCCCAGCTCCATCCAACCTGGCCTTGGATACTTAAAGGGATGGGGCAGCCACAGTTTCTCTGGGCAACCTGTGCCAGGGTTTCACCACCCTCACAGCACCCTACTTACCTGAAGTAAGCGATCACTGTTCAGTAAATCCAGCAGCTCCTCCTCAAACTCCTCCAGGGAAGGGTACAACTGGATGAAAAGCCGCTCCAGATAGCAGGTGACCGTCTTCATCAGCCGGGGCCTCTGCAAGCAGTCACCTGAAAGACAAGGTGGTGGCCACAGGTTTCCCAAGCAAACAGAAAGCCACCACTGCTGTGCTGGGGTGCCCTGCAGTGCCAGCAGTGCCTCTGCCCACTCAGAGTACAGGCCTGAACACCTGCAGGGACTCAGCTGCTTTCAAGACCTTGCTCAGCTTCAGTACCAACAGTTAACACCCCAAAGCCATCAGCAGTAGGTTCTCCAGGCAGGAATCTGAAGAATAATTCAGCTGCAGAACTCTGAGGAATTTTTTTACCCTCTGAATCTTCAGCTCACATATTTTAATTGCAGAAGCTCAAAGGGCAACGTGCCATAAAGAGAGATTAACAAAAGCCGAGTGGGCAAGAGCTCATGCTCCCAAACCTGCCAGGCCCCAGCGATGCTGAACCCACCTGAGGAGTTTAAACAGGCTGCAAAAGCTCTTTTTAAGATTCTGCTGAACGAATGCAATTAAACCAACCATCAGTTATCCCTAGCAGCTTCCCAGGAGCAAAGCAATTAACGGACAGGGAACTGACTGAGCCATTTTGACAGATTCCAGACTGAGCTCTGAGTGTCAGGGCAGTGGCTCCCCCCAGGGGGGATGTTCCAGACAAGGGGTGATGCTGCAGAGAAACCACTGTGCTGCCACAAATGCCCTCCCAGTGCCCTCCTGCCCTGCCCACAGCCTCACAGGGACCCACTGCCTTAAAGCAGGAGCAGCACAGGGAAAGGGAAAGGGAAAGGGAAAGGGAAAGGGAAAGGGAAAGGGAAAGGGAAAGGGAAAGGGAAAGGGAAAGGGAAAGGGAAAGGGAAAGGGCCCTTACCTGTGTCTCCACGTGCCGGCAGCAAGCCAGGAACAGTCTGCAGCCCAGATATCAGCAGGTTTTCGGGAAGGAGGTGAAATATTGCCTCCAGGGGCTGGTGGGACTTCAGGCCATACTGCAGGTGGCTCTTCTCCATCACTGTCATGTATTTGTTCTCTGAAGAAAAAACATCCCAAAATGACCAAAACTGGGGAGACAGCCTCACAGCCCCAATGCTGAATGAATCATTATCTGTGAGTACACCTGCTAGGAGCAAAGGAAAACCTGTGTTTGCCCAGCCAGGCCATTCCCAGCTGGCAGTAAGGCACATCCACTGAGCAGTACCAGGGCACAGACCATGTCTTACATCATGCAGATACATAGAACACACATTTGGGTAAGAGAAGCCACCAAGAAGGGCTGAGATGCCATGTCTGGCTGCTGCTTACTTTCCACAGGGTCCTGGAAGCGTGGGTGCAGTAGGGCACGTGGTGTCCCATGGTACAGCTTCAGCCTGAAAGCAAGGAGCACGTGTGCAGCAGTCAGTAAACCCACCCTGAAGCACATCTCCATCTTCCATTGCATGTCCATCTTCCACAAAGCCCCTGCTCAGCAGCAAAACCCACCCAACCCACTCTGGAAAAGCCTTTTAAGGAAGGGACAGGCATTCCTTCCAAATCCACTGCTTCGCCAGAGTGAAGAATTCCAGGTTTCTAAATGCTGTCTCTGTTTCTGCAGCCCCAGGACCACCCTTCCCCTTCCCAACCAAAGCAGCCATGCAGGTTGCCACCTCAATTCTCAGTGTGACCTGTCACACAGCAGCAGGGGAACCTACGCTCTGTCCTCAGTGGCCGGCTCTGTCACCTCTGATCCGCCGTGGAAGAGGGGGATGATCCCAAAGCCACAGGAAAGGTGCTGAGAGCCCCCATCCCCTTTCCCAGCTCTCATTACCACTTCCACGACAGCAGCAATGCCAGGGTGGTTCAAGGAGGTGTGGAAATAAACGACCTGGGACAGGAAAGGAGAGAGATGGGTTGTTTCAGAGCTGGCAGTGGCAGATGCGGGCAGAGCAATGCCTGTTGTGCTGGGACACTCAGTGGCACAGCCAGAACATCCATTAAAGCTTCCAGACAAAAGCTAATGGCAAATCACTTCTGACACTGCTACAAAATCTCAGCCCTTAAGTCTCAAGCATCATCTTTTTCTTTTTTAACTTTTTTTTTTTGTTGCCAACACCTGTTTTCCAGAAGGCTGCAGACCCCAAATGAATGAAGCTTTGATGCATCCCAGACCTACAGCATTAGAGCAGGAAAAAAAAAAAAAGGAAAAAAAAAGGAGTTGGAAACCTTCCTTAAATGGGGAGAGACATGCGAGTAGCCTGGATCTAAGGGAAGAAGGGGACAGGACACAGGTCATCTCCCCAGGACAGAATTTAACGCTAGGTTCATCTTTCTATTAAAAACTCATTACCTCAGTGTTTCAGGGAAAATGTTTACTGTAATATGGGCTGTCAGGAAGGAATAACAGAGACAGACATTCCCACATCAACCCTGGGACATAAATCGTTATTCCATTAGCCTTTACTGTGAGGTGCTGGATTAATGGCCTGACTGCTGTGCCTGCAGAGCAAGGCTCACCCTGCAAAGGCACAGGGAGGGAGCCCTGACAGGGAATGCCCTGTACCACTGAGCTCGAGGGGCCCTCCTGATTGCACACAGCAGTTTCTGTCACTGCATTCCTCTGCCCTAGACCCTGAGGACAAAACCCACCACAAAAGCAGACTCTGATCCTGTCCTCACACCTTCCTGCTCTGGTGAGCATGCACACAGCACACACAGGCAGAGGAGCAGTGACTTTCCTCCTTACCTCACCTGTCACAAATCAATCCCAGCTCCACCTGAACTGTTCCTAACAATGAGCTGCTGACTTTCCCACTGGAAGCTGGAAGATCTCACCCCGCATGCACATCATGCCTCCTCTGTCAGACCCTGCAGGCAACACAATTCAGCCACCACAGAGAGGCTGCAACACGGCCCCCCAACACCCCAAAATTCCTGCCAAATGCTCCCAACCACATGGCAAACACCCAGGAAGCCTGCAGAGGATGGGAATGTATTTGGAAAGGCAGCTCTTCCCAGCATTCAGCTCTCTCTGCAGCACTCTCTGCCCTAGTTTTAATCCATCCCTCTTCAAAACAGGCCGGGGTGGGACGGTACTGAAACACTTGGGAGAGAAACACACACATCAAAGGCCCTCAATGTCACTGGTGATGTAAAGGAAGGAGGAGGGCAGGGCCCAGCTGTGCTTCACTTCACCTGCAGCACTGAGGAGGTGGAAACAGAGCTATGAATTGGAAAACACAGGTAATGATATGGGGCACTGGTATCTCCCCATTAAGGGACACCCTGCTTTGCTGGTACCAGCAGCAGATGGAAGCTTTGGGAGAGTTTAGCTCCCAGATCAGAGAGAGAAGCGCTGCGCAGGAGGGTGGGCAGCTGCTCCTTCCCTTCCTTCCCATTTGTGGGGAAACACTGCTCTCTGCTGCCAGCTCCGAACACGGCAGGTGGCACTCGGTGGCACTCACTGCTCCCACGGTGGCACTACCCTCAGAGGAAACGCAGCACTGCAGTTTCTCAATAAACCACACATAAAGCTTAATAAATGGATGGTGTCTGGGCAAAAGGGATGGAAAAGGGTTTGCTTCTGTGTTTTTCCCACCTCGTTGAAGGTGGCCCTGGCTGAGCGTGGCGGGGCAGGGCTGGCAGCTCTCCAGCTGCTCCTCCACGTCCTCCCAAAGAAGTGGTGGTAGGTGGCATCGAAAAGGGAGAGGCGCAGCTGGTACTCGGTTCCCTGTAAGGCACAAAGCACCAGCTTTGGGGACAGGCCAGCTCTGTGTCCCCAAAGCTCAGAACACACTTTGGTAAGATATATAATTCCCATTTTCTATAATTCCCGTTTCCTAAGGGATGCCCAAATCAGGCACACGGCCACAGACAGCTTCATGCATTGCTGCAGTAGCTGCCTCCAAGCCAGAGGTGGACAGAGCAAAGGAAAAGTGGGGAAATTGAGCATTAAGCATAGAATAAAGAGGCAATTGATGTTAAAGTGCTATCCAGAAAATTTAATTTAAACATACCTACCTAAGATAACAAAAAACTAAATGAAAGTTAATTAAATGCTAACTTAGATTTACAGGTATTGAAACAACTTAGTGCTTCCAGGAGATCTCCAATTAGTTCCCCCCAAAACCATCTTGCTTTAAAAGCCATCATGGGGAGTTCAGGCCCACACACATGGACAGGAATGCCGAAAGGGGCTTAGAAAAAAGATGGAGAGTGACTTTGTACATACACAGAAAGTGACAGAATGGAGGGAGGGGGGACTAAACTAAAAGAGAGGAATTTAGGTTTGATCTTAGGGAGAAATTTTTCCTTGTTAGGGTGGTGAGGCACTGGCACAGATCATCTAGGGAAGCTGCAGCTGCTCCATCCCTGGAAGTGTTCAAAGCCAGTAGGTTGGAAAGGGCAAGCTGGTTTAGTGGAAGGCAGGAGGGTGGAAGGAGATGATCTGTAAGATTCTTTCCAACCCAAACTATTCCATGGAAGTGAGACTCAGAGGAAACAACGGGTGCAGCAAGGCATTGCCGGGGTCCCCTCGGGGGGCCGATCGCCCCTACCTGGCAGAGGGCAGCGCCGTGCAGGTGCTTGAGGACGCAGCGGAAGGCGGCGGAGCGGGGCGGGGGCCGGGCCCGGCCCCGCTGCGGGTGCGGCGGCAGCGGCCGGTGCTGCCGGAACACCCGCTCCCACTCGCCCATCGCCTCCCGGGGGTCGCCGCTGCCTCCCGGCGCCAGCTAGGGCGGGCGCGGGGTTGGAGCACCGGGGGGGAACACGCACCCTGCGGGAACACAGCCACACGGACCCGGCACCGTCAGCGCACACGGACCGACCCGCGCAACCACCACACGTGGGTGGGCACGGCCGCTGCCCACGTCCGCCCCGCATGGGGATGCACAGGAGAACAGCCAGGGCAGGGCCGGCCCGTGGCCGCCCACGCACCCCCGGGATCCCGGTGTCAGGGAGCGGGACTGGAACCAGCCCCGTCCCTCGGCGCCCGCGCCCCCCCGCTCACTCACCGCGCCCCGACGCCATCTTCTTGGGCCCAACCAACAGCGCGCCGGCCCGAGGGGAGGGATGGACGCGCTGCCACCACTCGCCGCCACGCCGCCCACCTTTCATGCCCCATTGTCGGTGGAAAGCTCAGTCCGTCAGCGTCGAGACGATCTCGGAGCGATGCTGCAGCGGCGCAGGAAGCGGCGGCAGGACGGAACAGACGGCGACAGCGGCGGTCTCCCCCTCTCAGAGCGGGTGGTCGCGCCCGGCTCAGCATCAGGTTACTAGGGCGATGGTGCCGCACCGCGCGGGGCGGGTCCTCACGCTGGGCCCGGCCTGCTCTGCAGCCAATGGGGACGGCCCAGCGCCCTCGTCATTTGCATGCGGCGCGAGAGGCGGGCGGCGTGGCCAATGGGCGGTGGGAGGGGCGGGGCCAGGCGCGGCGGGGCGGGGCCGCCCCCCACGAGGGCGGGCGGCGGAGCGGCGGGAGCGGCGGACGCGGGGCAGGTGCGGGGGCGCGGGGGGAGCGGGGCCGGCGGGAACACCGCGACCACCGGGCGATGGCGGGGGCGGTGGGAGCGGGCAGGGCCGCGGGCAGCGCTACGGGCGAGGCCACCCCGCCGCATGCCCCTCCCGACTGGTGCGGAGAGAGGGGCCCTCGCCCCGCCGCCTGCTCTCGGCCCGGCGGGACCCCGGGCTGTGCGGGGATGCGGAGGGGTTGGCTATCCCTTCCTTCCCGCAGCGAGGCGAGGCGAACGCTGTTCGTGATGCTCCGGTAACCTGCGGCCTGTCACCGTGCAGCGGCAGGGCAGGAGCCCCGGTGACACGGTGTGAGCTGCCGGCAAGCCCCGGTGACACGGGGGTGGGAACATTAGATTTCCCCGGAGCCGATTTGCGCACAGTGAGTCAAACGTCGCGGTTCCTGCAGCTCCCTCCAGTTTGCTGCCGTCTCTAGTCCGTTCCTTGTCTCTGTGACCGGCGGGGTGCGGATGGAAGGAGCCCCGAGCCTTGTGGCGGGTCCCTGGTCCCCTCGCAGCCCAGGTGCTGCTGCCTCACCATTTCTTCTGCCAGGCCTGAAGCTCCTGAGCTTCTGTCTCTCCATCCTGTATTTTTTGGGGCTGTTTTCCTCGTGATGGGATCCCCATGGGCCCGTGCCTGTTCAGTCTGCAGCCAGCACGGGACTGCTCATGCAGGCACCACAGGCTCTCTCATCCAGGTGAGACATGGTCTATGGTGCTGGCAGGTATGGGCAGAGCACCCAGCCTGCTTCCCAAAACCACAAATTTCTTCCCCAAGCATTGCTGGGAGCCACAGCGCAGCAGTGGGTGAGTGCCAGAGCAGGCTGGGCGAGATGTACCCAGTCTCTGTCACATCCCCTATCCAGGCCTGTTGCATATATGCAGTGATTTTCCAGCTGGTGAGCAGAAAATTCCTCTACATGGAGCTGCCAACGGCAGATTCAAGCGAGCTGCTGGTTTTATTCATTATTACTATTATTGTTTTGATGTGGAGGGTGGCAGGGCCAGCTGTCACCTCCTGCTCGTGGCCTGCGGGTCTGTGGGTCAGATGCATCACGGAGCAGGAGCTGATCAGCTTGGCACATGGCTCCCACCATCTGTGGGGGTAGCAAAGCCACTGACGGGCTGGTGCTGGGAGCATCCCCAAATGGGACGGGGTTTATGACCTTCCCTGCCTGTTCCTGGAAGTGCTTGTGGCATGGAAAGTGGGCACCCTGGCAGTGCTGAGTGGTGCTGTCAGTGTCAGCATGGTTTGGAGCAGGCACTGTGCTTGTTGGCCCCGTCGCTGCCAGGACCGTGCTGAAATGGCAGAGGAAGTGCCAAGATGCTGCCATGAAGCTGAACAGGACTCAGCTGAGGGAGGGGAACCAGGTTTTCCTAATTTATAGCTGCCAGAGCGCCACTGCGTGAGCAGCCTGCCCCAAACCCTGGCCCCTTTTTGCTGGCTTGGCCTCTAGTTTTCCTGTGAGATCCAGCTGCACTGGTGTTGTTATCATTGCGGGATCACTGAGTCGCACTGCCACAGGGACCAGCCTGCTCCACTTACTGAGGTGGCACGCTCCGGGCTGGTTTTTTTTACCCAAGATAGCCAAAAAAGCCAAAGGCACTGAGAAGGCGTGATGAGCACAAGGGGGATGAGTGTCCAGTGGCAGAACGCGGCAGCCGGGTGACCCTGGCGCTGGAGGCAACCCTGCAGCATCACTGCCGCCGCTGTATTTGATTATTTTAAGAGAAACACACGCGGCGCGATGTGAGGCAGTGATGATGCAGCTCCTGCCCAGGCTCCCCGTGGCCCCGGACGAGCCTTCCCCCGCCTGAGCTGCGCAGGGGCGGCTGGTGGCAGCCGCTCGCTCGCCCACGCGCTGCCGGTGCCGGGCTGCGGCGCCGACACGGTTAAAGGCACCGGCGGGATCGGGAGCCGGCTGCCGCCACCGGCGGAGCCAAACTTGCCGAGTCAGGATGTGAGAGCGGCTCTGCAGCATCCTTGGGTGCTGCCGCATCCCGGGGCGCGCTGGGCTCGGCTTCCCCCCCTCCGCCAGACGCCTTTTCCCGGGGACGGAGCGGGAATGGGGTAGGAACCGCCATCCGCTGCGTTTGCCGCCGGCTCTAGCAGCTGCTCGGCACCGGCGCCGCTTCCCGAGAGCCGCGGAGCCCGCAGCCGGGTTTGTCTCGGTGACTTGTGCCTCCCGACCGCGCATCGCCCTCCGTCCGAGCACCGGAGACAGGTAGGAGCGGTGCTGAGTACCGGGGCCGTGGCTCAGCCGTGCCTGGCCGGCAGCCACGGCACACCGGGGAGCCGGTAGTGTCACACACCAGGGATCTGGCGGTGTCACACACCGGGGAGCCGGCAGTGTCACACACCAGGGACCCGTGTGGACCCCGTTACTTTGGGTGTACGTGACGGTAAAACCGGAATAACCCCGGTGCTTTTGGGCTGTGTCATTGACTCGGGCAATGCTTGAGCAGCGCCGGTGCCGGAGCTTCGGCGGTCACGGGCGACCTCACGTGTCGCGGCTGAGTCCCCAGCGCCCGCCTGCCGCGTTGTCGCGATGATGATGATGGTGATGGGCTGGGGAAGGCGCGGGAGCCCACCGGGCGGTCGGAGGGCCCTGGTGGGCTGGGAGATGCTGCGCCGCAAAAGAGGCTCGCGGGCCAAAGGAAGGGGCAGGGCTGCTGCTCTGCGGATCCCTGCGGCGCCGGTGCAGCCGCGGGAGGGGGGGCACGGGACCAGCACGGGGCATGAGCACGGAGGTGACGGCAGGAGGTGGCAGGAGGCGCCCAGGCGACAGGGCAGGGCAGCGTGAGTCATTGAGCTAAAGTCACCTTCTCCCTGGCGTGGAGGGGGCATTTCACTGTGCTGCAAACACAGAGAAATATGGGGACAGCACCTGGCGTGGGGAGATGCGGCATTACCTGCATCCCTCACCTGACTTGGGCAGGATGCTGGGGTGCCCATGGCAAGGGTCCCCCAGCTCTCCCTGCCCCAGGGCCTCACTCTTGGAGGACAGAGCTCACCAGAAGTAGCAGTTTCGTCCCTACATTTGCATTAATTCCATGTCCAGTTTCACCCGCTCCTACTCTGATGGCAGCATGTCTGGCAGGCTGCAGTGTGTGGTCCCCCCCATGCTGGCCCTGCTCCCGGGGGCTTCCCAGCCATAAACCATCCATGTCACAGCATCCACACTCCTGTACCCCTTTGTGCTGCCAGGGATGGGAATGGACCTTGGTGGGAGCACAAATCATGAGGGTGTCCTTCACCTGACTCCTGGGTGCATCCTGCAGAAGAAAACACTTTTCTTCCCTCTTGGGCCACTGCTGAAACTCCCGCAGTTGCAGACTGACAGCTGAGTTGTGCCATGAGGAAGCTGGAGGTGCAGGAGCAGTCTCAGGGAAGCACTGAGCTGCTGACACAGAGGGGATTGGACTTTTGGTGGTGCCTTTGGCTCAGAGAGCTCAGAGGGATGAAGTGGCCCCAAAGGCTGGGATACTTTGGCTCCTCAAGGTGCAGAGCCCTGACCCGTGTGCCTGTGGTCCAGCTGTGCTTGCCAGAAAAGTCCTTCTAGCACTGCCAGAGACTGCACTTGGTCCCCACAGCATTGCTGAGAGGCAGCAGGGAAGGGCTACCAGATTCTGCTGAAAATTGCAGAGATCTGCACTCCTGGGGGAACCAGAGCCCCTTGGGACACAGGATCAGCCAGTCCTGAGCCATGCAAGAGTCCAAGATTGTGGCAGTGCAAGCCAGGAGCTGCCTGGCTGTGCTGGGACAGGGGGTCCAGCTGTCCCTGCTGCAGGACAGCTTCCCTCAGCTTTGTTTTGCCACCCTAACAAAGTGATGTTGAGCTGGCATGAGCGGGCAGGACAGTGCCTGGCCAGTGGCTGCTGCTGAGCTGGTGGTGCTGCAGGCACCAGGAGAGGCTGTGGGAGCTGTGGGACCAACACTCACAGCACCCTGAGAAGCTGGGGGGGTCACAAGGGCTGGGGAGGCTCAGCCAGGACCTGGTTATAGGGCTCGGCAGGATCCTGCTCCGGGCTCAGGTCAGTGCAGCGGGTTCGGGAGAGAGCAGCTCCCTCCTGACTTCTGGAAAATAAACCCGGCTTTACTGAGGCTCCCTGGGCTCCAGCGCGGCTGTGGCCAGAGGAGACAGGAGGAGACGCTGCGCTCCTGCAGCGCTCGGGAGGAGGGCGATGGGGATCCGTGCTGGGGGCTGCAGCCCGGCCGGGAGCTGCGCTGGGCGGGTGGGCGGCTCCGCGGGGATGGGCTCGGCTGCCGCAGCTGCTGCCATTGGGCTGCGTGGGCTGCAGGGGCTGCGCCGGGATGCAGGCACGCCGGCCGGGATGCCGGAGGGATGCAGGATGCGGGAGGGATGCGGGATGCTGGCACACTGTGCTGGGATGCAGGATGTGGATGCAGGATGCGAGCATGCCCTGCTGGGATGCAGGCAGGATGCAATATGCAGGCACACAGTGCCAGGATGCAGGCATGCTGTGCCAGAATGCGGGAGGGATGCAGGATGCAGGCGTGCTGTGCCAAGATGCAGGTGGGATGCGTGCCAGGTCATGAGCGCACTGTGTAAGGCCATGCTCCTGCTGAGCCCAGGGCAGCCAGGAGAGAGCCCAGAGAGCTCTCAGTGCCCATCTGGGAATCAGAGCAGCTTGTGATCTGCAGTGTAAAGATGGCATCTCACCGGCCTAAAGAAAGAAGGGATAAATTTAAATCCCAGCCCCAGTTCTGTAGGGAAGTGTCATTGTTGTCTGTGATACTTGGAACTGCTGACAGTGTTGCAGGAGCAGGAGCACTGCTCCCAGGGAGTCATGCTGGGTGCCCCTGCCATGGGAACAGGGACAAGGAGGGTCAGGGGTGCCTGGGGGTGAGCCCTCCTTTCCCTTGGAGCTCCCTCATGCCTGTGCACACAGTCAGTCATGTGCGGGCTGCAGGAAAAGCCAGAGTGTTTTCCTCCCCTTAGCTTGTCCCTTTGAGAGGGACCCTCAGGGACAGCTTCAGGGTTTTCACAATGTTTCATTTTTCAGGCCCATGTTTCTTCACCATTTCCGGAGATCTCAGGACCCCCAGAAGTTGGAGAGAGCAGCCAAGCTGGGAAGGCAGAGGAACAGGGCTGGGGCGAGATGGTTTTGGGATCAGTGGGTCAGGGTGTGAGCCCCAGCGTCCGAGGCCGGCAGAGCTGCTGTGCCCACACCACTGCCAGTGCCACATTTGGCTCAGATCTGCAACAGGAAGTGCCGTGGTGCGCGTGCCCCAAAAAACTCATTTCTTCCTCTTTTCCTCTTCCCCTGTGGCAGGGGTGAGGCGGCGGCGAGTGGCTCCGGGGAGCCCAGGCTGGCTCCATGTATCCCGAATCCACCACTGACTCCCCAGCGCGACTCTCGCTGCGGCAGACGGGCTCCCCAGGCATGATTTACAGGTAAGGCTGCAGGGCACTGCTGGTGGGACTCTGTAGGGCTTCAAACACAAGCCTGGGGCAACCCAGAACCACCACACTCCCTGAAACTGCTCTGATACTCCTAAACTGTCCTGGCATGCTTTATGCAAAAGCTTCCAGCACAAAATCCTCACACAGCAGCAGCATTTTGGGGTGCTGGTGCCTGTTATGGGCATAGAGGGCACTTTCAGGGTCGTGCCAGTGCCTGCTGCATTGTCCACTGTGCTGTGACATGGGTGGGTGCTGCTGGCCCTTCCCACAGTCACTAACTCTGCCGCTCACTCCTGCTGCTCCTTTCTAACGGGGTTTGTGGCATCTTTCTTCTCTCTCCCCTTTGCTGTCGGAAGCGCGAGATACGGGAGCCCCAAGCGCCAGCTCCAGTTCTACAGGTAACCAGGCCCTTCCCCCTCCCCAAAATCCCCCCAGCAAGTGGCTGTGGCTCCTGCCCATGCCCAGATAATGCTGGCACAGCACTGCCCTGCCCAGTGTGCCAGGGTCCCTGTGTGTGGGATGGGCATCACATGTGTGGCATCGCTTGTGGGTTCAGGAGTGCAGTGTTGGGACCCTGGGGTGTGGCTGGGTGGGGGGACTGTTCTCACAGGCAGAGTGTGGCCACATGGCTGTGGGGGACAGCCACTGTGGGGTGTGGGGCTCAGCTCAGCTTGGGGGGAGCGTCCCATGCCAGTGCTGTGCCTGGAGAAGCCCTCAGCTTTTCCCAGGAGCAGCTCTGGGAAAGCAGCCAGCTGGTCCGTGGCTCCTGCTATTAGGAGCAGTCTCATTAAGTGGTTCGGGAGGCAACATTCGCCCCCATCACCCTTTTACTGTCTGAAGTGAGGGCGGCACTTCCCCACACGCTCTGCCAGCTGCTGCTCCAGCTCTCCCAGGGCCACAGCAGCCCAGTGGTGTGGGACTGGGTCTGGCCTGGCTGCCGTGGGGTGGGGGACTGGGGCTTCCCCTTGACAAAACTGTAGCCCCCTACTCCATCTCACACATGATGGGAGGAGGTGAGACGGGCTGGCAGAGGTATGGCTCAGTGGCACTGACAGTGTCTGTCCCAGTGCTGCCACCAGCACTGCTGAGCCCCAGCAATGGGCAAGTTTTGGCTGCCAAACTGGTCTGAACCTCTGGACACATCTGGTGCAAAAGGCTCCCAAGGCCAACAGGCAGGAGCCACCTGTGTTGGTCACCCGGTTCCATTTCAGGGCTCCCTCCTGCTGGAGCCTGCTTTCAGTCCTACCACAGCCCAGCTCTGTCTCCACTGCCACGGGGACCACAGGAGGGCTGTGCCTGCCTCAGGGCACCGTCTCCACTCCCTGATGTCCCCAGTGTCCAGCCGTCCCCACCGCCCTGTGTGCTGGTGACAGGGGACCTGTCACTGCAGGGCGAGGGGCAGGCGGTGCCAGCGTTGATAAAGCAGCGGCACATCCCCGGGCTTTTAGTGAAGCGCCATGAATAATTTAACTCCCCTTCGCAAGGAAGAAAATCCCCTAATAGGGCTAATGGAGCGCGGCGAGAAGCCGGACGCTGGGGGCCCGGCGCAGCCGCCAAGTGCTTTGGACGCCAAGCTCCGACACTCCCCTAATGCAAAACAACGCGGCCACCGCCGCTCTTATATCTGCCCTGGGGCTGCCCAGAGCTGCGCTGCTGCTGCTGCTGCTGCTGAGCAGCTTCCCCGGCGCGGTGAGTCGGGGCTGGGCACAGTGGGCGATGGGCAGGGATGGGCATCGCCCCAGGGCAAGTGCTGCGGGCAGCAAGGGAGATTTTCCATGCGGGGTGACTCGGGATTTGATGGCTTAAGGTGGTTTTCTTTTGGAGTTTGGGGTCTTCCTGGCTTTAGGCAGGCTGGTGGGGGCCAGTTTCCCAGCTTGGCAAGCTAGGCTGGGCAGATATCTCTCCAGGCAGCCGCCCTGCCTGTCGCCCACTTGTTGTGCCCCTGGTGCTGCTAATGGTGCTGTTATCCCGTAGAGCCTGTGCTCTGTTCCCCATCCCTGCTCCTTCCTCGCAAAGCAGCCTCTCCTGCTTGGGCATGGCACAGCTTATCCTACTGCTACTCATCCCAGGAGCACTGGGATTTCTGCTATCAAATGGCCATGAATGCACCCATCACCTCCATGCTCACTCTGGTTCTGTTCTGCTGAAAATCAGGGAAGTATCGAGATACGGCAGCCGGTGGATTCCCACCCCATTCCTCAGAGCAGCCCGGATCAAACCCCCAGCTCTGCTTGCTGCAGCCATTTGGCTGCTGTAGAGCAGCGGTGCAGCCAGCTCAGGTTTCTCCTTGCTGCTCTCAGGTGTGGGGATCCTACCAGGGCAAGGAGATCCCACTGGGAGCAAGGAGATTCCACCAGGTGCCCATACCCAGCAGGAGCCACTGGCATTGCCCTGATTAAAGCTACCAGCCACGGAGAAGGGCTGGTGCTGGAGGTACTGGGTGCTGTCTCCAGCTTTGAGGTGTGGCAGGAAGAGGCTGATGACCAGGATTCGGTTTGGCTTTGCCACAACAGAGGGAAACGTTTCCTTTCCGTGTCTCCTGGTTTTCCCAAAGTCTTGCTGTGGAGCACGAGGAGCACAGAGTGGTCTCTGGCAGCACTGGAGGACCCTCAGAGTTTTGGTCATACCTGGCCAGCTGCTACTCCATATCCTCTGGGCTTCTTTCTCCTTTCTTCTGGAGGTCACACCTCAATGGCAGACAGCCCTTCACTTTTGGCTCCTGCAGCTGTCAATTTGAGCTTCACAGGGAAAGAAAAAACCACCAGTGGGAGCCTGGCTGGAGCCTGATGCCGGTGTAGATGTGTCACAGTGCATCCCCAGCGGCCACTCTGGCACCAACACCACAATTTTGGCCCCAGTCTCTGCTCCCTGCAGACACTGAAAACGAGAGAAGTTGCAGAGAGAGGCACAGAAATCGAGCGGGTGCTGCCACCAGTGAGGTCCCAGGCACAGAGACAGCCAGGGCTGGGCTGTGTGAGAGCCCACCCTGCAGCAGGCTATTTTCAGCAGCCGCACCGGCTGGGAGGTCGCTGCCGTGGCGGTGGGGAAGGTGTTGGCTGGTGGTGGCGCACATTGCGGCAGCGTGACGCAGGCACAGCGAGCACCCGGTGCCCACAGACCCTCTGCCATGTCCACCCTTTCAGGGAGCCCCACAGGGACCCCTTTCCCATCCCAATTTCCTTGCCCAATGGCACACAGTGCCAGATTCTTACCAGCAGTACTTGTGCCGCTGCTCGCTGTGCCTTGGCCAGCTCCTGGGACACACAGGGATGCAAACCAGTGCAGCCCAGCACAAGCTGGGAGCCAGCACAGCTGGGCACAGGCCACGCTGCTGCATCGTGGCTTGGGGCAGCTGTGGTGGGCACCACTGCAGCCTCAGACATGGACTGTGCCAGATCCCTGTCCTGCTGCTTCTCGTGCTGTGCTTCAGCTCTCACGCCAAGGCTTTGCTCCGCTGAAGACTGGCTTTGCTAGGGTCCCCACATGTGGGTGCCAGCACTGTGCCATGGCAATGCGGGCAGGGCCGTGCTCTGAGCGGCGAGGGAGCCCATGTTGTGCTTTCCCAGCTCTCTCCGTAGCAGCACAGAGTGTTTGGCGGCGTGGCTGGCCGGCAGAGCCGCCGCTCGGGTGGCAGGATGCTCTCCATGACCTACAGTGAGAGCCTGCGCAGCGTGGCCAGCCGGCCCAGCCCCGAGTGGGGGCTGCCCCCAGCCCCCCGGGCGGCCGACGGGCTGGAGCTGCGGCGGCTGCGGGATGTGCGGGCGGCGGCGCGGGCGAAGACTCTGGAGGAGTTCCTGCGGATGCACGGGCTCTCCCTGGCCGACACCACCGCCCGCGCCACCGGCATGAAGTACAGGTAAGGCAGCACCGCGAGGGCGGCCAGGCCCGAGGCGAGGGGATGATGACACAGGGGACGCTGCTCGGTGCTGGTTTGACACCTCGGCAGGAGAACGGCTCTCACCTGAGCTCACCTCGGCTCCCCTGTGCCGCGCCGAGGCTGGGAGGAGCCGCTGCCCTTGGAGAGGCGGCAGCCGATCAGCGCCGTTAGCACTTTCTTGCTTGGTGATCTTTGAGCTTCTCGCTTGACATTCCTGTTTGCTGTTTGGGCATTTGCAGACGCAAACACCCTCTGAGCTTTAAACATTAGGCACTAGAGCAAACAGACTCCGAAGAGCTGTTTCTGCCTCAGAGGTGTAAATCTCCATCTGATGCAGGTGTACCTCTGCCTGAATGGAGGGGTACATCTTCACCTGACAGGGGTTCTTCTCCACCTGGGAGGTGTAAATCTCCATCAGACGGGCATACATCTCTGCCTGATGGGTTTGCATCTCCTCACTGATGGGTGTGCATCACACAGTGGGTGCATCATTAATTTTGCATGTGGGTCTTGGTGAAAGGTGTATCAGGATTTCAGCCAATGTCCTTGTCAGGAGGACACTCCAGGCAGCTGGAGAGTTGGCCACAGCCCCTGAGAAGGATGGGACAGCCCTGCCCAGCGCATCCCTTCCCTTGCATTGCAGGTGGGGCAATGGGGTGCAGGGCCCAGCACTGCCAGGTCAGGCTTTGGGGGACACCAGGGCTGAGGACAGTGGCTGTTCTCCAGTGACAATACAGGGGTGTCTCTTGGCCCCCACTGCAGTGAAGCCCCAGGAGCTGGCAGCTCTGCTGGCTCCTCACTGTGCCGTGCTGCACCGCGGGTCAGGTTCCCCTCTGCTCGCAATGACCGCGGTAACATTTACACAGTGGCAAGAGCCCATCTAATATTAATGGGGACATTATTTATTGATGGGAGCAGCTGGCACAGGCACCCCAAAGGTGCTCCTTCTTTGGGCATGTCCCTGCTGCCACCAAAATTTGTGGGGTTTCTCCTCCTCTGGGGGCTGACACATGCTGCCAGGTCCCCCCCGCGCTGGAGCCAGCGCTGGCACTGGTGCCGGCAGGATTACCAGCTAAGGAGCTTTGTGAGAGAGGGAAGCGGAGGAGATTACAAGATTTTTCATTAGGTTTGGGGAAAATGTGCATAATTTCCTGCAAGCCTCGTGGCTGCATTTTGCTCCATCCTGAAGGGCACGGCAGGTGCTGGCAGCCAGCACGTGGCTGATGCTGTAGTGGGCTGACTTGTGTCCTTGCTTCGGCAGGAGGTGCTAGGCTGGAATTCGCCTCACTTCGACTTCGCTTGCACTGGGAAAAACAGGGGGAATGTACTGCTGGGGGACAACTTGGGCAAGCAGCTTGGCTCTGCGGCGGGAGAGCCATCAGCATCGTCGCCACCGCGGGGATGGCGATGAGCACGCCTTGCTGCCAGAGGGTTTAATTTCGGACCCGTGCAGGGGAATCTGTGCTCCAAAGCGGAGCTGTGCCAGCGGGGGGATGCCCAGCGGGGCGCAGGGGAATCCTGCTCTGCCGCGGGAGAGCCATCAGCATCGTTAGCACCGGGGGTTTGGCGATGCGCACGCCTTGCTGCCAGAGGATTTAGTTTCGGACCCGTGCAGGGGAATCTGTGCCCCAAAGCGGAGCCGTGCCATCAGCCGTACCCGCGGGGGGATGATGCCCAGCGGGGCGCAGGGGAATCCTGCCCCGCCATGGCCGCACTCCGGAGGGTACCGGCAGCATCTCTGCCTCTCCTGCCCCCACCTGCCCGAGCGTGCCGCTCGCTCGTTTCCTGAGCTCATCAAATATTGAGGGCAGGAGGGCTGACGGGAGCGCTCCTCGCCCGCCGCCCCGCAGCCCCCCGCCGTCACGTTGGCGGCGCGCGGGAGGAGCTCCCCGCCTCGCCCGGGGCGCCGGCTAAATTTAGGCAGCTGGCGCTGCTGCTGCTGCCCGCCGGAGCAGCATGCAGGTCTCCTTTGTGTGCTCCGAGCACAGCATCAAGAGCCGGAGCGCCGAGGACCGGCTGAACCGACAGAATGCCGGCAGCCCCAGCCTCGGCACCCGCGGCAAGTTCCGCGCCGTGGCCATGGTGGCCCGCAGCCTGGGGCAGCTCTCGGTGCAGAACGCGCCTTCCTCCAGCGACTCCAGCGTCAAGCAGCCGGGGATGAAATACCGGTAGGAAAAGGGCGCTCCTGGGGTTTTCCCTGTGTTCCTCATTGCGATCGGGGCGGCGAGGGGGGCTGGGGGTCAGGGGCGCTCCGCTTATCTCCGGTTCGCGTCCGGCTCTGTCGGTTTCTCGTCGCTAAAAGTGCTGACCGTGCGCCTCCGTGCGCTTCCTCGCTGTTTGCTCCTGTCCCCTCAGGGCAGCTTTGATCCAGCCGCGCGTAAAATCTTCAGGATGGGGGAGAGAAGGGACCCTAAAATTCAGAGTGGGATTAGTAGCATCCTCAGTGTCTGCCAAGCCGGGCTGGCTGCCGAGCCGGGGGGGTCTGGGAGTCACGGTAGCGTTAATCCGGGCTGCCATGGCATCCTTTCCGTGCTGCCGGGGACTCGGTGCCCGGCGAAGTGACGAAGTGAGTGCAGAGCCACAAGCAGCTCTGGCTGCCCATGGTGGTTCTGGAAACGGGGTGGTGTGTGCATGTGGGGGCCCCCAGCCAGCACCCTCCAGACTCACACACCCCATGTCCTGGCTCTGGGGCAGAGCACTGAGGGCTTCTCCCGTTGAGGCTGAGTGTGCACCTGGGTGTGGGGCTGGGGCTCTCCCCAGATGAGCATGGACCCCAGGACAGGGTAGGGCACCCCCCATATAAGCCTGCACGCCATGGTCCAGCTGCCAGCGGCTGCTGCCTCTGCTGAAGCCCAGATGTGCCAGCATTAGGCAACAAAGTGTGTAAGGCCAGCAGAGTGCTGGGGTGAGCCTGGCTGGCACCCACCAGTGCCGTCCAAATCGGCTGAGTCCCCTTACCTGGGTACTGGGGAGGGGGCTGGTCCAGTTCTGCCCAGCTCTCCAGCACCAAACCCTTGTTGTGGTAACAGCAGTACTGGGACAGTGCACGGTGGCATCCTCAGGGCTCAGTGCTCCTGCCCTCAGTCATGTCCTCATCCAGAGGAGGAGCATATCGGCAATACCCTCTCCCAGGCAATGGGTGGTCAGCTCAGGAGTCCTCGCTCATGGCTGCTGGAGGGACAGTGGCACAGGGGGATGCTCCAAGGAAGTGGATGGGATAGGAAGGCCATAGCAGTGTAGGGGAATGCTTGGCCTTCCCAAGGTCTGCCAGTATCTCTATTGCGCAGCCTGTCAACCACACTTGTGGGCTGGGCAGCCAAGAGCAGCAATGGCCACCTGCCCAGGGGAACCTTAGCAATGTTCTTGGAATGCCCAGGATGAGGCAGGTGCTCTCCTCTCCACATGGCAACCCAGATCATGAGGACTTGAGCCACCGCTGGCCCACGGCCACGACCTCTCCCCACCACAAACTGCTCTAAAAACACCACAGGACAGGGGACAGCCGGTGCCTCCAGCTGCTGGGCAATAGCATGGCAGCACAAGGGCTGCTGCCCTGACTCAGTGCAGCCCACGGCTGCCCGTGGCTGGGCCGCAGCCACTCCCTGCCCGGCTGCCGGTGCCCGTGTCGGCGGTGCCGGCGGTGGCGGTGCCTCCGGTTGCTATGCGACACCCGCGCGGGCGAGCTGCCGCGGCTCACCTACACTTTATTTATTTTAACGCTCATTTCTTGAGCCTTTGTCATTTTTAACAAGTAACTGGCTCTCCATCACCACAGCGAAGGCGTCTGCCAGCCTGGCCCCCTTCCTGAAAGCTGTTCTCCAGTTCCTTGTGCCGGTCAGATTTTCTGGGGTGCTCCATTTCTCCAGGATGTCGCTCCACTCCCGAGCACCCTTGCCTGGTGCAAGCCCTGTGCTTCCCTGTGAGATGCAGAGAACAGGCACAATTCGTGCCATGTTTGGGATGCTTCAGTCCTGACCAGTAGCATGCTGGCTTCTCTTTCTCCACTCTCATTCCCCAGTGCCAGCGGCACTCTCAGCGCAGTTGGATACCCCAGCCTCATTATGGGGAGCTGCTTTAACGAGGTCACTGCTCTCCCAATAGCCCTGCCAGGCACAGCATCCCTGCGCAGGTTCAGGCAGTGCCACTACTGAGCTGCAGGATGCCCAGCCTGGGATGGCTCGTTAATCAGTTGAGATGGGACTCTCATTGTGGAACCATCCCAGGTGGGGATGGGATCCAGGGGACACCACCACACCTCCCAGTCCTCGCTCCCGGTCTGTTTGGTGGCATGCAGGATGTATGAGACAGCATTTTGGGGTTTCTGGCACCTTTCCTAATGGTCTTTGTCTTCCAGGAACCTCGGGAAGTCTGGGCTGCGTGTGTCCTGCCTGGGTCTGGGTAAGTGCCAGGGTTTGCCACAGCCCCTCGGCATCCCCTCAGTTCAGCAGCAGCTGCCGGCACTCCCCGGCCAGGGCAGCGCCCGCTCGCCCCGGTGATGTTTGCAAAGGGAAGGAAAGGGTTTTCCTCAGCCCTGCGGCTGTTTTGAGTCACGGCCCAGAAATTGTCAAATTATTTTCTCTTTTCCTGACGCGATAGGAAGCGACTGGGCCGTGCTGGGAGCACCACAGTGCACGCGGCAGGGCCAGCTGTGGCCACCACGTGCCAGGGCTGTGCTGGGGGATCCAGGGTGGGTGGCCTTGATGTGGCCGCGCTCGTTGCTCACCACACTCACCATGCACACCCCTCTCTCTCTCCCCTGCAGGAACATGGGTGACTTTCGGAGGGCAGATCACAGATGAGGTAAGGCTGCACCCCTTCACCCTGTCTCTCCCCTGGTGAGTGGGGAGGGGATGGGGGCAATGGGGCTGGCTGTGGCCTGGGTGCATGCGGCCCGCCGGAGCTCACCAGCACTGTGCGCACGCGTGTGCGCCAGCTCTCGGCCACCCCCTTCACCGACCCTGCTCTCTCTCTCCTCGCAGATGGCAGAGCAGCTGATGACTTTAGCTTATGACAACGGCATTAATCTCTTCGACACGGCAGAAGTCTACGCTGCTGGCAAGTAGGTACCCTGCTTTGTCTCACCCTACACCCCGACTCTCACCAAATCACAGTGGCAATGGGAATATCCCAGATTTGCCAGCTGCAAAGCAACTTCCAGGATGGGGCTCTGAGTGCTTGCTCACAGGGGGAGTCATGGTTCTGGCAGTCCCATGCTTCCCATGGTGGCCTCTATCATGCAGGTCCAGCTGTGCACCCTCTGAGCACAGCTGTACCCAGGGCTTTGGCATATGTCCATGCATTCCCTTAAAATTAGCAAGCTCATGCACTGGGGGCAGCTCAGCTCTGGGGCAGAGTGTGTCCCCACAGCCACTGCATTTGCCTCTTATTCTCCTGAGGTCTGGGGCCATCTCTGCTGGCTTCACCACTCCCCATGGCTGCACCTGCCAGGTGCTAATGGTTGATGTCCCCTTCCCTTGCAGGGCTGAGGTGGTGCTGGGAAATATCATCAAGAAGAAAGGGTGGAGGTAAGCCAGACACCATCCCTATTTGGCAAAAACATCACTGTAGACCCGATGAGCTGGGAGGGGAAAGCTGGTAGAGCCTTGGGCAGGAGTGTGCCATCCAAGGCAGGGAGCATGGGACCTTGCGGGTGCCATCAGTGATTCTCTTTTTCTCCCTGCAGACGGTCCAGCCTGGTCATCACCACCAAAATCTTCTGGGGAGGAAAGTAGGTAACACCCATCCTCCAGCAGAGCAGCTGGCACGGGTCAGGCTATCACCCCAGGCTCTCACCCACATTTCCTTTTGCAGGGCCGAGACAGAGAGGGGCCTGTCCCGAAAACACATCATAGAAGGTAGGGATAGGGGTGAGGGCACTCTCCAGACGCTGCTGGCCCCGGTGCCAGGCTGTGCCTCACCTTCTGCCCCCGTGCTGGCAGCATGGGGCTCAGCACACCTGACAGCCCATCCCTCTGCAGGTCTGAAGGCATCTCTGGAGCGGCTGCAGCTGGAGTACGTGGACGTGGTGTTTGCCAACCGGCCCGACCCCAACACGCCGATGGAAGGTGGGTGCGCGCCGCGGTGCCTCGCTCCTCCCCGCTGCCTCTCATCGCCCTCGCGGTTGGTTTGCGCCAGGCTTGTGTTTCAAGGGCATTTTCCCTCCCAAGCAGAATCCGCTCCTCTGCCACCACGGCTGGCCCACAGTCACACTTCTGCCACCTCCTGCCCGGTGCCAGGACCCTCTCGGGCCGCGGCGGGGCGGGGTGGCGGTGTGGTGGCAGGTCACTGCCCCCGTCCCAGCAGCGGTGACTCCACTTTCTCTAAATCTCTCTTTTATCACCAGGGGACCCATTTAGTTCCTCCAAGTCCAGGACTTTCATCGTAGAAGGTACTCCCTGCCCGCACTCTGCCCGCCAGCCGCTGCCTGTCCCAGCGGTGTTTCCCGGGGCAGAGCCCCCACTCCTCTGTGATCCCCCATCCTTGTTCCCCCCTCTCAAGCAAACCCTGCCATGAGATGCAGAGGCAGCAGCAGCACAACACAGACACCCCCCTCGCCCTTCAGACTGTACTGCAGTTTAAAGGACAAAAAGCAGAGAGGCTCCCACCCCCCAGGGTCCTGCCATGGGGTGCCCTTGGCACATGCCAGGGTCTGCAGCAGGGTCCCTCCCCACCGGGGCAGTTGTGAGCATGCTGGGGTGTGTGCCCTGGTGCCTTGCCCTCCCCGCTGCTCGCCTTTGGCTGCAGGAGCACGCCTTGGCTTGGCCCCAGCCTGCATGGCTCAGGGCTGGCTCCCCCCAAGACGCCTGAATGGCTCACACAGGGTTCAGGCTTCCCTCTGTGGGTCTCTGTGTGTGGGCAATGCATCAGTCTCTCCCCCTGCAGCAGTGCCAGTGCTGGTAACCCCACAGGGCGTGGGGGCACTGGTAGAAGCCTGAGGCTGCTGTCCATGCAGGGAGAGCCTGGCACCGTGTGAGCATGTCAGGTCGGCTGCGGTCCCTGGCACATCCCAAGTGGCTGCTCCCTCTCTCCCCATCCTGCTCTTCTGAAAGCATTCCCTGGACAGCAGGCAGCTCCCACCGCAGCACGGGGCAGTGGGATGCTCGCCAGCCATCGGCACCGTGCGAGCCCCTTCTGCCAGTGCAGCCCCTGCTAAACCCCACCTGCCCCTCTCTCCTTCCCTCCCGGCAGAGACAGTGCGAGCCATGACCCATGTCATCAACCAGGGGATGGCCATGTACTGGGGGACCTCGCGCTGGAGCTCCATGGAGATCATGGTAGGGGCCCAGGGGATGGGGCGGCCGCAGCGGAGCAGCCCCAGCGATGCTGCTGACGTTGATTCAATTAGACAGCAGCTGTTGGGAGCCAAGCGTGTGCAGATGCACTTAAGCCTTAATTATTTTTCGGGGTGGCCGCTCAGGACATGGCTGGGGGGCTGGGCAGGGGGCTCGGGGGGGTCGGCAGGGCGCTGAGGGTCCTGGATCTTCTGCAGGAGGCGTACTCGGTGGCCCGGCAGTTCAACCTGATCCCGCCCATCTGCGAGCAAGCCGAGTACCACATGTTCCAGCGGGAAAAGGTGGAGGTGCAGCTGCCTGAGCTCTTCCACAAGATAGGTATGACAGTGGGGATTCCTCCCCAGCCCCCCAAAGCACAGTGCTGCTGAGGCCAGGTGCCACAGCCCCTGGGGGAGGTGGGAGCAGTGGTGTCATCCCCCTGTTCTGCTCTGTCCCCAGGTGTTGGAGCCATGACCTGGTCCCCACTGGCCTGTGGCATCGTCTCGGGGAAGTATGATGGGGGCATCCCCCCCTACTCCCGTGCCTCACTGAAGGTGAGCTGCACCAGGGCTGGGAGGGCACACGGGGATGGGAGAGATGGGGAGCAGGGCCAGGGGTTTTGCAAAGTCCCAACAGGAACTCCAGGAGCCACAACCCAGGGAGTTTGGGGGATACCCTGCCTGTGCAAGGTGCTGGTGCACCCGGATCCCACCACAACACCCCTTCCCACTCCCCAGGGATACCAGTGGCTGAAGGATAAGATCCTGAGTGAAGAGGGCCGGCGGCAGCAGGCAAAGCTGAAGGAGCTGCAGGCCATTGCTGAGCGCCTGGGCTGCACCCTGCCCCAGCTTGCCATAGGTAAGAGGATGGGGGACAGCTGGGGGTGACACCAGGGGTATCGGGGCTGTGCTCAAGCTCTGCTCTCCCTCCTATCCCAGCCTGGTGCCTGCGTAACGAGGGTGTCAGCTCTGTCTTACTGGGGGCCTCCAACGCCGACCAGCTGATGGAGAATATCGGAGCAATACAGGTCAGTGGTCCCAGCAGGAGCAACATTTGCCCACAGCACTCACTGCAGTGCTGCACTCTGCGGGAAAAGGGGGTTGTAAACCCAGCTTCACGACAGGTTTTGCTTGTCATGAAGGCGAGAAGCAAAGATGAGGCTTTGCTGGGCTGAGGGGGCAGGGTTGGGCCTGACTCAGGCTCTCCCTAACTGGGTCACCCTGCCGGCAAGCTGGCGCGAACATGGCGGGGTGGAGGCGGTGAGCATCCTCTCACCCACCAGGGTCACCATCCCAACTCCCAGCGTCGCCCTTATCCCCTGCAGGTCCTTCCAAAGCTGTCGTCTTCCATCGTCCACGAGATCGATAGCATCCTGGGCAACAAACCATACAGCAAGAAGGACTACAGATCCTAAGCGCGCCCGAGCGCGCCGCGCAGCCCTCGCCGCCCGTTCGCTTGCTTTACGCTTTGTTGGAGCAAAGTGGAGAAGAGTGTGGTTTGCACCGCGAGCGCCGAGCGCCAGCGCTCCTCCCGCGCTGCCCCGGACGCGGCTCTGCGGCGCAGGGACAGGAGGCGAGCCCCGAGCTGCCCTGCCCGCAGCCGGACCCGTTGCATGCGTGGCTCTGCCTCCACGGCGGCGGCGGGCGCGGGGTGCACGCGGGTGCTGTACGCCCACGAGGCCAACAACACGAAGCTGTTCCCCAGCCTGCGCCCGGGCCTCGCCTCTGCCCTCTCCCATGGAACCGAGGGGCTGTGGTTCCTGGAGAGACCCAGCTCCCAGGGAAAGCGTGGGTGGGATGGTGATGGGAGGGAGTTTGCTGCAGGAAGAGCTGGGGTGCTAAGGCTGAGCACGGGGCAGGGCTGGGGGGAGTGTGTGTGGGCAAGCGTGCAAGTGTCAGTGTGCATGGACACACACGGAGATGCCGGGACATACAGACACGTGGGGATGTGTGGATTTGCAGACAGCAGCTGTGGAGGTGCACACAGCCCACCAGCACCTTCAGTTGTATCTGCACAAAGCTACTGAAAAGCTCCACACATGCACCCACGTATGCCAGTTACAGGGGTGTCTACAGACACACACACACACACAGAGAGTCACACACGGACAGATGTAGCTCTACCTCCACCTCCATCCCTGACATCAGTCTCTGAGAAATCAATACCCACCTGTATGTAGATGTGTCCACACACCTCTGAAACATACATGTATAATGTATATACACACACGTAGACACCCATGTGCTTGTGTATAAACAGACATACATGGTTCTGTGTGTTGATTCATATATGTAATATATAGATGTGCACATATCCATGTAAATATATTGCTACAGCAGCAATATATTTAGGTATTATATGTGCCTATATCCATACAACCATTATATCCATGGTTGTATGGATATATGCACACATGAAAATTACTGATATGCACTTAAATGTGTGTATATGCAGATAGATGTGTATATACAGATATATGTGTAGATGTCTCTATATCCATACCCAGCTTTTTAACTATATACTCATGTCTATACCTCTATAAACACATGCCATATATACAAGTGGACACAAATATTTGTAATTTAGATACAGCTATAGCTACATATATATAGCTGCATGTCTAGCTATAGCTATATATATATATGGATACATGTATGATAGATACAGATAGATGATACATAAAGCTATAAGGAGAACAATATAGCTACATGTATCTATCTTTTTAGCTCTCTGTGTACTCTGTGCAAAACAAACATTTTGCCTGTATCTATATAGATGTATCCATAGCCACATACATTTATACACAGTTTCCTCTGTGAAGAGACAAATATAAAAACTGTAAATGTAGGTGCAGTCCCTCAGCTTTGTGCAGTGTGTGTGAGCTCTGTGCACAGTGTGAACTCCACACTGTGTGTGTGTTTATCTGCTGTGTGGCCATGGCTGCACCTACAGCCCCACTATAAATGTGCATGTGTACAAACACGGGGGGGTTTCCTCTGACCCACTCATGACACCAAAGCTCCCCTCTGTATCTGAGGGTCAGCACACCTCCCACATCCACACCCCTACACCTTTAGGTACATGGATTTACCTGCAGCTAAACCTCTACAGCTTCACCTACACATGTACCACTGTCTACAGAGCTACCTCAATGTTTGTGTGCAAACAGAAAGATATACGTTCATATATACATGTGAAATAACAAACATATGTGTCTGTGAATATGCACACACATATACTATCTCTGTCTAGGACAGCTATACACCTTTACCTGTATCTACATTTATGTATAAATATATGAAAATTACAAATACATTTGTGTCTGTGAACACATAACAAAGATCAATACACCTATACAGCCATACAGAGATATGGAGATACAGAGATGTATAGCTATATAGATACATCTACACACATATGTGCATATATTCAAATTAAAAACACAAACTTATGTGTATTCTTACATATACATACATGTGTAAATACACCTCTGTAAATATAGATCTATACATTCATACCACATATAGATCTATCCTATGTACGTATATCCATTATCTACCCATACCTGTGTCTGCACACACACTCACAAGTATATATGTACACAAATACACATTAAAACCACAAATACATTATATAGACCTGTATATTATACAGGTCTACATGTACAGGTACATACCTACATAGCAATAGCTAAATAAATCAGTATTTATAGCTGTGTATGCTCATATAAAGATATATATGCACACATGTAGATTTGAAACAGTTCTGTGTATATCTACACAGATCTACACGTGCTGTATATGAAAAGGTACATGTGTGGGAATGACGCAGACGTGTGGATATATGTGCACCATGCAGAGATAACAGTAACTGTAGATACACCACATTCTCATGTCAGTCTGTCCATGTGTGCATGTCCCTGTGTCTCCATGTGCATGTCTGTGTACATTCCTGTGGACACGTATGTGCGTGTGGACAACAGGGGTACCAAAACCATAGCCAGGCCCCCCAGCATCCCTTCCCCTGCCAGACTGCACTGCGTCCTTCCCAAAGGATTTATTAAAACACAGAACAGAAACCGGGACACACAGAGCACGAAGCGGATGCAGGGGCGTTGCTTACGGCTGCCGGTGCCACCACGCTCAAGGCATCCCCATCCCAGTTCCAGCTGTCCCCTCTGTCCCACCCACATCCCCTCCATCTGCCTGCCCCAAACCCGGCACAAATGGACCCCCAGCCACACCACAGCAGTGCCAGGGATTCCAACAGGGCAGCAACAGGCGTGGGCTTGCTCCAACACCACCAGGATGAAGAGACGGCCCTTAGGGGGAAGCTGGGGAGCACAGCCGGCCGGGACATGGCACCACTGGCCTCCACTCACCCCTACACCTGCCAACACAACCAGACAAACACCGCAGCTCCAGCCCTCCCTCCCTCCCCTCAGCCCACCTTGCCCAGACAAACTCTTCAAGTCTTCAATAAGAAAGTGCAAAAAATGTACACGGACACAAACCCCCGGCCCCGCCGCTCCCTCGGGGGCCGCAGCAGGCAAAGCACACTTGAAGCGGGAGCGGGACAGCGCGGCAGCGCCGGCAGCAGCAGCAGCTTGGCTTCCACGCAGGCAACGCTGGCACAATTTCCCTGCCGACCTCTGGCAACAGCGGCTCGTGGCCAGGGACAGGGGGCTGTCCCCCAGGGCTGCTGTGAGAAGAGAGGAGGGCTGTCCATAAGCCAAATCTGAACTCTCCCCGCATGCCAACCCCACCTGGGATGGGCTGCAGATTCTGCTCCCACCTCCACTGTGGCTGCTTGAGGTAGAGGCCACAGTCAGATACTGGCACTGGGGTGCAGCCCAAAATGGAGCTTCCATTTAGCCCCCCACCCCTTCATGTTCCCCAGCAAACAGCACAGAGAGTGGGAAGCACAGCCTTACCTCGGCTAGGAGCGGGAGCTGCAGGCAAAAATCATGGGAACTGCTAAATATCTGTGGTGACAGAGGAAACACCTTGCTCACTAGTGTCCTTTGGCAGCACTCCCGGACCACCCAAATCCACCCTCTGAATTTCTCTGCCCAAGAGCAAAACCCCAGCCTACCAGTCACATAGGGTCCCAGAGGCATCTGGCTGTAGTTGACAATCCCACCTGGCCCAGGACCACGGAAATTTGGCCCAAAGCTGTTGTTGAAGATCGGGGCAGAGCCAAAGGAGCCCTGGGGAGGCAAGGAGGGAGAAAAGACACGGGCCTGCAGCCCTGCCCTGCCCATGACCCTCTCAGTGAGGGCTCTGTGCCTGTCCCCACAGACCTGGGCAGCTGGGTCCCCTCCTCGGGTGGCCAGGCGGCTGAGGATGCTCCGCTCTGACATCTGCAGCCGGGCAGCCACGGGCGGGATGCGGGACAGCATGGAGGGCAGGCGTGTCACATCAGCCTTCATGTCACTCAGCAGCTCCTCAAGCTGGTTCAGCACTGCAAGTAAAGCAGGAGGGACCTGAGGGGATGCCTGTCAGACCCAGCAAGCTGAGAGGAGCAGTCAGAGAGAACACAAGATAGGGAGACCTCCTGGCTTGGCTCCCCAGGTGAGGGTGGGGAGCCCTTCCCAGCCCTGCAGGCACATACCCTTGTGCAGGACAGCGTTGGCAGGCTTGTTCCCAGCCAGGGACTCTTTGGAGAGGTGCTGGTGGCTCTCAGCAAGGCACTCCACTTCTGCCAGCCGTGCGTTCAGAGCCATGGCCGGGTGACTGGGGTCTTGGGTCATGTTGAGGTACGCCGCCCTCCGCAGCTGCTCCTCGATCACCAGGGCCTGCTCCAGCAACTGGGAGGGGCAGAAGACAAAAATTCAGGACCAAACCCTGCCCCACTATAAACCAGTAAAAACAGAGCTCCTTGCAAAGTCCACTCCCCACTTCACTCACAGAAGATGCTGACAAACCCCCCTGGCTTCAGGGTGGTGCTGCTCTGGTCCTCCCACCACCAAGGACTCACCAGCCCTGGGCCTGCCACTCACCTTAAAACGCCGGGCAAGGAACTTGTTCTTCATCTCAAGGTAGTTCCCCTTGTGTATCTCTGACTTGAAGGGCTCGTTCAGGATCACGTACCGTGGGTCGTTCTGGATGTCCTGCCAGCGGGCATAGCCATGGCTGGTGTGGGAGAAGGGTCAAGGGCAGAACCAGCCAGCCAACAGCCTGCCCACCACCCTACAGTAACACCATGGCCCTAAACCCTCTCACTGCTCATCACTGCAGCTCCAGCACAGCTCCCACACCCCCAGAGAGGCCTCTCTCGCCACCCCACAATGACACCATGGCCCCAAACCCTCTCCCTGCTCATCACTGCAGCTCCCACACCCCCAGAGAGGCCTCTCCAGCCTCGCTGCCTCCTGCTCTGCCAGGCCAAAGGGTACGTGACAATTCCTGCCAGCAGCCAGTAGTCGTGTCGGCGGTGCCAGATGTCGTAGATCTTGCCAGAGGACATGGCAGCCCTCTCCTCATTCTGCCACAGCGTGTGCAGCTCTGTGGAAGCAGGAGCAGAAGGGAGACAGCCTGGTCAGGCAGCTGGACTGCAGGTCAGTGCACAGCACGGGGGCAGGGTGAGTGATGGAAGCTCTCAGGAGCACAGGCACAGTGCAGACCCAGGTCTGCTGCTGCCAGCAAAGCACCAGCCCACCCATGGCCCATCGCAGGGGTCACCTTGCTTGAACAGGCTCAGAGCCTCTGCAGCAGCTTTGCAGAACAGGCCAACACCTCACCTCTCACTCTTACCTGTGAAGCCACCGTCAGCAATGTTGAACATGAATCTGAAGTTAATGTTTCTGTCATCCTTCTTCCCTTCCTCCTCTTCCTCTTTGTCACCATTTTGCTGGGCATCACTTGGTTCCTTCTCCTCCTCCTTGCCATCCTCTGCTTGGCAAACACAAGGAATTGGCCTAATTGTGCTCCACCACCAGACCCACCCATTAACAGCCCAGCCACTGCTGCAAAAGCCACCAACCCCTCCCAGCAGGTCCCACTGTTAACACAGGCAGTGCCCACCCCAACAGGGTCTTGTTCCCACTCGTGGCTCCTGAGCACCAGTGGTGCTGGTGGCATCTTTGCCAGCACACTGTGGCACGCTCTGTCACTGTGCCAGGCACCGGCCTCACTCTGGGAATTCTTTCCACTCTCCTCTTTCCAAAGCCTCATGCCTCACCTGGTTTGACTTCTTTATCCTCCCCCTTCCCTGGGCTGCTGCTCAGCTCTGCCTTCTCCAAAGGCTTCTCCTGCTCTTGAATCCCCTCGTCTGCAGGAGGGAACAGGCCTGCAAGAAATGTTTGACATGGAAAATGCTCTGCAGGGAACAACCTACTTATCCAGACAGACTTTCCCTTTTAGGTAAAGTAACTATTGTTTGCACATTCAAGATGCTGAAAGAGAACATTCTTCTGCATTTTATCAAATAAATGTATTTCATTTTCCCTCTTCCTTGAGACATCTGAAGGAACAAATGCCCCTCAAAATGACCATTTAATGCAATTTTCAACTTGCTTTTTCAGGAATTTCTGCAGGAAATTTGTGACATTCAGGTTCCCCATAGTGACACAGAGAAGATACACAGTCCCACCTTTCACCAGGGGCTCAGAGGAAGGCTCAGCCTTTTCACAATCCTCTTGCTTCTCTTTCCTTGGCCTCTCCTTGCTGTCACAGCTTTCTGGGGGCTCTTCACTCTCCACCTCACCACTTGCAGGTACCTAAAAGGCCAAGCACCCATCCCAGATGAGCCTCGCTAGGGAATACCCCAAGCTCCCATGCAGAGCAGGGAAAACTCCCTGGAGGAGATGCTGAGCAAAGCCACCTCACCTGGCTGTCAGACACCTTTCTGCTCTTCTGTTCCACCAGCTCCTTTTCCTCATGGAACACCAGCTGTGCTTCTGTTTTGTCTGTAGGAAGAGCAAAGCTTGGAAGCTGTTGAGCATCGCCTGATGAGTAAAGCACCTGCAAAACCACCTCCCTCCCAAGGCAGATCCCAGCCACAACCCCCTGGATACCTGCAAGGGCCCCTGGCCCCGCGTGTGTGTGTGCTGGGCTGGCTGGGACAGGTGTGTTGGGATCTGAAGACACGACCTCGCTGGATCTCTTGCTCTCTGGGCCCTCCAGAAGCAGGTCTGGGGTGCTGTACTTCCCATTGACATGCTCGAACTCCTGGACCTGGGACAGACACACATGGTCAGGTCAAACAGAGCAGGGACATGCCCAGCTGGTGCCACGGAGTCAGCATGTACAGGCTACTCATCCACAGAGTAGTGCTTATCCTGTGCTGGCAGGATTACTGCACCCACCCCATTGTGAAAAGCGTCCACAACATTCTTGAAAAGGCCCATTCATAATTTTACTCACCCACCTTCTTCCTTACTAGTGACATGACCCCGATGCGGGTGAGCACGTGCTGGCGAGACAGCCCTTCCCGGGGAACGCCGTCCGCAAAGGTCTCAGCACCATCAGCCCCAGGCTCACACAAGTGTCTCATAAACAGGGACACATATGCCCTGCAGGGAAGCCAGACCTCAGTCCTGGCCCGTGGCCTCCCTGCCCAACCCAGCACACACAAGATCCCATCACCCATGGATGCGGGAATTCTCACCCCCAGGAAGGGAACAAGAGATGACATCTCAATGAAACAGACACTCAATGAAACAACAACAGAGAAGGGGTGCAGGCTCCCAGCCCTGCCTGCCTGCCAGCAGCTCTGTACCTGAACTCCTTCTCACTCTTCCCCCGCAGATCCCGGACCAGCCAGTGGGAGTTGAAGGCATCCTGGGGCGGCATTCCCCAGCGCATGATGGCGTTCAGGAACGCCTTGCGCTGCCGGGCGTTGAAACCCAGAACCTGCAGGAAACCAAAAATCACAGAGTGGCCTCAGCAACACAGGGCTCCCTGGAGCCCCACAGCTGTACCAGGACTGATGTCCCAGTGGTTCAGCACAGAGGGATCCAGCCCTCAGGCAGCCTGGGAACAACATTGGCCATGCTCTGGATGAGGCTCACCTCGATGTTTCCCCCAACTCTTGCCAGCAAAGGAGGGAGAGGTTTGTCTCTGTCAGTCTTCAGCTGTCTCCGTGATTGTCTTCTGCCACCTAGAGACAAGCAGCCTCAGTGATGGATGGGCCAGGCACCCAGGAGAGACACTTCATGTGCCCCAGGCTCCCTGCCCTCCCTCCTGATGGGAGCAGAACCCATCAGAGCATCTGCCCAGACTGCAGGGTCCCTTCCAGCCACCATTCCCCGGGCCAGAACAGGCAAGGGGGAACCACGCCTGGTCCTCGTGGTGGACCAGATCAGTCCTGCTAAGGTCAAGGAAGAAGCTGGCTGCCCTGGAAAGCTCCTCACCTGATAGAAAGCAGGGACACAGTCCCCTGAACAGAAGCCCTGGGCACACCAGTCCCTCTAACCCAGCTATTCCTGATGCTTTCAAATCAAAGGGGAGTATCAACAAACACATCAACTCACTCTGGCCTTCTGGCCTCTCTTCAAAGTCTTCATCCTCATCCTCAGAGCCAATGGAATACTCTGACTGGTTGTCAGAGAGCTCGTCCTGCCACTCTGCAGAACACAAGGGAGGCCAGGTTAGAGGGCCCTGCCTGGGGGGGATGTGCTGGACAGGTCAGAGCCTGCCTGTGGGTATGACAGAAATTCACTGCCAGGCAGCAGGAGAGGGGGACACAGCAACAGGAAATCATGTTCTCAGGTTTTACAGAATTAGCATTCTGTTATGCAGTAAAAACCAAATTTTAAATATTTTGTCCACAGACATGTCTTTCCTAGATTCTTCCAGCAAAACCAGAGTTTACAGATCAACAAATAAAAAGAAAAAAAAATTGAAAATTTCTACACTGGAAAGTTTAGGAATCTGGGAAGTACAGATCCAGGCAATCTACCAACTGCAGAGAGACACCAAGTGACAGCTCTGTCTGTCAGTGAGCCCAGTCAGGAGCCAAGCACCTGTGGCCGTACCTTGGTCCTCCTGAGAGGTGTCATTGTAGTTGACTTGCTTGCGGATTCTCTTCCCCTTGCCCAGGTTCCTGGCCAGATCCTCCTGCTGCTGCTCATAGTGGTGCCGCAGCAGCTTCTCCCAGTAGTCAGGGTCCACATTCTCCTCTTGCTTGATGATCTCCCGTTCCACCTCCTCCTGCAGAGCCAGAGACAGGGAGCTCGAGCAGAGGGAGAGAGCAGGGAGGGTCCTGCCCCATGCAGGGACAGCAGAGGGAGCAGAGGGAACACGGAGGGATGTACAAAGGGGTGATTGTAAGACATGATACTGATCACATTACCACACCATCCTCTTCTCTCACAACATACTGGGCCACTTTAAAGGAGCTGAGATACTCATTCATGTTCTGCAGCTCCGTGTCGTCCGTCGCATCCTGGTTTCGGTCCAGAAGCTTCGAGATGGCAGCGTCATCATAGTGGATCACACTGCTGTCATCTACATCCTTATTGTCACCTGAGAGCAGAGCCAGGGGAGCAGAAGCACAGATCAGGGGGATGGACAGTCTGCTCCAGAGCCAGGCAGGCTCAGGTGAGGGGATAAGTCCCAGCAAAGAGGGGCTACACACCTGGTGGGGTGTTACCATGCTTTTTTTTCATGCCAGGGGCTGCTGCACCCGCTTTTGTTGACAGTGTGTCTGAGAAAGGGGTAACAGCATCAGGCATTGCAATCCTCTGTCCCTGAGACACCATGCCTGTGGCACAGGGAGAGAACAGTGAGCCCCAGCAGCTTAGAGAGAGCCCTGCCCCACTCAGAGCATCCCCTCACCTTCCACATCATCCTTGAAGAGTTCCTCTGTCCCGAACTTGAGGATGTCATCCAGCTCTTGTTTGGTCATGGAGCCTGACTTGGAGCCGAGCCCCGGGCGCACCACCAGGTGTGTGAGCATCATCTTCCTCTTGGCCACCTGGGTGATGCGCTCCTCCACGGAGGCCCTGGTCACGAAGCGGTAAATCATCACCTTCTTGTTCTGCCCGATGCGGTGAGCTCTGCTGAACGCCTGCAGGCAGGGAACAGAGCTGCAGAGGGTGGCCACATGGACAACAGGGCCATGCTTCTCACCCTCCAAGCTGCCTGAGAGGCACCCAGTTGAGGAAAGTATGAGGGAGAAGTGAGAATGTCACAGTTTTATATGCCAGGTGTCTCCTAGACTGCAGAGAGGCCAGGAGACAGTGAGGGAAAGGGACTGCTAAGCAGAAACACCCACAAACACAGGAGAAAGTGTCAGCAGCTCTCAAGGGAAGATACTGAAATCCCAGTGAGGGTGGGCAAAGAGAGGGCACAGCCAGAGAGGTACTTACTACACAGGAAGGAAAAGGGAAAGTCAGAAACCTGGATGTCATTGTGGGGATTCCAGTCAGAATCATAAATAATGACAGTGTCGGCCGTAGCAAGGTTTATGCCCAGACCACCGGCGCGGGTGGAGAGGAGGAAGCAGAACTGCTGAGCCCCAGGAGCTGAGAACGACAAACCCAGAAGTGGGAACAGGTGAGACAGAAGGAAGCACAGCTCACAGAGAGGAGCAGCACCATTTCAGAGGGACAGAATGGCTCCCACAGCTGACAAGGAAGAGGCAGGGGTGTCAAGGAGTGAAAACACATCGCTCCCTGCGAACCAGGTGCTGCAGAACCCAGCTCCAGAGCAAAGGGGAAGCTCTGTCATCTTGGAGGGAAGGGCAGGAGCCCCTCCAGCTGAACAGCTGCTGGCACACTCAGCGTTCCATGTTGGAACCAATTCAAGGGCTTAATGGCATGGTATAAGCAGTCCCACCGTGCCACAGGAAGCCAGACCTGCGAGTGTGGCACAAGCTCTGGGCACTGGCAGATGCCCTGCTGCTGGCCACACACTGCCATGCCCCCCATGGCCCCCTCAGCAAGGCAGGAAGGTGGGTACCATTGAACCTGTCGATGGCCTCCTGGCGCAGCCCGCCGGTGATGCCCCCGTCAATGCGCTCGTACTTGTAGCCTTCATACTCCAGGAAATCCTCCAGCAAATCCAGCATCTTTGTCATCTACAGGGCAAGGTGACCATGGCATGAGAGGGTGTGCATGGCCAAACAGCCCTGCCTCCCCTGGGGAGCTGCCCTGCCCCAGCATGGTCCTTGCCCACAGCCCAGAGGTTTCAGTGGTGGCGGCACAGCCAACAGGCAGCTGCCAGAGGAGCAACACTCACATCCCATCTTCCAACTCTGCCAGCAGGAAGGAATTGTGTCTGACTGTCCCTCCCCAAAGAGGAGCCTTGTGATTGTTGTCTCTTTCCCATCCTGAGCTAACAGCTCTTAAACACGACAGGCAGTCCCTCAGGAGTGAGCTGGGACAGCCCTTGCACCATTACTGCCTTGGCTGCCTGGGGGAGAAGCTGTCACCAGCTATTCCACCTATTTCTGTCTGTTCCCAGCACAAATTTCCCATACATAATTTAAACAAATTCCTTTTAAAATGCATTTATTATTATCCCTCCCTGCTCTCACCTGCGAGAAGATCAGAACTCTGTGACCGCCATCCCGCAACTTCTTCAGCATCTTTTGGAGCAGCATCAGTTTCCCAGAAGATTTGACCAAAGAATTCCCATCATAAGATCCATTGGGTAGCACAGGGGCCTCCTGTAAAGGTACCATGGTCAGTGCCCACAAGGACAACCTGCATTAACCTCATGGAGAACTTCACTTGCATTTCCAAAACAGAAAATAAGGTCCTTGTATGAAACCACTTGCATGGAAACCCACGTGCTAACCAAAGCAGGACCATGGAAGCAGCTGCAACTCAACATTCTGAGACAGGGGACATACCACAGCTGCCACAGGGAACAGGTATGGGTGATTGCAGCACTTCTTCAGGTCCATCATGATGTTGAGCAGTGAGACCTGGTTCCCACCACCTTTCGAATTCAGGGCTTCAAAGTTCCTTGTCAGTATGAATTTGTAGTATTTCCTGCAGCAGGGAGGATGGGACAGGCACTGTGTTAGCTGGGGCAGGTATGGGACTGGCACAAACAGGAGGACACTGAATTAAACCCCCCTAGTGAAGATGCAAAAGGGACATTTGGAAGGTTTTTAAAGCAATTCAGCACCTAGGGCTGGGTGTTTCCAGTTGCTCTGGGGGGATCTCAGCCCTGGCAGTGAGTGGGATGGACTGAGGGGCACTGCACCTCCACCACCACCCTCTGCTGGGTGCCAGCCAGGGGGAAGAAGTGACAGGCCCTTCCTGGCAGTGCCCTGAGCTGCAGGAGATGCCACTGATGCTGAACAGGTCAGCCTAGAGAAAAAGAGCTGGGGCAGAAGCAACACTCCAGGCTGGCCCAGGCATTCCAGCAGCACAGGCCATGTCCTAGTGCCAGGAATAGGAGAAGGGGATTCAGTGTTTTCTCTGTGCCCCCAGAGCCACACTGGCAGCCTCCCATGCCCCAAGCACTGCACAGAGCCCAGCTCAACCACATGGAACATTGCTCTTGGTGAGACACAAAGCACTCCCACTCTTCCTGCAGCAGGCCCCAGCAGGGTCTGACCCCTCCATCCCCAGTGACACCTCAGCGTGCTGCGGGAAGCCAGGCACCCCTGGGATCACTCACTTCTGCATCTGGCTCAGCTCCACACGCACGATCAGCTCCGTCTTGGCCGGCATGTTCTTGAACACATCGGCCTTGAGCCTCCGCAGCATGTGGGGACCCAGCAGGTCATGGAGCTTCTTGATCTGGTCCTCCTTGGAGATGTCTGCAAACTCCTCCAGGAACCCCTCCAGGTTGCTGTGGAAGCAGCCAGAGCCCCATGGCACTAAGCAACAGGGGCAGGTGAAAGCAAAGGGATCTGCAGCTTTATGAGTTAAAAACCAGGGCAGAGCTTTTGAGGAACAAGAGAAGATATAATGCTTGTGAGAAGCCACCCTGATGGCCTGGTAAGTGCAACTTACTTAAATCTCTCTGGAGTCAGGAAATTGAGCAGGTGGAAGAGCTCTTCCAAGTTGTTCTGGAGCGGAGTCCCTGTGAGGAGCAGCTTGTAATCGATCTTGTAGCTATTCAGCACTCTAAAGAACTGGAAAAGAAACAAGTTTGGGTGACAAGGACTGCAAGGAACCATTGTGTCACTGTGGGCTCTGCAGTGAGCAGGAGACTGAGCAGTGACCCCCATGCTGGGCACGCAGAGCAGGGTGCCCTCATGTCCTGCTTCCAGCCATTCCCACTGAGCACAGGCAGCAATCCTGTGTATCCCTGGCTCACAGCACTTGTCTCCTCCTTGGGTGAACAGCCCAGGAGCTGGAGACTGCACTGAGCCTCAGGTAAAGGGGAAAGGAAGGAGAGGGATCAGTTCCCTTCCATGATAGCAGCCAGGCTGCTGCCTCTCCTGCTGCTGAAGGGCTTTTAATGCCACAGGATGTTAAAGAGAGCCAAAAAAAAAAATCACTCACAAACACCTGGCACCTACTTTGGACTGGTTGTTCTTCAGCCTGTGTGCTTCATCCACCACCAGACAGGCCCACTCTATGGAGCCCAGCACTGCCTGGTCAATGGTGATCAGCTCATAGGATGTGAGCAGGACGTGGAACTTGATCTGGGCTTCCTTCTGGAGGAGCAAGAGGGAGAGAAAATCAGGGATAAGAGCGGCCAACAGGACAGACTCCACCTTTGCTGCTGCTGCTGCATGTGGTCCAAGATGGGAAGGGCTGCACTGCCTGGCACAGAGCTGAGTTGTGCCAGCAGAACACCCCAACATGAGAACCAAGCCAGGGGCTACAGAAATAGAAAAGCTCTGGCAGAAATCTTTAAAGCTCATCACAAATCTGCATTTGTAAACAATGCCAGCTTCCCTATGTGAGAAGCTGACCAGGGACTTTCTCCAGGTCAAATTCTCCTCTCCCTTTCTTACTGGCAGGTTAAGGGAAGTGTGATGGTGTTCACAGAGATCTTAGGATGAGGGAAGAGATGAGGATCTGACTCCATGTTTCAGAAGGCTTGATTTATTATTTTACGATATATATTATATTAAAACTATACTAAAAGAATAGAAGAAAGGATTTCATCAGAAAGCTAGCAAGAATAGAAAAGGAACGATAACAAAGGCTTGTGACTGAGACAGTCAGACAGCAGGACTTTGATTGGGCATTAATTAGAAACAACCACAAGAGACCAATCAAAGATCCACCTGTTGCATTCCACAGCAGCAGATAATCAATGTTTACATTTTGTTCCTGAGGCCTCTCAGCTTCTCAGGAGAACATCCTCAGGAAAAGACTTTTCAGAAAACATCACGGCTACAGGGCAGGGGCAGGCACACCCTGAGCTCCCACCTTCATCCTGAAGACCTTCTTCCCGCTGCGGATGGCGTTGTCCTCAAAAGAAAACTCATTTTCCCGGATGACCGAGCGACTCTCCTTGTCCCCCGTGTAGGTCACCACGTAGAAGTCAGGCGCCCACATCTCAAACTCCCGCTCCCAGTTGATGATGGTGGACAGGGGGGCACTGACCAGGTACGGCCCCTTGGAGTGGCCCTGCTCAGGGACACAGAGCCCAGGCTGATCTCCCTGAAAGATGTCTGCTAACACCAGATCCTCCTGATGCCAAACTCCAGCCCAATCAACATGAGCTGGAATAACAAAGCTACTCCCCACACCCAACTAAAGCATTTACTAGTCCCAGTATAGGCAATTGAAAACACACCATTGCTGCAATAGAGACTACGAACCGTAAGGGAAAGATGAAACAATAATGAAAACTAAGCTATAAACAGCAAAGATCAACCCTTGTACCTTTTGCATCATGGTCTAGCAAGAAAAACCAAGCAAAATGAATTTAAGTTTGCCATCCCGAAACCCTGGGTGCTCCACTCACCTCCTTGTACAGGGAATACAAGAACACAATGGTCTGCACTGTCTTCCCCAGCCCCATCTCATCAGCCAGGATGGTATCTGTCCCTTGTGCCCAGGAGAATCTCAGCCAGTTGAGCCCTTCCAGCTGGTAAGGGTGCAGCGTGCCTCCCGTGGCATCGATGTACCACGGCTGCTTGTCAAACTTCACTGTAGGCTGAAAGGAGAGCCAGGGCACAGAGCAGTGAAAACCACCTGCCCCTGCTTCCCCTGCACCCAAGCACAGCCCTCTTTAGGGCTGTAACATCCAACAGCTCCAAAAGAGACACAAACACCGTCCCTGGCACAGCCCAGCCTCCTCACAGCAACACCACTCCAGAATTTGCAATGGAAACAAGGTCCCCAAAGGAACCAGAAAAGGGCACAAACAGCCCACCCCTCCCTCCAGGTTCCCATGCCACCACACAGTCCCCACCACTCTCACTCACATCCACAAGAGGTGTTTCTGGAGGCTTTTCCAGCTTCTCCTCTTTCAGCTTTTTCCCTTTCTTGTTCAGCTTCTTCAGAGGGCGCGTGTCCTCCCCCAGCATCAGCTCCCTGTGACAGCCAGCACACGTCAGGGATGGCAGGGGGTCACCCTTCTATCAGCTCTGAGCCAAGGGACAGAAACACCTCCCACACTCCATTTCCCCTCTCCCCACAGAAGCTCTTCTGGCCCTGTTAGCAGGGGCACTCACAGGGCATTGATTTTCCCCTTACAACAATCCACACAGTCTCCTGAATGAAAAATAGCAAATTCACAATAGTGTGGTTTTCCCCCAAAACCACAGGCAGCAGCATGGCCATGGAGACCATGAATGTCATGGCAATGCAGACACAGGGGAAGGGGAGCACAGGCTGGAAAAGAGCAGGTGAGATGGCCCAGCAGCCCCAAAATGGCACATGAGGAGGGCCAGCCTCCACCTGTCTTTGAAGAGAAATCGCTGCAAGCAGCAGTGTGCTCAAAATGGGGCAATTCTGCATCCCCCTTGTCCCAAACCCCTGCAGGGGCTGCCCTGGCCCTGCCCAGTTTCCCCAGCTCTGGGCTCACACCTGTGGTTCCAGTAGAGGAGTTTGAGGTTCTCATAGTAGGGGATGTCTATGTCATCGATCTCCCAGGTGCACTGGTCATAGGGCAGGTCCTTCCACTTGATCAGATAATGGATGTCTCCCTTCTTATCAAAGCTGCAACACAGGGCACAGAAAGCTGATCAGGGAATGCCACCAGCCCCTGGGAGCAGCTCTCCATGATCTGCTTCTGCAGAAATGGATGCTTCATCCTCTGCCTTCACCTGCAGACCAGGACATCCAAGCTGAGGTACAAGAACATAAAGTATCAACATTTCCAGCAGAAATGCCTATTCAGCTGTGTGTGTCAAACAATTAAGCTTTACAGGTTGCTTTTCCATTCCACTAACAACCTCATTTCCCTGTTTCACGAGGCCTGGATGGATACCTGGATGGATGCTTCCCCTCTCACCTGCAGAATTCACCACTCTATGAATTTCTGCTCACACCAAAAACAGAATAAACACACTTCCAGGTCTAACTCTGTGCCTACAGGGAAATCTGCTGCCTTGTTAGTGGACAAGGTAAAGCTCACATGAAAATCACACAGGCAGCTTTAGTTCTTTCCTGCCACGCAGCCTTCCAGCAGAGCTGCTGCTGCTGCTTGATATTTCAAGCTGCCACTTGAAACGTAGAAATTCAAGAAAAACACATCTCCAGCCACTCGATGCAGAAAGCCCATCTGCACAGCACATCTCATTCACAGGGAATTTCTTCTACAGAAAAGAAATATCAATGTCAATGTCTGTAAGGGAGTCAGCCACATGCTGACTCTTCCCCTCAGCATCAGAATTTACAGAATGGTTAGGCTGCAACAGGACCCAAACAGTATGACTGGAGAGAGTGGAACACTGTGCATCCACCTTTAGGAAATTTGCTATAACTTTATTTTTAATATGAAACATAGCAGAAATTAAAATAAGGCAGCATGGATCCCCTTCCAGCCTCAGCTTCAGCCTAGAAGCAAGTCTCCAAGCCAACAGAAACCTCAGCAGAGATCAGAAGCTGAAATCCCACCAGCCCAACGTTTTGGCCCTGCAGAAGGATGGCAGAATTTCCCTCAGGCTCCTGACCTGTGGTTCAGGACATGGTGGATCATCATTCACTCAGGTTTGATGCTTGGAAAATTGGGAAATTTGCTATAACTCTATTTTTAATATGAAACATAGCAGAAATGAAAGTAAGGCAGCATGGATTCCCTTCCAGCCTCAGCTTCAGCCTAGAAACAAACCTCCAAGGAAGAGAGACCTCAGCAGAGACCAGAAATTGAAATCCCACCAGCCCAAGGTTTTGGCCCTGCAGAAGGATGGCAGAATTTCCCTCAGGCTCCTGACCTGTGGTTCAGGATGCGGTGGATCATCATCCACTCGGGTTTGATGCCGTAGCGGTAGAACCGCTCCTCCATCTTGGCATACTGGGGGTCCTTGTTCTTCCTCTTCTCCCTCTGGCTGTCCTCGTCCCCAGAGCCGTAGTCGAAGGCCGGAGGCTCGTCCATGTCGTTCTTGCGCTGGTAGTTGCGGTACATCACGGTGTGGTACAGCTCCAGCTGCAGCACAGGGGAGCCACGCTCAGCCCGGGGCACAGGGCTGGGTGAGGGCTCTGCACCAACGCCACCTGGGCTCACCTGCAGCTCCTTGACCCAGGAGCAGTGCCAGTAGGACAGGCCGGCCCATTTCACAAAGAACTCTCTCTCCGGGATCCCCTCCAGCGCCTTGGGCGGCGGCAGCGCTGGCTGCTGCGGGGCGGCGGCGGGCGGCGGCGGAGCAGGCGGCTCCCTCCACGCCCAGTGCAGGATGCGCTGCACCTTGCCCTTCAGGGGAGGGCACTGGGGGCACAGGGACAAACGGGGAAGTGTTTAAGGTGAGACCCTGCCAGGGGCAAACGGGGAAGTGAGGGTAGAACGGGGAGCTCAGTGCTGAGCGGACAGCGGCCAGCACTGGGTGCCTGAGAAGTGTCCGTGACAATTCTGCATTCCCCATGGGGGGATTGAGATGAGATATTCTGGTCTTGCCACCAGGCAGAAAAGGCCCCTCTTTATAGGCTACATATCAAACAAGGCTTGACATCCCATCAGGAACCAGGCCAGGAAACTCCCAGCCAGCAATTCCCACAGGCAGACCACAGAGGCAGCAGAGCCTTCCAGAGCCACCCCGCACTCTCAGGCACACACATCTGGCAGTGACACTCCTCAAAGAGGGGTTTGGAGCACAGGGCAGGGCTGTGAGGGCCAGCAGCAGCCATGGCAGGCCAGGCAGGTGTGGGAGCAGGGCCAGAGTAAGGAAAGGGAATGGAACACTCACAGTACAGCGTGGGCAGAGCCATTCCCCGTTCGGGATCTCTGGCAGTGGCGGGTTCAGGCAGTGGAGGTGGTAGGAGGACGGGCAGGTGTCACAGCACAGCAGCTCCCCTCCGTCCTTACACACCCTGCAGAACTCCATGTGGTCATCCTCCTCCTCCTCCTCACCGCCATCCTCTTCCTCCTCCTCCTCCTCCTTCGGCTCCCACTGGATGCCCTCCTTCTCCTGGGGAAGCACAGCCAGTGTAACCCGAGGGCTTCCCCACCAGGCCACCCACTCCCAGGGGACCCCGACCCCACTCACACAGTGGGGGCAGCTCCACTTGCCCTCGGGGGCCTTCTCCAGCTCGGGGTCCAGGCAGACCAGGTGGTAGGCGCGGGGACAGGTGTCACACAGGATGATCTCCCCGCCCTGCTGGCACACCTCGCAGTAGTCCTGGTGGTCGGTCTCGTAGCCATCCCCCTCTTCAACTGCAAGCAAGGGACAGGGGACAGTCAGTGGGGTGGCAGGGCAGCCAGCTCTCCCGGAGGGAATGGGACACGTGCTCCTCTACCATACAGTTAAGGAAATAAGGACAGCATTTCACCTCAGACCCCTCCTGTTAATTCCCACTACCTCTCTGTCCCTCAGCAGCACAGTTCACCTTTGCACACAGCATCATCATCTCACCTCTGTCTCTCTTTCTCTCTCCACACTGTATCATCCTTTGGTTCCTTCAGGCTCTCAATGGAGAATGCCAGAACCTGGAGAGGTTGCAAGGGAGGCCGGTCAGAGAAACCTCCCCAGGCACCAGCACCAAACGCACCATGCAAGGGTGACACGGCCAAGGACAGGACTCCTCTCCTGGGACTACTCTGCTCTTCCTCAGGACTCCCTGGCACACAGGCAGGAGCACTCTCAACACAGCATGGAAGGGAAAAGGAGCAGAGGAACGAGATCTTGCAAGGGCCAGAATGGCTCATCTCAATTCCCAGCTCTGCCACAAACTCCTGGCATGGAACTCCAACCTTGCACTCCTCCAGCACGCAGCAGGAGCTGCCTACCTCCAGCACCAGGGCCCTCAAGGCCACAAGCAATGCCCTTCACACACGGGGCTAGCCAGCCAGCCCAGCCTCACCAGCCAACAGGGAGGCTGGCCAGCATCACACCCTAACTGATCCCCAGCTCAGAAATTGCTCTTCCATTTCTTGGAAGCAAAAATCCATCATAAAAGCTAAGAAGCCAAAGGATGTTGTGCCTGGATCTGAAATATCTCATCCCAAACAAGGACACAAGACAGAAAAGCAACGTGCTCAGCACAGGGGGCTGCTCTGCAGAGGTGCCATGGCACAACATCCACCCGGGAAGGACGAAGGGACACACACACAAATGTGGTCACACTGGCAGATCCTGACAGATCCCTTCCCTGGCTCACATGCCTCCCTGTCCCTGCATGGCTGCCACAGCTCTGCCACCTGCCTCTGCCTGACTGCACAGCTCACACAGACAAAGCATCCCTCACCTCCACACGGCCTCACCCACAGCCTGCCCTGCTCTGCTGGGAGCACACCACAAGCCACATCTCTCCAGGGGCTGTTCCTCAGAAAATCACTTCCCTGGAGACCCCACAAACTCCTGGCAGGCACGAGCTCCCCAGCAGCAGCAGGGCCTGGGCACCAAGAGAGCACCTCACACTCCACTCACACCAACAGGCACGGGCACATCCTCAGTGCCAGACACAGCCCGGAGCTGCACGGGCCAGGGGAGCACCACCAGAACAGGGAGATGCAAACAGAACAGGAACAGAGTACAGAGGATGGCCTACTCCTCTTTTTCTTTTTCCTCTTCTTCCCTCTCTTCCCCAGCCCAGCTGAGCACTCGGAGCGCACGGAGCTGCTGTTGATGCTGGCGCTGTCAAAGTCGGATTCCTCCCGCTCCTCCTCTTCGCTCTGCAGAGGGAAAAAGCAAAGCACACCCAGTCCAAGTGCTGGCATCCCATCTCCAGCTGTCATTCCACTGCTGGGACTGCTCTCCTGGAGAGGAACAACCCTACACTCCCACCCTGTGCATCCAAAGGCCCCTTTTCCCAGATCCTGGCAGAACTTTGCTCCCTCTCTCTCTTTTGACACCCATTTCAGCCCTCCTGTGTCCATGCATGCAGGCATTCACACTTGGCATGAAAGGAGTCAAAACAGGCCCAGCATTCCATGGAGTCAAAACACAATAATGCATCTGAATTCTTACTCAAGCATGCAAATCCCCAGCCTGCACAATCCTAACCAGGTGCTCAGGCTCCTCCTGCTCTTTGTGACTCTCTGGAAGGTGAACCTGTGGCTCTAGAGCATGGGAGGAATTTTTTGTGATACATGATTGAAAATCTGCAGCAATGAGTGGCTCCTGCCCTTCAACACACAGATGTGCTTGCAAACAGGTTGTGTTATGGAAATTAGAGCCTGGAAACGCAACACAGTGAGCTGAGGGTGTTGTGACTGTGTTCACAGGGGTCTTAGGATGAGGGAAGAGATGAGGATCTGACTCTATGTTTCAGAAGGCTTGATTTACTATTTTATGATATATATTATATTAAAACTATACTAAAAGAATAGAAAAAAAGATTTCATTAGAAAGCTAGCTAAGAATAGAAAAAGAAAGAATAATAACAAAAATCTGTGGCTCGGACTCTCTGTCCGAGCCAGCTCACTGTGACTGGCCATTAATTAGAAACAACCAACATGGGCCAAACAAAGATTTACTTGTTGCATTCCATAGCAGCAGATAATCATAGTTTACATTTTGTTCTTGAAGCTCCTCAGCTTCCCACGTGGAAAAATCTTAAAGAAAGGATTTTTCACAAAAGATGTCTGTGACAGGGTGTTTGACCAATATTATTAACCCCTAGAAAAGCCCCACCTCCAATCACTTGTTATCTAAGGAAATTATTGTTTAAAATGCTGTTAACTCCTTGAAACACTCCTGATATTGGTGCACGGAGAAGAGCCCAGTGAGCTGTGGCTGGGCAGCTCCAGCAATGCCACGGGACTCCAGCTGCCGTGGGCAGGCCCTGCTAATGCAATTAAAGCATCCCAGCATTCTCCGTGGTGCACGGTTCAGCTGCAGTGCAAGCCCTGAAGAATTCCTTTGCAAATGAAATCTGAAATGATGGCATTATCACCCGCACTGCTGAAAGTAAACAGGGTCATGTGGTTTTAGCAAAAGATGCAGCCAAACACGAGTCACACAAACCTGAGCCTGGACAGGGTGCAGGGGGATGTGCTGATCAGGGCCCCAAAAAGGGGCACAGGTGAGGCTGTGACACCCCTGATGTGGGGTGGGTGTACCTCCCCAGCAAGGGCTTGTCCCAGTATTTCCCTCCCAGACCCAAAGCCCTGCAAACTTACAGAGGAGCCCTTTTTCCTTTTGCTGGAGATTCCTCCAAACCGAAATTTCAAGCCTGCCGTCTTTTTCCCTTTCCCCTTTTTCTTCCCGTCTTTGGAGCCCTTGATTTTCTTCCGTACACCTGGACCTGCAGAAATTGAAAATTTGTCTGTTACTCTACAAACAACTGTCACCAAATCACCCCCCAGCACAGCAGAACAGCAACTTCCCAAGGCAGAACACGACACAAAGGGAGATCCCTCTACTTTCCCATTATTGCTCAGCTTAATTAATTGCCACAAATTGCCAAACATCCAGCAGACCCAGAGGCTTGATCTGCCATGGTTCATGAGCCATGAAGAGGTTCAAGGGCCTCTGCAAGGCCAATGGGAGCTGCAGACACCACTCTGGTACAGGAATGTGCCCCCTGTTGACAAAACTATCTTTTGTCCCTTTAAAAAGGAGAGAAGCCCAGAAGTTTCTCTTCTCAATTAGGTAAAAAGACATCTCATAAGCATAATAGACTTCATCTCAAATTTAAGGATAGCTAATTGGACAGAAGCCAAAAAGTCTCACCTAGGCAATTTACCAGAAAAAGAAGAGAACAAAGAAACTAATGGCTTTTGTATGTTGTTTTACCAGGAGCTAGAACCTCTTGCACCTGGCTTGGTTTTTCCCTGTTTGTTATTTTGCCATTTATTAAAAGCTTTTTGTTTCCAACACTGCAACAGGAGCCATCCTGCCAATTTTATGCTTCCAAAGGTAGCCGAGCCATCTTAGGTAAGTAATTTTAGGTGATACCTCAAAGATCTTATGAGACCTGGCTCAAGGATGCTCCTATTACCCTCTGGCACCCTCTTTTCCTCCCCGGTTTGCCGAAAACTTGTGCTCTGCAGCTTTGTGCCAGCTCTGCTGGCAAGAGCAGCCCCCCATGAGTGCTACCCACCCTTTCCCTCCTTGGTCTTGGCCTTCCTGATGACGGTGGGCAGGGCAGAGGGCTGGGGGCTGGCGGGGAGCCCCGGGGAGGTGGTGACGGTCTCCACAGCCGCAGCCACAGCGGCCGCGGCCGCCGCCGCCGAGCTGCCCTTGAAGGGGTTGTTGGCACTGAACTCTCGCCACTTGGCACCCAGCACCGTCATCATCTTGGACATGGGGATCTTGGGGTTCTTCTTGGCAATCAGAGGCCTGCAGGGGACAGGGAGAACCACGATTAGCAGTGCTGTGTGGTGTATCTGCTGCTGCATTCATGTGCTGGTGCTTCAGCCCAAAAGATGTGGGAGGGTAAGATGAGGTACTTCAGCCCAAAAGATGTGGGAGGGTAAGATGTGGTACTTCAGCCCAAAAGATGTGGTAGAGTGAAATTCCCAGCAGGAGTTTCATGGGGAGGCAGCAGAAAGCAGAGCTTCCTCAAGCAAATGTAGGCAAGGGGGGAGCACACCTAAATCTCCTCAGAGACTTCCTTTCCCTGAAATACCTGCTGTGAAAGGCTCATGGTACAAGCAGAAATTCATGAACACTCTTTTTCTCGTTAAACTTTTCAAATAAAAATACACAAAATATGGGGCTTTGGAAATTCATGAACACTGCTTTTCTCGTTAAACTTTTCAAATAAGCATACACAAAATATGGGGCTTTGGAGAGCAGGAGAAACAAATGCTTCAGCTGTTTCCAGTCAATCCTCCAAATAAATGGAGTTCTGAGGACTGAGTTGGGAGGAAGAAGCGACAAGGAGCTGGTGATGCAGAACTGATTTCACAACTTCATCTGCTGATTGAGCAATGCCCAAACCTCCCACCAGGACCACAGTTCCCTACCTGAGGAACTGGCTGAAAGCCTTGTAATTGGTCAGAGTATGGTAATCCTCTTCTGAGAAAACGTAATCTACGTCATCGAGACCCCATTCCTCCATGAGCTGGGCTGAGCTCTTGGGCTCCTGGAGATTTAGAGAGTCATCATTAATGCAAACTCTGCAGAGGAGCAGCACAAGGCTGGCTCTGCCATGTGCTCCATATCTCCCCAGTCAGTGATATGCAGGGATTTGTTTCTGGGATTTATGGAATAGCACACGGAAGCGATTAACAAATTAATGCTTCCTGCAGTCCCAAGAAACAAATTAACAGGGCACCATGGAAATGCTCCCCACCATGGAACACAATGCAAGGCCTTGGCAGGTTTCACAGCTCCAAGAAACTCAATTTCTCCCTGCACTGAAGATAAGTACAAAGGAAATAGAATTTCTCCTGTCCCAGTCATTCACCTGCAGCCTCATCCTTGCCAAACCCAAGGGTTTCTCATGAAACCCTCAATTCCCCTTGCCCAAGCCTGGCTTCAGGCACTAGCACCAGCTCTTTTGTACCTTTAAACTTCCATCATCATTGTCATCCTCCTCTTCCTCCTTCTTCTTCCGTTTTGGCTTTTTCTCCTTCTTGTCTTTCAGTTTTTTCTTCTTCTTTTTGTTGGGAGAATAGTCGCTCCCTTCGCTTTCCGATTTCTCCTCCATCTCCTCTTCATTTTCTGACATTTCATCATTGCTCCCCTAAAACAGAAAGGGACAGTGAAGGAACAAGCCTGTCCCCACTTCACTCTCCTCCCACATGAAACCACCCATCTCCAGTGGATGCATTCTCCTTCCTCACAGCCAGAAAGGAGCAGGCTTCAATGGCTACACTGTGCTGGAAGAGCAAGGACTGCCCAGGGGATATTTTTGTTTATTTCTGGAGAGATCATGACCCACTGCTCAACACTGACTGTAACAGAACTAACTGCCACCCCAAGGAACGTGGCTGCTTGAGGGGCAGAGCACTCAGGTAACTCCCTGGGCTGCCAACACACATGGCCAGGGCATGTCCAGCTGTGATGGTGTTCACAGGGGTCTGAGGATGAGGGAAGAGACGAGGATCTGACTCCATGTTTCAGAAGGCTTGATTTATTATTTTATTATATATATTATATTAAAACTAAACTAAAAGAATAGAAGAAAGGATTTCAGCAGAAGGCTAGCTAAGAATAGAAAAAAACCCAATGATAACAAAGGCTTGTGTCTCGGACAGAAAGTCTGAGCCAGCTGTGATTGGCCATTAATTAGAAACAACCAACATGAGACCAATCACAGATCCACCTGTTGCATTCCACAGCAGCAGATAATCAATATTTACATTTTGTTCATGAGGCCTCTCAGCTTCTCAGGAGGAAAAATCCTAAAGAAAAGACTTTTCATAAAAGATGTCTGTGACATCCAGCCTCCTACCAACCAGCACACCCAAACCCTTCCCAGCAGAGCTGCTCATCACCCAGCCTGGATTGATATCAGGGATTGCCATGATCCAGGTGCAGCACCTGCACATGGTTCTGTTGAACTGCACGAGGTTCCCTCCTTGCTTGTCCAGGTCCCTGGGGGCACTGAGAGGCACCAGGGCTGGGCAGGGCTGAGGGATGGGCTCCAGCCAGGACTGCAGACAGCGCCCAGCCCCATCCCGGTTCCCTCTGCCCCTCCTGCCCGGGATGCTGATCCTCAGAGCAGCCCGCGCCTCTCCTTCAGCAGGGTTAGGAACAGCTGGAATTGGGCACAGGATAATTGGTTTCCATGGGAACTGCTGCAGTACAGGTTGAATCTCCCTCTCCGCTGCCTTCCCTTGCCAAGGACCTTCATCTGCCTGTGCTGGGGTTCCAAACACAGCCGAGCTGTTCCAAGCGGGTTTTTCCCGCAGGATTCGTGCATCGCCTCCAGCTCCGGTAAATTCCCACGGCAGGGCAGCCTGGATAACACCCGGGGATCACAGCAGGCACAAGCACCAGGCTCACACCACAGCCTGCACTTCACTCCCACCCTCCTCTTGCAGGATCCCAGTTGCTGGCAGTTTTTGTTTTAGAGAAATTCAGCAAAGTTTGCCAATTTCGAGCTTGGCACCGCCCTGTCAGCCAAGGTGAGTGGCCGTAAGCTGAGGCCATTTTCTGTAGGTAAAAGCAGTCATTCCCCAGGGTCTGGGGATCAGATTAAAGGTGGTGTTTGGGGCTCTAAGGACTTGCAGGGTCCTAGTTGCTGCCAGCTTTCATTTCAGAGAAATCCAGCAAAGTTTGGCAATTTCTTGCTTGGCACCGCCCTGTTGGCCAGAGCAAGTGGCCATAAACTGAGACCATTTTCCATGGGAAAAAGAAGTCATTAGAGAGAGTCCTCTAGCAGGAGTAAGGCTTATCTGCTCCCAAAACTCTCGAGAAGGAAAAGGAAGTCCCATCTTTTACCCCCAGACCATGAGGACAGCCTGGGTGTTGCTTCATGCCAACAGCTCCAGCTTCTCCCTGGCTTTGACAGAGGGGACAGTCTCCCCCAAGTGGAATCTGGTTAGAGCTGTCCACACAAAGCATTAATTTAAAAAAATGGAGGCTCTCAGCCTGTTGTTTCCTCCCCATCCCCAGCTCAGCAGCAGCCAGGCTCAGCACAAGCTGCACACACAGCTGCAGCGCTCAGGCAGGTCAGCAGCAACAGCAAAGGGGCAGAAGTGAAAATACCTTGGAGCTGTGTTTTATTTTCTCCCTGTCAGAAAACAGCATAGGGAAAAAGCTGTGCCTAAGAATGGGAGAGGCACAAGGGGCAGAGGGTCTGTGTGGTATCTGCAGAAAGAGAGCATCACCATGGCCACAAGAAATACAAGCTTCCTTGGGGCCATGATGGAAACAAGCTTCCCTGGGGCCAGCAAGAGGCAGTGCAGGATGGAATCACCTGTCTTCCAACCAGCAGCTCATCACACTCCTGCCCACAGCACTTCAATGCAATTCCTCATCCAGCCCCTCTGTTTACAGCTCCCTTGGCAAGAGGGGTGTCATGACCCTTCTTTCCATCCACAGAGACCCAAGAGCTGCTTGCCAACAGCACTCAGAGCTGCTGCCTCTGTGCCACAGCCCCCTGTGAGAAAATGCAGTGTTACCTCCTTCTTCCTCCTCTTGATTTTGGCAGCCTTGCCATCTTTCAGCTTCTTGGATTTCTTCTTTTTCTGCACCACAACTTGGTCTTCTGCAAAAAACTCATCCAATCCTTCCAGCACCCCATCATCTTCTTCTGGGGACAAAAGGGACAGCTCACATGGATGGACTGCACAGGCACAGGACGACATGCTCACCATGACAGAGGAGCACACCCGAGCAGCAGATTCAGGCCACAGGACTCAGAGCTCTGTGGCCTCTCCTGCAAGGTAAAAGCACTTGGCTTTCACCTTTCTGATCCCCAGGTAGAGCTCACAAAAACACAGTGAGTGCAGGAGAGGAAGGGTTTGTGTGGAAAATGGGTGCCACAGCTGCCAGGCTGTTCTGGGCTGCTCTCACCAGCTCAGAGACCCTGGGCAGAGGCAGTGATGCCAGTGCACACCTCCCTTCCCATCATTATCTCCCCAAACCCAGGGCATCCCAGCCAGTCTCCACACAGCTTTAGGCCTGTGTCTTCATTTTTGATTTCTGAGCTCACACAGCAACAACACTTTGGGGTGGTCAGGACGTATTGATCACTCGACTCCTGAGAGGCCCTGGCACTGCCCAGAGAAGCTCTGGATGCTCCATCCCTGGAAGTGCTCAAGACTAGGTTGGACAGGACTTGGAGCAACCTGAGATAGTGGAAGGTGTCCCTGCCATGGCAAGGGGTGGCACTGGATGCTCTTTAAGATCCCTCCCAACCCAACCCATCCTGGGATTCCATGATTCACTGATTCATGCTGTGCTGCTTTAGGTCTGACAGGGTGGGCACCGCTGCACCAAGCCCAGCCCGGAGAACCAGCCGGTCCACGGGCACGGTCCGAGGGGGAACCGGCTACTGATGAGGAGCCGGCACAGAGCGCTCCGGTCCGGGGAGCGCGGACAGCGAGGATCGCCCGCGGCACGGCCGGACCCACGGGGATGGGAGCGATGCCACCGCCCCGTCCGTGCCCCCCGCCCTCCGCCGCCGCCTACCCGACACGTCCTCCTCGTTGTCCGCGTCGTCCAGCAGGTCGCGGGCGGCCGGCGGGCCCCGCATGCCGGGCGGGGCAGCGCCCGCCCCGGGCCGAGCGCCGGGGCCGAGCCGGGTGCGGCCGCTCCGCGCCAAGATGGCGAGAGCCGGCCCCGCCCCCTGGCCACGCCCCTGGCCACGCCCATCATTTCATGAGCCACGCCCCCCGGCCACACCCCCCGCCCGCCGCTCCCCGAAAAGCCCCAAATCCCCCCCAAAACGACCCCCGGAACCGCAGCCGCCACCGAGCACGGGCTATGAACAACTCTGCTGCTGTTTATTGCAGAAAAATGAAACTGTACAAAATGGTCGTCAGCAGCGGCGGGGCTCAATCCTCTTCTTCCTCCTCCTCCTCATCCTGGTTGATCTGGAAGTAGCGCAGCTCGTAGCTCTCCTTGCTGTTGGCCACCACGCGCAGCCAGTCCCGCAGGTTGTTCTTCTTCAGGTACTTCTTGGTCAGGTACTTGAGGTACCTGTGGGAGAGGCATGGCTGACAGCAGTGCCCCTCTGTCCCCTGCCAGACCCCCAGGTGCCATTTTGGCTAATAAACCTTGATTCCCACCTCCAGCAGGACCAACACATCCCACTGGCCACCTCCTAGCAAAGCCCCTTCCAGGAAACACCAGGAACACCCCTTCCAGGAACACTGCAACCAGGGAATTGCACCACGATGCCATAACACAGGTCCTGGGAGATCATTCTTGCCCCAACAAAGCTGTGACCCCAGTGCCTTGCACCCATCCCAGAGGGAATGTCCTCTGGGATGGTGGGTACCTGCTGCTGGGATGTGCCAGGTGTGGCAGCAACCTGGAGCAGCAGCGTTGGGAGAAGGGCAGGCGCTCACGGGGCAGGGCACGCCCACCACCCACACAGATCTGCTTTTCCCAGCCAGCTCCTGAGCCACCTCTGCCGTGGCACAACCCCGGGTGCCAGTGCCAGCCCAAGGACAGGCAGCCAGGAGAGGCAGGCAGAGGGCCAGAGCACCACGGGACGAGGGGAACAATGTGCGACACCTTGGCACAACCGAGGAGGACCAAAACCCCACAAGATGAGGAGAACAACCTGAGAGACCTTGTCTACAGATACCCCTAAACTGTCCCCTCATCACTTTCTGGCTGCAGGCCCCTCACTGTCCAGCCCAGCAGCCTACCCAGCTGGAATATTGAACACATTCCTCTCTCATAGATCTGGGAAGAGCAGCCACTCAGTGAGTGCCAGGTAGCACAAATTCCAGCACAGCTCCAGCACTGGGACATCTCCTCCCTGCAGCCCCTCCTGCCACAGGCTCTCAGTGCACACTGAGCACCCCCTGTGGCTGCAATGCCCAAGGGCCCAGCAGGACTGGCCTGCCCCAGCTCACCTCTTGGAGAAGGGCACCTCTGATGTGACCGTGATCTTGCTCTTGCTCCTCTCGATGGTCACCACGCCCCCGCCCAGGTTTCCCGCTTTGCCGTTCACCTTGATTCGTTCCTGCAGGAACTGCTCCTGCAGGAGAACACAGCTGTGAGCTGGGGCCACAACTCCCAGGGCTGACACAGCCCCCAGGGCTGGCTATGCCTGCTGCTCTGGAGCTGGGGAATGGACACCAGTGTCCCCAAGACTGGCTGTGCCTGCTGCACTGGAGCTGGGGAATGGACACCAGTGTCCTCAGGGCTGGCTGTGCCTACTGCTCTGGAGCTGGGGCACAAACACCATTTTCCTCAGGGCTGGCTGTGCCTGCTGCTCTGGAGCTGGGGAATGGACACCAGTGTCCTCAGGGCTGGCTGTGCCTACTGCTCTGGAGCTGGGGCACAAACACCATTTTCCTCAGGGCTGGCTGTGCCTGCTGCTCTGGAGCTGGGGAACAGCCACCAGTGTCCCCATAGCTCCAGAGAGCTCAGGCCAGGCTAATCCACCCCATCAAAGCCACACCTGGGTGAGGTGCTCAGGCTTGGACATATCGGCCTGGCGTGGTGGGGATGTTCCTGCCCTCCAAGGGGAGGGACAGCCAGGACAGTGGGCTCAGGCTCCTCTGAGCTCCCCTCAGCCTCAGGCTCGCCAAGGCCCCTGCTGGAGTGCAGTGTGGACAGGCATAGGTTCATGACCCCAAACTGCAGCATTCCTGGCCTTGCTACATCCCTGCCATGACACAAACTTACCCAGCACAGATACACAAGAAAACTGCCCAGGGAAGGGGACAATTCCTGTGCTTTTAACTACAAAGTGTCCCAAACCCAGCCTCATCCCCAGTCCCAGCACTCCCCGTTGCTCTGCCCATGGGATGGCCTCAAGGGAGCAGGGCAGAGCCGAGGGATGGCCGGGGATGTTCGAGGCCGGTAGGAGAGGAGCATCACCCTGGAAGGCCCCCGAGAGCAGCGGAGCCATCACGGCTCTAGGGGAGGCCCCGAACTCACAAAGTTGGCGGCGTCCATGATTCCATCCTCGACGGGGTGCGTGCAGTCCAGCGTGAACTTCAGAACCTGCTTCTTTTTCTTACCACCTTTTGCCGCTGGCTTCTTCTGCTGTAGAGGGAGAGAGAGCGACGGTGAGCGAGAGAGAAAGGGAGGGGGAGCGCCTTGAGGGACGGCGGGGAGGGGCCGGGCCGAGCCCCGGGCTGGCGGCGAGGGGAAAGGCCCAGGCCTGGATTGAGATCGGGAACAGCGCGGTGGGAACGGGGCTCGCCCGCTGCCCGCCCTCACGGTCCGGATGGGCGGCGGGCGTCGCGTGGGGCCGCGGGAAGGCGCGGGCCGGGCCGGGCCCCACGCGGAAAGCAGCGGGCGGGGGCAGGCGGCGGGGCTGGGACGGGCGGCGGGGGTGCCGGGGGCTCGGGGCGGGGCGGGGGGTGTCCCGGTGGCGGCGGGGGCGGGCTCGGGGCAGCGGGGGCCGGTGCCGGTGCCGCGCTCACTCACCGCGGGCGCCATGGCGGCTCCCGCGAGGCAGAAAGGGAGCGGGGCCCGCGCGCCTGCGCACAACCGCGCTCCGGCCGTCTCAACAGAGCGCCGATAGCGTCGATCGCTTCCGGTCGCAGCCGCGCAGGGAGCCTGCGAGCGAACAGTGATGCCTGGAAGGGCGGGGAGAGCGCGGGGGCCGGGCTGTGGGCGGGGCTGGGCGGGGGCGTGGCCTGTAGGGAGCGGGGGCGGAGCCTGCGGAGCGCGGGGAGCGGCACGTGCGGGGCGCGGGCACCGGAGCATCACCGGGAACGGGGTGAGCACCGGGTACGGAGTGACCCCCGCACACCGGAGTGACCCTCGCACCCCGAAGCGACCCCCGCACGCTGCAGCTCCTCACTTCGCACAGAGTTACCCTGCGCAGTGGGAGCCTCACAGCGCATGGAGCGATCATGCACACCCCGGGGCTCCTCACTATGCACCGGGTGCCACCGCACCTCATGCGGGCTGTCACCAGGCCTAGCAGTGCCGTGTCCCCGCAGTTAGGGTGGCCGTGCAGTGCCGTGTCCCTGCAGCCCGGGTGGCCCTGCAGTCCAGTGTCGTGTCCGTCCCCGCCGCAGGGCCCCGAGCAGCGCACGGGGCTATTTTTGGGCCGTGCCGAGCGGCAGTGCCAGGGGGGCCCCGCGTCACAGGCGGGCCCTGCCGCCTCGGCACCGCGCTCATTCCTGCCGGCACACGGGGAGTAGCAGCAGAGCTCGGCTCGGATCCCCCGCCTCACACACAGGGAGAGGTAAAGCCTTCACCTGGCCGGGACACACCTGTGCCCAGAATGGGGATGTGGGGCACCTGGCTGCCTTCACTGCCAGGCTGGCACCCTAGGGCACACCCCTGGGGCAGGGGACACCCCATTCCAGGGAATGCTTCCTCCAGGGGACACCCTGTCCTGGAGGAACCGCCACCCCTGTCCTGGGGGATGTTCTGCTGCAGGGGATGCTCCTTTAGAGAGGACAGCCCATCCCAGGGGATGCTCCTGCTTTGGGAACACACACCATGGGGACACTTTGCTGTGGGGACCATCCTACCCAGCACTGCAGCCCCCAGCCTGTGATACCAGGGGAAGGGGTGTGCTGTGGGCAGCCTCGTGCCACGCAGCTCATAACCTAAAAATAGTCAGCAGCTCACAGGCTTTGTCCTTTGTGTGGCAGCCACAGTGCTCTCACAAACTGGTGCCACACGGGGTCTCTGGGCACAGACTTTGCTCTCAACCCCACAGATGGCAGGTGGCATTTTCTCGCCACTGGGCAGCTGCTCGGAGCTGGAGAAGGCCAACTGCCACCCGCTGGTGTGCCTGCTCTGCCACGAGCCCTACCAGCACCCCTGCCTGCTCGACTGCTACCACAACTTCTGTGCCAGCTGCCTGCGAGGCCGTGCCAGCGACGGCCGCCTGCGCTGCCCACTCTGCGGGTAAGGGACAGCCAGGATTGGGGCACAGCCCTGCTCCCTGCATCCCCAGAGCTGTCCCTATGCCTGTCCCCATGCAGGCACCCCTCGGTGGTGAGGGGAGGCACGGGGCTGCCCCCCGTGGACCGGCTGCTGCAGTTCCTGGTGGACAGCTCGGCCGACAGCGAGGAGGACGTGCAGTGTGCCAACTGCGACCGCTGCTGCACCAAGGCGGTGAGGGCAGCGGGCTGGACTGGCAGGGGGGGTAGGGGACCCCTGGCAGGGCCATGCCTGCCACCAGCTGTGTCCCCTCACACAGGAGCTGGACACCATGTACTTCTGCAACACCTGTGGGCAGCCCCTCTGTGCCCCATGCCGTGAGGAGACACACCGTGCCAGGATGTTCGCCCGCCACGAGATCGTCTCCCTCTCCAAGCGCACCAAAGACATCCACAAGAAGTGCCGTGAGTGCCGTGCCAGGCTGCCCTGTGCCATGCTATGCTGCACTGAGCCATGCCAGGCAATGCCACGCTCCTGTCCCCTGCAGCACTGCACGAGGAGCCCTACATCATGTTCTCCACTGAGAAGAAGTCCATGCTCTGCATCAACTGCTTCAGGGACATGCAGGGGTGAGTATTCCCATCCCCAGGCTTGCTGCATGCCCCATCCTGTGCTTTCCCTGATGTCTGTGCCTGCAGGGAGAGCCGGGCACACTGCATCGACATCGAGACCGCATACATGCAGGGCTGCCAGCGCCTGGACCAGGCAGTGATGGTGGGCAGGGCCGGGGGGCATGGGGGTGGCAAGGGGGTGCAGTGCTGTCCCCTGCACTGCAGCCACCCCACCACCCTGGGCAGGCTGTGAAGGAGCTGCAGACCTCCACGCGTGAGGCCATCGTCCTGCTCAAGGCCATGATCGAGGAGGTTCGGAACAGTGCCAGCGAGGAGGAGGCGGCCATCAACTCCCTCTTCAGCCGCATGCAGGTGTGAGCTGTCACCTGCACAGCGAGCCCTGTGCCTGCAGGACACAGCCAGGGCAGTGGGGAGGGACTGGGGTGGCTGCAGGACACAGCGTGGCTGTGCCATTGCAGGAGCAGCTCTCCGAGAGGAAAAAGACGCTCCTGAAAGCTGTGCAGAGGTGAGGGAGCACGGGCTGAGCCCTGTCTGAGGGCTGTCCCCCTTCCCAAGGTGGTTTGGGATGCCTGGGGCTGGATGGCTCCCTCGGGTCTTGCAAAGGCTGTGCCATGCCCTGCTCTGCTGCAGCCAGCACGAGGAAAAGGAGAAGGCATTCAAGGAGCAGCTTGCCCACCTTGCCTCCCTGCTGCCCACTCTGCAGGTAGGACCTCACAGCAGGCAGGGACATCCTGACACCAAAGCCAGGCAGTGACAGACCCTCTCCATACACACAGATCCACCTGGTGACCTGCTCAGCCTTCCTGAGCTCTGCCAACAAAGCTGAATTCCTGGACCTGGGCTATGTGAGTGTCACCAGCACTGCAGGGGTGGTCAGGGTGGCCCTGCTGAGTTCATGGGCAAGGTGCTGAGCACACCTTGCTTCATTGCTGCCTTTCAGCAACTGATGGAGAGGCTGCAGAGGATTGTCAAGCTGCCTCACCGCCTGCGGCCGGCCCAGACCAGCAAGGTAGAGAGAGCCCTGCTGCAGTGCCAGTGGGCAGTGCCAGTGCCAGCCCTGCCCCAGCCCAGCTGTGCTCTCCTCTCTTCCCCCCAGATCAACAGCGAGTACCGGGCAGAGTTTGCCCGCTGCCTGGAGCCCCTCCTGATGCTCAGCCCCCGCCGCTCCGTGGTGGGCAGCGCTGGTGGCATCGGACCTGGCATCACTGGCACCAACATGTGAGTTGCTAGGATTGCACCCAAGGCACATGTGCTACTGTGTCCCCTGCCACGTGCCACACTGCGCAGTCCCCTCAGCATCTCACCATGCCAACCTTGCCCCTGCTGCTGCCCTTGAGCCTGTCACCTCAGCAGGGGTACCAGGACAGCACAGGCACAGCTGCACTGATGAACAACAGGCTTCAAGTGACACTTCTGGGAAGTGGGGTGGGTGGCAGAGGGGTGGGCAGCAGCGGGGCTGGCAGCTGGGGGCCTGGTTAAGCCTCACTCTATTCCCCAGCCCGGCCCCTGCCACGCTCCTTGGAGGGCTCTGCCCCCTCTCCATGGGTGCTCCACCTGGGCCAGCTCCTGCTCGCCCACATGCCCGTGGTGCCGCAGCCTCTTTGCCCGCCACTATTTTTATCAGAATTTCAGAGAAGTGCTCGGCCATTCTTCACCAGGGATATATTTAGGCCTGTTGATGTCACGGCAGCACCGGCCCTGCCAGGCCCTCCCAGCCAGAGAGGACAAACGGGCACTGCCACCCCATGGGGACTGCTCCTCGCCCCCAGGCAGGCTTGGCACTGCAGGGTGGCTGAGCTCCTGGGGGCTGCTGTCCCCAGCACGGGCAGGGGGAGCACGGCACTGCACGGTAGGACCAATGCTGGTGGTGGTTAGCACGGGGAGATCATGGGATGGGGGGAACACAGGGGCGGCAGTGCCCCCCAGGAGATACCAGCGGTGAGAGAGCAAGCTGTATCCCACCCTTTAGAAACTGGAGGGTGCTGGGCTCAGCTCCTGGCTTCTCACTGCCACAGCTGGCTCCAAAATTGCAGGAATACGGAGAGCAGCCCACAGAAATGTGATTCTTGGGGCAGCATAAGGTACCTTTGACTGAACCTCTGTGCTTGGGTGAGGGAAGGGACGTGTGGGACTGGTGTGTCCCACTGGAGGTAAGGGGTGGTGGGACTGAGCTGGCAGCATGGTCCCTGGCACCTCACCCCCACTGCTGTACACCTGCAGCACGTCACTGTCACCTCTCCATGCAGGCTCCCTGGTGGCCAATGCTCCAAGACCCTCATGGTGCCCAGCTGTCCCCCCAGCAGTGACAAAATGTCCACGGGCCCCATGGTGAAGAAGCCAACGATGCACCGGTACATCAGCACCAAGGTGCTGCTGGCTGAGGGGCGTGAGACCCCCTTTGCTGAGCACTGCCGCAACTACGAGAACACCTACCGGGTAGGGACATGGCTGGGAGCAGCATGGGACAGGACAGGACTGTGGGCTGGGTAGGGACATGACTGGGAGCAGGATGGGGCAGGACAGGACTGTGGGCTGGGTAGGGACATGGCTGGGAGGAGGATGGGACAGGACAGGACTGTGGGCTGGGTAGGGACATGGCTGGGAGCAGGATGGGACACGACAGGATTGTGGGCTGGGTAGGGACATGGCTGGGAGCAGGATGGGACACGACAGGATTGTGGGCTGGGTAGGGACATGGCTGGGAGCAGGATGGAACACGACAGGATTGTGGGCCAGGTTAGTGCTGCTTACATGGCTGTGCCCCCTGGTTCCTGCAGATGCTGCAGACGGAGATCCAGGGCCTGAAGGACCAGGTGCAGGAGCTGCACCGTGACCTCACCAAGCACCACTCGCTCATCAAGTCGGAGATCATGAGCGAGATCCTGCAGAAGTCGCTGCAGATGGACGTGCAGATCGCAGCTCACTACTCTGCCGTGGAGATGATGCGCAGCGTCTTTGAGGAGGTACAGCTGGCACGGCCTGGCAAAGCAGGGCCCCTCTGTGCCACATCAACGCATTCTGCCCAGCTCCCTCTCTTCCCTCCAGGTTTGGGAGGAGACCTACCAGCGGGTAGCAAATGAGCAGGAGATCTATGAAGGTACTGCTGACTCCATGCTCCCTCCCCGTGCCCCCTGTGCCCTCCCTGGGGGGGTGGCCGTGTCCCAGCCCACTCCTCTGCCCCCAGCCCAGCTCCATGACCTGCTGCAGCTGAGGCAGGAGAACAGCTGCCTGAGCACCATCACCAAGCAGATCGCGCCCTACGTGCGCTCCATCGCCAAAGTGAAGGAGCGCCTGGAGCCCAGGTGAGGGGTGCAGGGACATTCAGGGCCAGGGGGGACACAGCTCATGGCTCACACCCATCCTGCCACAGGCTTCAGGAGCCTCAGGAGCCCAGAGAAGAACAGACCCAGATGCTGCTCAAGATCTGTGACAACAATGAAGTGGTGCCAAGGTAGGTGACAGCAAGCACCTCCCATGCCCTATCCCAGACAGTGACCCTGTCAAGGTGTCTTCCCTTCCCCAGGGATGCCTCACCTGGCAGCAACAAGGGGGCTTCACCCAGCCCCAGGGTGAAGGACACCCCTGGAGACCCCTCCCCAACAAACAAAGACTGCTGCAGGGGCCAGCAGAAGAGTGGAGCAGAGACTGCTACTCCAAAAGAGCCAGCACCATAAGCCCAGTGCTGGGCACATGGCTGGGCTGCTGGGCACAACCACGCCCTGGTGAGTGACCAGCTCCTCTTGCCCAGTGCCACAAGCCAGGGCAGGAAACAGCCCGGGCAGCCATGTCTGCAGCACATACAAAGGCCTCAGGTGGACTTGCTTCTGAAAAACTCTCCTTGTGCTCTTCCTTGCATGTGTCAGAGTGAAATAAAAGGGTGCAGTTGTCCATGTCTGTGTGGTTCTGCAGTGCTGATAAAAGGGATCTGCTGGCTCAGGGTGTCCAGCTGCTCCTAAAACCAAAACATTGGCAAATTATGGGGAAAAATAACTCCTGGTGGAGGGCAGGGGTACATGGCCAGGTGATGGAGCATCCTGTGAAGTGCTAGGCAGCCACGCACCAATGTGGGCTGGGTGCTCTAGAGGTTCCCTGCACATGTGGGAACTAAGAACTCACCAATCACTGTGGCACACAGGGCAGGGTTTCACACTTTACTCCAGCTTTTCCCTAAAACTTCACATGCCTTCCCCACACCTGGTAAGCTGCTGTCTCCTCACAGAGCTTCTGGTCACAGGATTTGGGAAAATAAAAGGTTAAGAGAAGCTGTTGGTCTCCAAAGCTTCAAGAGCCTCTGAAAGTTTTGCTCAGGGTGGAGTTTATCCCTTTCTTTCGATGTCAACACATCCTGCTTGGACAGAGCCTGCACAGCTGGAACCAGCACTTGTGACATTAGGATCAAGCTTCATTTACTTTGAAGAACAATCTGGGAATGAGGCTTTGTTTCTGTTGTCAAACAGCACATCAAACCCAAGTGACAAACTTGTTCCAAAGCTCCTTTGATCAAGGGCACAGCAGGAACATTACTACCTATAAAAAATTGCTTAGATTAACCTGCTCGAGGCACCACTGGCTGGAACCAGTGCTTCCCTGAGACAAGAACAGCCCAAGTGGGAGCCTCTGAGTGCCCAGCACAGATCAGCACTCTCCAACTGGTGAATTTTCACCTTTGTTCTTTTTTCCCAAGCCAAAACCCCACTCAGCAAAGGTCAAGTCAGCAGCAAGGGCATCAACAGATGCTCTGTGATCAAGCAAACCCAATGGAGGATGGACTCTGCATCAGTTCAGCAAGGAGAAACAGAGGGTCAGGGTCAGAGTTAGGGTCAGCCTCATCCCTCTGGCTGCACAGCCCCACAAACCACTGAGTCACAATCGTGCCTCAACACAGTGATGGTGTGTTCTGAGAACCCACCAGGAATTATAAAGCATTCCAGTTTCCATGATGCCACCAGCACCTCAAAAGATCTTCAAATAACCAGACAGAAACCCACAATGTTTTCTCTTTTTCTTTTTTTTTTTTTTAATACAAAAAAAGAAAACCTAAACCCAAACCCAAGCTATTCTCACCGAGTGCCCCTTCCTGAGCCGTACTGCAGCACCTTCCCCATGGAACACCACAAGCTCCAAGCATGAACTGACAAGCAACTCATTTCCATTCCAGCAAGGAAGAATAATGTAGAACTCAAGAAAACAGTGAACCTCTTTGGTATATAACAACAAAGTTATACCACACAGCTCAGTGGGAACCATTTCCAAATGGTTACTAGAAAAGAGCGTTAGCTAGCCCAACTCTTCTGGTTGGAGATTTCCTTAGAAGCATCTCCTACTTGCCCTAACATCACAGCTTTTGCCCAAAAGAGCAGGGGAGGACCTCAGGGACTACAGCCCTTAGCAAGCCTGGCAGCTGTGGCTCTTTCACAACCCAAATTCCTGGGATCTCTGCAAGACAGAGGCAGCCTGGCAGGATAGGAAGCAGCGTGATTTGGAAGCAGGAAGAAGGAACAGAGATGGCAGCAGGAGGCAGCGGCTGGAGCAGTGACACTGCACCCACAGCAGCATCCAAGGGACGAGGAGAGGGCCCAGAGGTGCTCAGATCCAGTGGCACGAGGGGAGCAGCAGAACCCTCCCTGCAGACCCCAAGGCCTAGAGAAGTGAGTGGTGCCATGCTGCACTCTGGCACTTTGAGGGCAGAGCTGGAGGCTGCTCCCTCGGCCGCCCCAGTGCCAGCTCAGGGAGTTTGCCCTGAGGAGATTAAAGTCGTGTCACCAGGCTCATGAGGTCAGAAAGCTTCAAAATCGAATTATGCAACAGGAACAATCTGCTGCCTAGCACCTTCCCCGCCCAGGGCCAGGAGGGCAGTGCTGTTTCCAGGTAGAATCAGTTCCAGAGGCGTTCCAAGACAATTCAGCTGCTGCAGGCAGGATTCATTCTCTTTAGGGTCGCTACAGGCTAAGTTTTCTGGAAGATCCCTGAATGTGCAACGAAGGACTGATCTCAAGGAGCAGGAACGAGCTTCTGATCTGTGAGTGACCCAGCAGGCTGCCCAAAGCTGCAGCCCTCCACCAGCTCCTCCTGAGTGGCCAGGAAATACCAACAGGCACCTCCCGATGCCAGTGCCACACGGGCACTGGGTGCAGCAGGAGCCGGGCATCTGCTCAGCCAGCCTGGTTTGTGCCCATGTTACAGTTCCAATTTGACTCCTTTAATGAAAGGGAGACCCGATGGCACCTTCCTTTTGTACTCCAGGTACTCTTCTCCAAAGAAGTGGATGAGTGTGATCTCCTCCTCCTCAATCCGCTCCCTGAAGAAGCGCCAGGACGCCAGCGCGTAGCCCACCACGCAGATGGGATTGCAGAGCAACACCTGGAACAGAGCCTGCTGGTGAGCACCCCCTCAAGAACACAGCTCATCCCCCTCCAGCAACACTGACACAGAAAAAGAAAATACCACAAAACTCATTGTGAAACTTCACAAGCACTAGTTTCTCCCCAGAATGACAAAGGCAGTGCTGGCCTCACTGCCTCAGCTCTCAAAAGCTCCATGTGCCACACTAATGGACTCTCTCCAGAGAAACACAAGCCAATGCCAGCACCCAGCCAGCCACAAGAGCACACAGCTACAGCAGCACTGAGCTAAGGCTTGGCCACAGCTCAACCTCCCGTCAGGGACTTTCCTTGCCCTCAAGCACAGGACTGGTGTTTGGCAGGAGCCAGGCTGAGTCTGACCACTCACAGAAGGCATTTTGACCACAGTGATACAGAAAACTCTGCATACCAGCTTTAAACCAGCAGCAAATCACACCTCAAGCTTCCAAGGGAGTTGTGAGTCAAAACTCCTGCTCCACCATCTCTCCTTACCGCACAGAGAAAATTAAGGGAACAAGATCTTCCCAAAGATGCCATGGGGCAGAGAGTACAGGGATTCCAGATTTCCTGTGTGCCAGTGAGAGGCAGCAGAATCCAGGTCCAGTCTGCACCTCACCACAGCATGGGCAGCACTTAGAGCAAAGACTGGGGGTGTGACAGGAAAGGATCTGAGCACTCTGGATACAGTACCTGTGTTCCAATACTCCAGTAAAACCATCCCACGTAGGAGGGGTGCCGGAACCACCCGTACACCCCGCTTGTCACCAAAGTGTGGGTGTCAGATTTCTCGTTCTGAACGATGTGGTTGAAGTTGGAGCCTGCTGTGAGCATGGCTGCCTTCCTCAAGCAGTCCCCGAAGATCACCATCAGCAGCCCCACGGTGCTCAGCCAGGTGATCTGCTTCAGCTCTGCGTGGACAGGGAGGGGCACAACAGGTTTGCACAGGTCTCCAGGGGGCTGCTCAGTGAGTGGGCTTTGCCCCCATCTCAAAGCAAAATGTGTGACAGCAACAGCCATGCACTGCCATCCTGCACCAAACAGATAAAACCAGCAACGCCTGCTTGGTGTTAGCATGGATTAGTCCATGAGGGCCAGCTGGAGAGATTGAGCAAAACCAACACAAAGCACAGCCAAGGACATGCTCAGGCTGCTACAAAACAAAGGGGAGCAGTTTCCCTCTCCCAAGGATGAACAGATGAGCACAGCCAATTTGTCCCAGACTGGGGCAACCAGCAACACATTTGATGACTTAATTTTATTCCTGTCAAAAGGCAACACCCAGGTGTACCTGACACATAATTCTCATACCACCAAGGCAGGAAAGGGCTGAAGATCCCCTGGCCTGGCATATCAGAGCAAGCGAGGGCTCCCCCCTGCCCTCCCAAGATCCAGCCCAAGAGGCTTTGAGCACTGAGGGATTATGACTCTGGCAAAGCTGCTGCAGGGCAGTCACGGGGCAGCAAGCTGAGGGTCACCTGCACTTTGCTACCAGGCAGATGGACCCCAGGCAAGCCACGTGCAGCTAGGCAGAGACAGGCAGGGACAGGGTGGCCGACCTGGGAAGAAGAGCTTCTCCAGCGTGAACTCCACCCAGGAGGACAGGGCAGCCAGGTTGTACTCGAAGCTGTGGTTGAGTAGGAAGGAGTCCAGCGAGAGGCTGCGCGGGTTGTTGATGGCTGTCACCAGATACTCCGAGTAGTGAAAGAGGGACAGGGAGCACATATACCTGCGGCGGGAGGGAAGGCAGGTTCAGCAGGGCCGGGGGCACCGTGCCCGCCCGGCCCGGCCCGGCCCTTACCATCCGAAGTGGCGCCAGGCGGAGCGGCCGGCGCTCAGCAGCAGCCCGCAGCCGAAAGCGAAGCCCAAGAAACAGGCCCGGACGGCGATCTGCAAGCACAGGGAGGGGAGAACGCGCTGCCGCCGCCGCTCCCCGGGCCCGGGGTATCCCTACCGGCGCACCCCGGCACCGGGACCCTCCACAGCCGCCGCCCGCCAGGGCCACCCCCGTACCTTGTAGAGCGGCCGCGGGTAGATGAGCAGCAGCGCCGCGTTCACGCCCGCCACGTGCAGGGCGAGAGCCAGGCGGCCGCGCAGGCCGGGAGCGGCCAGCAGGGAGGGGGACGAGCCGAGCAGCAGCGGCAGCGCCGCCACCGAGGCGCCGAGCAGGAAGGAGCAGAGGCTGGCGCGGCCCTCCCGGCCCAGCCGCCCCCTCCGCGCCACCGCCGCCGCCATCATGGCGGCCCCGCCCCGCCCGCGTCGCCCGGGAAACGGCCCCGCCGCTCTCGCGAGAGCCCCGCCCCGCGCAGCCGCGGCAGCTGCTGAGGAGCCGCTCTCGCGAGAGTTGGTGCCGGTGCTGTGGGACGGGCTGGGGCCGCGGCTGCCGGGGCTGGTTGGGGTTCGGTCACGGAGCTGGTTTGGGCTCGGTCGGGGTTGGAGACCTTTTCCATCATCCTGTCCCACCGCCCGCCCGGCACTGCCACTGTAATCCCCAAGCCCATCACCCAGCGGCAGGTGCAGATGCCCCAGAACACCTCCAGGCACGGTGACTCCATCCCTTCCTGCTGCCTGAGCACCCGAACAGGGACAACATTTGCTGATCCCTGTTCTGAATTTCCACTCTGTCAGCCTAAAGCCGTTACCCCCTGTCCTGACACTGCAGAAAAGACCAGACCCCACCTCACTAGAACCTCCTGTCAGGTAGTTTATTGTTTAACATCCCGAACCGGGAACCCATTCCAGCAGGAATTCATCTGAGAGTTTCATTAAAACAACTAGACTTCCTCAAAAACAACGCCGGGAGCGCCTGGCGCCACTTGGGGAGCGCGGGCGGATCTGGGGGAGGGAGGAAAAGCACAATTGTTTTGAAATAAAAGTATCAGCCTTTCATTCCAGTCAATGAAACAGATTTTATTTATGCCACAGGATTCCTTAAATAACTTAGATGTGCACAGAAAACTACCTAGAGATGTCACAGACATTCAGTGCGGCCCCAGCGCGGCGCAGCACGTACGAAAGCTTTGGTGTGCATGGTAGGACAAACCAGCGAGTCGAACACAGCAGCACAAAGACTCGCGGCCTCACGCGCCCCTCGAGCCACCACACGCCCCCAGCCTGGCTCTGACACAGGCAGGAACGTCACCAACAGGATCAAACAGCAACAATGGCTCTGGAAGCAGATGGTGAGTGCCTGGGAAGACTCCTGGGGGCTTTCAGAGCCACCTGAAGCACGAGGTGTGCAGTGCTGAGCCCAGCAGCAGCAGCGAAGCGGTGGAGCCGGCAGCAGGCTGGGGCGGGCGGAGGCGCGGGGCTGGCGCGGGCCGGACACAAAAAACGAACGGGAACAACCTGTATGCTTGGCGGGCACTGGTGCCACACAGGTCACTGCTGGGCAGCCTGCTGCTGCATCTGCGCCTGCCTCTTGGCTTTGGTCTGCAGGTACCTGCCCTTCCCTTCCTCAAAGCGACGCTTCTCGTCCTCTGTCTCGGTCTAAAGTCACAGAAAGAGTGCAAAGCTGTGGTGTCAGTGTGCTGCAAGTGTGTGTGGGAGGGAAACACGCCTCCCCTCACACTTCTAGAGGTGCTGCTCTCTGTCAAACATGCAGCATGACAGCCAGCGTGGCCTGCATTAAGAAGGAGACCTGTGCCACATCAAATATTAAGCAACACCCCCAGTCGGAAGCACCGTGTCAGCAAAGCCCTGCCAGGATTAGGGGAGATGATACAGGCAGGATGCTGGAATGGGGACACCATGGGGAGCAGCTATTAGGGATGGGGGGCCTCCGTTGCCACTCAGGGCCCCCCCTGCATGCAGCCTGTTCTCAACAATGAGAAAGGAGAAAATCCCCAACCTCCACACTGGCACTTTTCAAAAGAAATAAAAAATTAAAACAAAACAAAACAAAATCAAAATCCCAAAACAAAAACAAACAAAACAAACCCAAAACAAAAACAAAAATGAAACAATAAAACAAAACAAAAAATAAAACCCCCTGAAGCCTGTCCTGGGATGTCTCGTTCGTGCTTATATTTTTCTGCTGAGTAACTCAAGGGAAGAGGATTTCTTGGGCTGGGCTCTGCCCCAGGAGGAGCAGGAGAGGTGATGGCCCTGCTGGGCCCAATCCAAAGACAAAAGCTCTTACCAGCAGCTGCGGGACGGGCAGGGGCTTCCCCTCCTTGCTCAGGGACACGTAGGTGAAGAAGGCGCTGACGGCCCGGTACCGCTCCCGGGGCTCGTCCACAAACGGGTCAGCATCCACAAAAACCTCTATTTCCATGGACTTATTGCTTGTGAATGTCATACGTCCTGAGACAGTGATGACACAGCCTGTGAAACAGAAAGGAGCTCATCAAGGGAGCACGGGGTAAAGTGTGTTTTATGCTTAAGCTATGTCTTAAGCAGAGCACAGGATTAATCAAACAGGGTCTAATTTTCTCTGCCAGCATGTCCTGAAAGCACATCCAAGGGAGCCACGGTGTGGCAACAGCACATCACAGTGCCTGCCACCACCCTTGGTACCTTTTTTGATCTTCTCATGGAAGTTGATGGCATCCACCGAGGCAGTGACAATGTTGGTCTTGCAGTGGCGGGCAGCCACAATCCCAGCAACCTCATCCATGAGCTTCATGGTGACACCTGTGAGGGCAGGCAGAGGGTCCTGTCTCAGGGAGGTCAGTGGGATTTCAGGGAAACCACACAAAGGTCAGTAAGGCCTTAGCATGGCCAAACCTATGCTGGGGAGTTGGACTGGAGACTAAGTCCCAATTTCAGGAAAATCCAGTACAAGGGCTCCTCTCAATACCAGGGCAATATTCTCACAGACCTGCGATTAAGGTCAGCTCTGTCTCTCCCAAATTTCTCTGAGCAAACTTCACCCTTACAAGGTGAGATCAGCCCCACAAACAGGAAACAGCTCTGACCATGTTTGTTTTGTTTGTTTAAGGATTAGTATGTGTTGTCCCAGCTCTCAGCAAACACACCTCTCCCAGGGCTTGCACCACACATGCCAGCCCTGCAGGTGATGGGTGCTGCCAGCCAAGAGGAAATTACTTCAGATAACAGCAGTCACACGCTGCATGCTTGTACTCCAAGATTTGCAATCTCACAGGCGATGACAAAACTAGGATTTACAGTTCAAGTACATGAGCTTTTGGGGCACAGAAAAAGATGAAGCTTTTGTCTCAGCTAAAGCAACTCTGACCTTGACAGTCAATATGCCTCCAGAGGCAGAGCCCACCAAAAACAGTCATTCTCCAACCACACTTTGCTCCAGGGAAAAGGCACCTGGAGCTGAAGCCCAGGTGCTGCACAGGCAGTGCTCACTCACCTCCATGCACAAAGCCCAGCAGTGTGCAGTCTGACGGGCCCACCAGGTGGATCAGGCTGGACTGGCTGTAGCCAACGGTGTGTGGCTCTGGTTAGAGAGCAAAGCAAGGTGAGAGCTACTCAGCTGGCACCCATACACCCCTGTCTTAAGTTGTCCAAAGGAAGAAAACATGGGGCTGGCTCGTGCAAAGCTGAACTATGTTGAAATCAATGGTTAAATCAGGCTGGAGAAGTTCCAAGAGCATAAACTGTTCATCACCTGACGGGCTGCTGCCTCCCTCTAATCTCCACCCATCCACTTTATTCCAGCTCAGCTCATTTCTTTCTTTTCAAGCTTTCAAAGAGCATGAAAGCAAACAGGAGTGAACTGGGTCACACTGCCGTCTGCTTCCCCTCCCAGACCCTGCTGCATAGAGCCCCTGTGTTCCCCTTGGTGGGAAGACTTTCACATCCATGCCCCCAGCCCTGGCACATCCTGGTGACCTCTGTCCCACCACACCCTCCAGGTGACAGAAGTCACACCCTCAAACTCCCAGTAGAGGAAATCCTCTCTCAGAAGGATTGATGAGAGATGTTAAAGAAGCTCAAAGAAAGGAAAAGCAGCCCAGTCCCACTCAGGGTGACCACCCATGGAGCAGTGCCCGCTGAACCTTACCTTTTGTCTGCCTGTCTGTGAGCAGGGAGGACAGAGGAGAAAAAAGCATTTGAGCAACTTTCATCCCCCATCAGCTTCCCCAACATTCCTCATGTGCCACCTCTCCTCCACCTCTGCCTGAATGAAGACCACAGCCAGGCCTAGAGGTCACCCTTGCCCAGCACTTGCATTTACCCCTTGCTGAGCAAAACCAGCTCTAGCTGCACACAAGCACACAAGGATACAGGAACAGGGTTTTGGAGAGGGGATGTCATGCACCAGCCCCTTCAAGGTACCATGGGTATCCACTCAGCTCCCCCTCCACTCACACACTGCTGCTCCAAAATCCCATCCCCATCCCTGGTGTGGTGTTTCAGAATGCACACTTGCACCTACAGGGCCCAGGGGATGCCCAGGGGACCACTTTGGTCTCCAAGTACTGCTGGGCAATCTGCACTGGGTACACACTGCCCGTGTTACCTGGGTTGATGACAGGTAAGATCACGTCACCATTTCTCTGCTTTGTTTCCAGCCGATCCAGCTTTTGCTCCTCATAACGCTTCTTCCCCTCATCCTCCTGCTCCTTTCTCGCATACTGGAATAGAAGGCTGGTAAGAATGGGATTGGCAAAGCCACTGGCACAGCTGGGAGTGCCAACAGGGCCAGGTTAGTGCCATTCCATGGGGAGGACAAATTCCAGTTAGGGGGGACCCAAGTGAGCTGTCCTACCTGGATGGGGGGAACCTCAACGACCTTATTGACGTTCTTCAGGGACAGTGGCACATACCACAGCGTCGCCTTGTTCGTCACCTTCTTTGCCCCTGGAGGAGAAGGGGGCAGCAGGTGAAGGTGCCAAGGCCAGCAGTGCTGTACCTGCCACCAGTCTGGGGTTGGGCACACACTGGCAATGCCACTGGCATTGGTGGCCCCTTGCCCTGCTGGCTCCTACCAGGCTTTAGCTCTTAGCAGATGTGACAATGTGCTTTTGGGAAGATGTCCCAGCAAGCGGAACTGGTTGTCACAGCAACAGCAGGAAAAGGGACTTTTCAGGCCAAAGGCAGCCACAGGCAGCAAATCAGGCAGGAAGAGCTACGAACAGATTTTGCTGTTTTTCACTACAATGGAGCCATAAATCCCAGGCAGCCTGCTTGGCCTCCCTCGCCAGCACCAGCCCTCCCTCCACTCCCAGCTCTGTCAATAAAAACACTAGATTTCCTCTCTGCCGAACGTGCTGGAGCAGAGGATGGGGTCACCTCTGCAAGCTCACTGTTATTCCTGGTGTTGTGGAACACAGCCACCAGCAGCCACCCACCTGTTAAAATGTTTTCAGACATGACGTTGACCTGAACCTCCACAGAGTGCCGGGAGGTGTAGGTGATCTCGGCACTGACGTTGGCCACCTCGCCGATGCACACTGGTGACAGGAAGTCAGTCCGCTCCACCCGTGCTAGTGCAGCCACACAGGGCTCCTGGGGACGGTGAGACAGCCAAGAGAGTGATCACAGCCACGCCACGGGACCACAGCTGGCAGCTCCCTGACACCAGCCAAACCTGCCATGCCATGTGCAGCTCGGATACTGCAACTGCCACCTTTATCAGCCACTGGCCGTGCTTCCTTCCCCATCTGTAAGCACCACTAGAGTTGCCCCAACTTGCCTTTCTCAGGAGTTAAAACATTAACAGCAATAATGAGTAATAATGTTTCTCATGGTAAACCACAATTTCAGCAGAATGCTTCCAGCTACTGGGACCTGGCTGCAGCCAGATTTGCATGCAGGAGGAAACACTCCCAGTGAGACACGGCAGGGAGTGGAAGGTCACCGTGCCAGAGGCTGGCAGACACACCGGCACCTACTCACCCCGGCCTGGGAATTGCAGTGGCGGGTGCTGATGATGGCTCCTGCCTCCTCGATCATCTTCAGGATGGTTCCCCCGTGGACATTCCCCGCGATGTTGGCATCGTCTGGGCGCATAATCCTGCCGAAGGAGGCACATGAGAGCTCACAACACCTGCCGCGCCCCCAGCCCAGCCCCGGTGCGGCTGCTCGGAGGCAGCATATCGCCCACCGGCTGAGCTGCCGGGACATCGCTGCTCGCACGCGGCTTCCTGTGAGCGGCGGTGGAAACCGCTGTGAGCGGAAGGAAGCAGGGCGCCTCTGCCGGGGCACCCCGCGTCTCACCAGGGCCCCACCCCGCCGGCCCCGGTGCGGCGCACACCGAGCCGGGCCCGTGCCGCTGCTCCACGCGGCTTCCCGGCAGCAGCCGCGCTTCCTGCCAACGGCGAATAACGACCCGGGGGGCACCGGGGCAGCGGCTGCGCGCTGGCAAGGACAGGAGCGGCTGCTTCACCGCGACCGCGCCCGAGAGCCGCGGGGACACTGGCGGGAGAAGCGCGCCCGGGAGAGCCGCGGCAGCGCTGCCCGCTGCCAGCCCCCGCAGCACGGAGCACGGGCGCGGCGCTGCTGCGCTCTGCCCGCGGTCAGTGTCACTGACAGCATGACTAAAGCGGGCGGCGCCGCCGCTGCCGGCAGCAGGGCGGGCGGGCAGCATCTCCATCGCAGACCGGCACTCGCCCGCGGCCCCCAGCACGCCCGCCTCCCTGCCCAGCCCTGTCCGGGTCCCCGACCGCGGCGGGGCCGTACCTGGACACCTGGATGGCGGCCGGGCTAGGGCCCGCGGCCCCCGGCTCCGACATGGCGGCACCGGCGCCCCGCCCGCAGCGGCGCTGCGGCACCGCCGCGCTTGGCCCCGCCCCGCCGCGCCCGGACGCGTCCCCGCCGCGCCCGGACACGCCCCCGCCGCTCCCCGCCATTGGCGGACAGCTCGCGGGGCGGAGTGCGGAACCGGGCGGCTCCGGGGCTGCCCGCGGACTCGTATGAGCCCACCGGGACTGGGGTCCGGGGCTGCCCGCGGACTCGTGTGAGCCCACCGGGACTGGGGTCCGGGGCTGCCCGCGGACTCGTGTGAGCCCACCGGGACTGGGGTCCCCCCGCCAGCTCGGGGACTCGTGAGGAACCACCGGCTTAGGGTCGGCACGGGCAGCACCGTTCCTGGTGCGTTCCTGGCGCCGTCGGCTCTCTCCGGTTGTAACACAGTTCCCGGTAGCGCCCCGGGGTTTTGGGTCGGGTGCTGGCGAGTCCCGAGCAGACAGTGACAGCTCGCAGGGTCCGGAGGGGGTTCAGTATCGCGCCCGGGAGCCACGGCACTCAGGGCTTCACCTGAGCTCTCGGCTCCCGTCGGTGCGAGCGCGGCGGCGAGTCTCCGTGAGGGACCGGAGGGTCTGCAGGCAGACGGGGCCTCCCGCGGGCGCAGCGGGCTGGAAATGCCGGAGCTGTCACTTTGCACAGCTCGGCGGAGGCAGGACGGGGCCGGAGCCGGGTGTCTGCCGCCCAACGCCCGGTGGGGACATGGCGCTCCCGCTCTCCATGCCGCTACCGGCTTTATAAACCGCGGCGAGGCAGGGCCGGAGGGCCGGGCAGGGAGGGCGGGGGACAGGCAGGGAAGGAGGCGGGCAGGGCGGCCTTGCCTTGTCCTCGGTGCTGATCGAGAAGCGCCTCCGCTGTCCGCGGTGCTGACGGAGGGTCTCCCGCCCGTCCTCCCGCGCCGCCCGCCGCCCCGCCAGCGATTCGTAAAAAAACTTTTCAGCGGCGGCCGGGACCGGACCGCTGCAGGGCTGGGTGGATACCAAAGCGGACCGTGCCTGGCTGCCGGCACCCCGCGGCCGGCTGAGGCGGGACAGCCTCCGGCCCAGCGCCCCCCGTTCTGCCTGAACAGCCAGGACCTGCAGCGCACGTCGAGGGTTCCGGAGGAGCCCATCTTTGCCGCGCCTCTTGCCTGGGCGGGTGGCGGAAGGGGCCACCCGTGGGGCCGCTACACCGGGCCGCCGACAGGCAGCCGCGAACGGTCCGCTTTGGGGTCCACCCGGACTTGAACTGGTGCCGGTTCTGGTCCCGTCCGCCACTCGGCAAAGCGCGGCTGCCCCAGCAGGGCCCGGGGGAAGCGGGCGGGGGTCCCGAGCAGCGGGCAATCGCCGCGCCGTCGGGCGGGGCGGGCGGAGGGGCGGCCCCGGGGGAGGGAGAGGAGGAGCCGGCGGGGCCGGGGGGCGGCGGGGCGGGAGCGCCGCACAGTGCCAAGCGGCGGCCGGGGCCGCCGGGGCCGGGGCCGCCACCGGGGCCGCTGGGGCCGGGGCCGCCTCCGGGATGGCGCTGGAGCGGGCGCTGCAGGCGGCGCGACAGGGAGACGTGGAGGCGCTGCGGGGGCTGCGGGCGGCCGGGCTGCTGCGGCCGGGGCTGCGGGACGCCCTGGGCGCGTCCCCCGCGCACCACGCCGCCCGCGCCGGTCGCCTCGCCTGCCTCCGGTACCTGGCGGCCGAGGCCGCGCTCCGCGGGGACGCGCGGGCGCGGAACGGGGCCACACCGGCCCACGACGCCGCCGCCACCGGCAACCTCGCCTGTCTCCAGTGGCTGCTCACGCAGGGGGGCTGCGGCGTGCAGGTGCGAGCGGGGGCGCGGGGGGCGGCGGCGGGGCCCTCGGTGGCGCGGGCGGCCGGGGAGGCGTTCCGCGGTCCCGTGTGGGTGGCGGTGGCCGCGGGGACACGGTCAAGCGTGGTGCTTCCAACCCTGCCGACGGCCAGCCGGGGTCCGTCCCAGCCGGCACGGACAGGGCTCCGCCGCGCATAGCGGCCGGCATCCCACGGACCCGGAGAGTCCCCGGCATCCCGGAGGGGCTCAGCCCCGAGGGCAGCACATATTGCCCGGGGCTGCCGCCCCCTCCGGGGTTACACAACGGCGGGACCGCGGCGGTAAGCGGCTTGCCCCGGGGCCGGCCGAGAGTTAAAGACATGTGACGGCCGAAGGAAGAGGAGGCGGCGGGGCTGGGAGAGGAGATTAATCGGGAAGGAAGGGGTCAGCACGCATCGGCGACCTTCTGGCCAGGGGCCAGCGCTACCCGCGCCCCACCGAGCGTGGAGGGCGGACGGGCCGGAGGCACAGCGGGGCTCGGCGGCGAGTTCGCGGTTAGGGGCTCCGAACAAGGAGGGCATTGTGCTGCACTCACTGTGTGCGGACGCAGGCCCTTGATGGAGGCAGACACGCTGGTCCCACGGTCGCTCCGATGCTCTGTGCTCCTGCTCCGGCCCCGCTCCGTACGGACGGAACTCCACCCTGTCCGCCCCACCCGCCTGGCACCAGCTCCGGCTGGGGGATGCCCCTGCGGTCCCCAACCCCCTTGCCGGAAGGGCTGGTGCCTGGCACTGACAGCCGTCCCACTTCCTCCTGCAGGACACAGACAACTCTGGTGCCACCATCCTGCACCTGGCAGCCCGTTTCGGTCACCACGAGGTGATCGAGTGGCTCCTCCGCTTCGGAGGCAGCGACCCCACGGCAGCCACCAACACGGGAGCGCTGCCCGTCCACTACGCCGCGGTGAAAGGGGATTTCCCTTCCCTGCGACTCCTCTTGGGACACTGCCCCAGGTAACGGCCCCCGCTGCTGGCAGCGAGACAGGGTCTGCCGGAAGGTTGGCACCCACCAGCAGGAGCGGGGTTAGTGGGAGAACGGGGTGCCTGCTGTGCCCCCAACCCTCCCTCCAGCCACCGGGCAAGGTGCCAGCACTGGGGACGAATGCTGCAGCCACCCTGATCCCCCAGCTCCAAGGGCAACGCGGCCGCGTTATCAGGCTGGGCAGCCAGCTGCACCTTCTTTATGGCCCAGAAAGAAAGGGAGAGGAGGAGAGGGGCGAGCGCTGGCAGAAATATTGTCACTGGCCGCTGAGTCGGCTCCTGGCGCGGGGCGATAACACAGCCGCCTTTGTCCGCCCGCTGTTATGTAAATGGATTAGGCTGACCGCCGAGGAGAGGCTGCTCCCCGCGCCGGAGACGACCTTTCCGCTTGCCCAGGTCCGTGGGCATTGCTGGGCACGGCAGCCTCTCCCGGACGGCTCCGCGGCGGCAGCATCTCCGCTTTTCCTCCTGAGCGGTGCCCGGGGCCGGGCTGGTGCCCCCGTTACGTGGCACAGCAGCCCACAGGGCCCGCGATGCCGGGCCTGGCCACGAGGCTGCAGCAGGTGATTAGGTGGCCAATAATCCGATTTCCTGTGGTGGGCAGAGGCCACTAGAAATAACCCAGAGACCCAGCCAAAGCGGAGCCGGGGGGATGCGCTGTTGCTCCACATTGTCCCTGGAAGGCTCCAGGGTTGTGGATGGGAGGGATTGCAGAGCTCTCCCACATCCAGGGAGTCCTGAGGCAGCGCGATGTGAACCAGCACTCGGCACCCCTCTGTCTCTGGGTGCCACAACACCAGAGTCCTGCATCTTCTTCTCCAGGCAGGGCCACACAGATCCCTGAATCCCTTGGCACTTACTGGCCAGAGCTGTCCCAGCCCCAGTTCTTTATCTCCTTGACCCAGGTGTGCCAGCTTAGCCCTGAGCACTTCTGGGATTAACCCCTGCAGCCCAAGCCCGGCCCCAAACCGGTCACTGCTCCTGCTCGACGCCCACCGTGCCAGCCCAGGTGTGGCACGGCGCTCGCATTGCCTTTCACGCCGCTTGCCGGGGTTGTTCCGCTGCTGTCACCGCCTTCCCCCTAAATTATTTAGGGCTGGCCCTGCTCCCAGCCCCGCGCCTGCCCGGAGGCTCCGTTACAGCTGCGAAATCCAATCCGCTGTGCCGCTGCGGGATGCTCCCGGCCCACCTTCGCATCGCCCCCGGCAGCCGGTGGCCCAGCATGGGGGCTCAGCCATCTGCCAAAGCAGTTTAGTGGCAGTGCCCGAGTGGTTTAACCCCTTCCCAATTACTGAGAAATGGGAATCAGGGACTGCCCCTGTGCCTGAGCTCATACTGACTCCAGCACCCCAATCTGCAGCTGCCCCAAGCCCCATCCCCATCTCGAGGAGCCCACAGGGCTGTGCCAGCCTGGCACTGCTGGGCACGGGGCAGGCACTCGGTGGCATGGCACGCAAGGGACAGCGGGAAGGGAGTGCTGGCCACAGCCCGTCTCACAGTTACAGGGATCAATTATTTAGGGCCTGTGATCATTGTGATAACAGAGCAGAGTATTTATTGCTCTTCCTTTTTTAAATATTCAACAGGGGGTTTTTTTATGGAGCACTTAATAAAACAGCTTCCTGTGGGGTCGGGAGGCAGGATGTGGGGATGTGGGATGCAGATTATGGGTCTGTGGGGTAAAAGATGTGGGATTCAGGGCTTGGGTTGCACAATTTGGGATGCACAATTCAGGATGAGAGACACAAGGATGCCAAGGCAGCGAGGGGACACCAGCACCCAGCAGCTGGGCATCATGGCGCAGGTTGGCCTTTCCCCGCCGGCTCCACGGCTGGTGCTGCGTAAGCAGCTTACTTTAAAATACGACTAAATTGCAGTGTCCAAAAACAGCCGGAGGAAGGAGCTTAGCCTAAGCAGGCTGATTAACTTAGTGACCTCCCGCTGCAGCTGCAGCCACCGCAGCAGCACGGGGACCCATGGGAAGCCTTGGGGTGGACAGCTCCCAGCCCTGGCACTGCCCTGCCTGCCCACAGCTGTCTCCCCTGCACCTGTCCATGTTCCTTGTGTCCTACAAGCCCCCATGTCCCTGCATCCTGCCCGCCCCTTGTCCCAACCCTGGCAGCAGCAGTGGCCACAGGTGACGGGCGCTGTGCCCCACTTGCAGCACGCTGAGTGCCCAGACCAAGACGGGGGCCACCCCGCTGTACCTCGCCTGCCAGGAAGGCCACCTGGAGATCATCCAGTACCTGGTGCAGGACTGTGGGGCTGACCCCCATGCTCGGGCTTATGATGGCATGACCCCACTACACGCCGCCGCCCAGATGGGCCACAACACTGTCATCGTGTGGCTGGTAAGCACTGTCCGGGCACAGTGTGGTGGCATGGCATGGTGGCACAGCACAGGGCACAGGGCCCCAGTGCTCAGCCCACCTGCCCCCACACAGATGAGCTTCACGACGGTGAGCCTGTCGGAGCGGGATGCTGAGGGGGCCACAGCCATGCACTTTGCTGCCAGCCGTGGCCACGCCAAGGTGCTGAGCTGGCTGCTGCTGCACGGCGGGGAAATCACTGCCGATGGCTGGGGCGGCACGCCGCTGCACGATGCCGCCGAGAATGGCGAGCTGGAGGTGGGTGCTGGTGGCCAGCAGGGTGTCAGGGCAAGGGGAGGGCCTTCCTTCCAGCCCTGCCATGCGCCCCCACTCTCCCCAGTGCTGCCAGATCCTGGTGGTGAACGGTGCCGACCTCAGCATCCGTGACCAGGATGGCTACACAGCGGCCGACCTCGCCGACTACAACGGCCACAGCCACTGCGCCCAGTACCTGCGCACCGTGGAGAACATGGTACAGGGATGAGGCGTGGGGAGCACACGGGGAGCGCCAGGGCCTCCCCAGCCCTGCCCTGACCCTTGGGCTGTGCCAGCAGAGCGTGGAGCACCGCGTGCTGTCACGAGACCCCTCGGCGGACGGGGAATGCCGCCAGCCCGACTCGGGCATGTCCTCGCCCAACACCACGGCGTCGGTGCCCCAGGCGCGCTTCGAGGTGGGCTCCCCTGCCAGCACCCTCTCCAACTACGACTCCTGCCACTCCAGCCAGTCCAGCACCGGGGAGAAGAGGGGCGGCCCCCCAGGGGCCCCCGCCGCCCGTGAGTGCGGGGCCAGGGGGCGCGGGGCGGGGGGCGCGGGTCCAGCCCCCCCTGACCCCCTGCCCTGCGCAGGGGTGCCTGAGCCGGCGCTGGCGGACATGCAGGCGTACATGGACATGCTGGACCCTGAGATGCGGCCACGGGGCCGGGGCCCAGCAGGCGAGGGTCCCCCGCCGCCACCACCCCCTGCCTTCCCCCCACCGCCACCCCCACCCCCCAGCACCCGGCCACCCCCGCCACCCCCTGGCTACCCTGCACCTGCGCCCCCCGCTGCCCCCCACACCGCTGACATCTACGTGCGGGCCAAGAACAACCTGCGGCATGTGGAGAGCCAGGCGCTGCGCCGAGAGGTACGGCCCCATGCACCGTGTCCCCTGCACCACGCCCCAAACACAGCTCAAGGGACACACCACCCGGGAGGGACATGCCACAGGGCATCATCCATCTGAGCAGTTGTTGCCTGCACTGGGAGGGGACAGTCCCAGCTGGAGGCCACATGCCTGCAATGCTGGCATGCACTGGGAGGGCTGGGGCTCAGCCAGCAGTGAGGATGCAGCAAGCTGGGCTCAGTGATGCTCTGGTGGCTCCGTGGCACTGGGTGGGCCATGCACTGCTGCCATGCACTGGCTGGGGCACCGGGCAGCACCACGCCATGGCAGCCGCGCCCATGGGCCCGGCGATACCACAGGCACCATGCCGAGCTGGGCGTGGGCAGCTGCGCAGGCGGTAACCCGAGCGGCCGGCTCCGGTGTCGCCCGCGCCACAGGTGTCGGGTGGCACAGCCAGCGCTGCCAGGAGCTGAGAGGGCTCAGCCAGGCGTGCACAGGTAAGAGGGGTGCAGCCCTCCATGGCGGGCTGGGGGGGCATAAGGATGCAGTAGGTTTGGGGCCGCCCTGACCCCCTACTCTGGCTCTTGCCACCTCACCAGGGACAGGATTCTGGGCATGGTCAGGACACTGGCAGAGCACAACGCTCTGGGGGACGGGGCACATGGGATGGGGGTCTCAGCAGAGCAGTGTGAGCCAGGCACATGGCGGGTTTGGGACCCCACAGTGCTCCTTGTGCATGGCCTTGGCTCTTTAGTGCTTACCAGAGCAATGGACTGCCTTGGGGAGGGTGGGCGTGTGGCAGAGCGGTGCCACAGCGGTGTGGGTGCCCCATGGAATGGGGCTCAGCGGCACAGACCCTTGTGCCAGACCGGGGCTGGGACTGCCGGAGTGGGAGCCAGGCTTGGCACAATTCCCATGGCAGCTGCTGTAGGAAGCACTGAGCTGACGTTTGTTGACTTAGCTGGGGCTGGTGGCAGTGGCAGCGAGCAGCTGGGCTCACCGTGAAAATGCTATGGGTGGAGGTGGCATCGGGGAAATGCAAATAGTGGGGCCCCAAGCAAGGGGAGCAGGGCTATGCCACGATGGCATCCCGAGCCCAGGCAGCAGGCACAGCCCCCTGCAGAGCAGCACTCGGCAGCACAGCTCGCAAAGCCGCTGTGGAATGCGCCGGGGTGAGCTGAGGCTGCGCTGCTTGAGAGCCCTGTTCAGAGGGAGGTTTGGAAGCCGGCCCCAGCCCCGCGCGGGATAAGCTTCCTGTAATCCGCGGGGCTGGGGCTCGGCACTCCTGTTCCCAGGGGGTTATCCCGGGGGAGGCTTGGACAGGATCCTGGGCACAGCTATGGGGTCACAGTGCCAGGCACTGATGCCGCACGCTGCCAACATGGCACGCAGCCCCTGGTAGAGCCGAACAGACCCCAGGGCATGCACCCGTTGTCCGTCCCAGCTCTGCATCTGCCCCAAGGCAAACTGGCACGGTCCTACTCCACTCCAGCCCTGTGCCACGGTCACAGCCTGGCACGGCGGGGCTGAGGTGGGCTCCCCATTGCAGCTGGCATCGCGTGACAGCAGCCCCGAGGGCCTGCGCCGGGCCGACTCCAGCAGGCGGTCAAGGAATTTCGGCAAGCAGCCGAGCACCGGTGACTACTACAAGCACCTGGGGCACGTCGCGGCCGAGAAGCCAGGCCCGCAGCGAATGGCGCACACCGAGGAGGTGAGCCCTGCCCCGCGAGGCCGTGCCCAGCTCAGCGGCACGAGCACCGAGCAACGCCTGCCCATGCTCCCTTCCAGGCATCACCCATCTCGACGGACACCATGAGCAATGGGGAGAGCAAGTCCGGTGCCGAGCTGCCGCCTCCACCGCCGCCCCCTCCGCTGCCCGACACCGCCTGCCCGACGCCCCCACCGCCGCCCCCGCTCGCCGAGACTCCCGCCGGCCCCCGCCGCTCCTCGTCCTCTACGGGAAGTAAGTGGCAGGGTGCCGGGTGGGCACGGGGAGCGATCCTGGGCACTGTCCCGTTGGCTGCACTGTGGCATTGACCTCCTTGGCTCGTCTCCTCCCGCGGCGCTTGGGCCGCGCGGCTCCTGACAGCCTCTCTGTCCTTCTCTCCTCCGGTGTCGGCGCGGGGGCTCCCACGCCCGCTCGCCCCTGCCTGCTCTCACTGCTGGCCGCTTCTCTTCTCTCTTGTCTCGCGGTGGCCAAATCCTTCCTCTGCCGCGCGCCCCGCGCCGCCTCTCTGCTTCTCTCCCTAGGAGGAAAGGCGCTCAGGCAGATGAAGAGTAAGTACCGCGGCCCCACGCTCCTCCCTGCTCGGGGGGTGCCCTGGCGCGGGGCACAGCCGGACAGGCCCCGTGCCGCGCCCGCGGGGCATCGATGGCATCGATGGTGACACCCGGGCGCTGCCACCTGCCCGCCCTCGCTGCCGCGCGTCGCCGGTGCCACGCGGGACGCCGAGCGGCGGTGCGGGGCTGCCGGAGGCGCCAGGGCAGGGCTGGCAGGGCCGGGCAGCGCCGGCCTCGCACACACAGAGCGCCTTTGTTCGCGCTCAGCCGGCCGGCGTGACCCCGCCACGTGAGCGCTGCGGCCGCTCCCCCGGCTCTGAGCGCAGCCCGCGGGCTTGGCCGCTGCTCGGCGCCCGCTTTATTAGCGCCGGCTCCCGGCACCGGGGGGTCCCAGCCGGCGCTGGATGGCAGCGCGAGCGTCCCGCTGCGCCCTCAGCAACCGCAGCCCTCTGGCTCCGAGCGGGGCGAGCTGCGGGCGCCGGCCGCGGGGAGGGGGCTCTGCCTTGGCACGGTACCATGGGCCTTTAGGGAGTCACGCATGGCTGGCACGGACGGTGGGTGCTCGCGAGGCGGGTGGCATGACTGTGGGGTGCAGGTGCCACGCAGCCCTTTGGGCACTGGGCTGGCAGGGAGCGTGGCTCAGGCTGTCGGTGCATCGCTGCCGGGAGATGCCAGGGGAGTGTAGGAGCTGTCCTGCAGTGGCAAGGCTGCCACCGGACACGGAGCTATCCCTGCAGAGGCACGCTTCTGTTGCGACACAGTGCCTCTGGGGCATGGAGTGGCATTCAGGGCTGGGGCCAGGCTGGGACCCTTGCAGCTGAGTGTTGGGGTGCTGGGGTGCTGCTGCAGCAGGGTGCCAAGACCCTGTGAGCTGCTCTTGGAGTGCTGCTCTTACAGATCTGTGGAGCTGGGGTGCCAGGCTGTTGAGTGCTGGGGGGCTGCTCCACTGGGGTCTGATGGACCCAGGAGTTTGGGGATGTGCTGTGGATGCTGAGCTGGGTGTCTGGATGCTGCTTCAGGGACTCCTGGATAGTGTGGAGGGGGGCAGCGAGCCAGCCACCCCTTCACCCCCCTACCCTGCGAGCTGGTGGGGGATTCACAGGGGCAGGGAGATGGTGATGCCGGGGTGCTTACTGCCCCTTCTGCCTCCTTTCAGGCACCAAGTCCTTCAACATGATGTCCCCCACCGGCGACAACTCGGAGCTGCTGGCCGAGATCAAAGCTGGGAAGAGCCTCAAGCCAACGCCACAGAGCAAAGGCTTCACCACTGTTTTCTCCGGCAGCGGCCAGGGAGGGGCCAACGTAGGTGGCGATGGGGGCCAGGGGAGCCGGCGGCGCGGCACGGCACGGCACGGCAAGTGCCCACCGCCCTCCCTCCCTCGTTCCACAGGCAGAGTCGCCAGTGTCCTCCCCGTCACCCACCAGGACGCCCACCCCGCCGGCCACCCCCGAGGCTGCCGGGCCGCCGCGCTGCCTGGCAGGGGGCTCTCCGGAGCCGGTGCTCAACGGGAGCTCACCGGTGCCGGCAGCAGGCGCTGGGGCAGCGGCGGAGGTGGAGGCGCTGGTGCCCAGCCAGGACGAGCACGGCCGGCCCATCCCCGAGTGGAAGCGGCAGGTGATGGTTCGCAAGCTGCAGCTCCGCATGCAGGAGGAAGAGGAGCAGCGGCGCAAGGTAGGGGGGTCCCTCGTGCTGCGGCGGCGAGCGCGGCGCGGGCACGGCCCAAGCAGCTCAGGACCTGGCGAGACGGCGTGCGTGGCATTGCCCCCGGCCCCTAACTGGGCTGGGCACCACCCTACCTGCATGCAGGGGTGTCACACCCCGGGGATGCCACACACGGCGGCAGCGGCACGGGGGGCGTGCGGCACGGCCTCAGGAGCCCCTTTGCCCTCTCTCCCGCCGCAGCCTGGGAGCCGCTCGCCGCCCCTGTGCCGCGGGGGCGTACCGGGACCCGCCGGGCAGCCGATGCGGGAGGAGGACATGCAGCACCTGGAGAGGCAGCTGGGGAGCCTGCGGGTGATGCACGAGGCGGGGCAGCCGCTTCCAGGGGGGCCGCAGGAGGAGCTGCTGCCGCTCGCACCGCCCTCCGCAGCCCCGGCACCCCCCCGGCGCTTCGCCCTCGCCCAGCAGGACGCGCCCGCCCGCGGCAGCCGGTCCCCCCCGGTGCCGAGGAGCGCGGCCGCAGCACCGGCCACCCCGAGGGGCCGGGAGAGCCCCGGGGCGGGGGGAGCGGGGGGCGGCCCCGGTGCCCAGCACGACGTCCGCAGCGAGATCCTGGGTTGCGGTGTGTCCGTCCGCAGCCTCAAGGCCAACTACGAGGGGCCAGGGGGACCCCCCGCGCCTGCCCCCAGGGTCACCAAGCGCAAGCGGGTGCAGCCCCCTGGTAGCGCCCGCCGGCCCATCCTGGAGGAGGAATACGGGGATGGGGCGCTGCGGAGGAGCAGGGCAGCGCTGCCGGAGCCCAGCAGCACACATGAACGCACCAAGGGGTGCAAGGAGCGCGCAGTCTTCCTCTTCCTGGAGCACTGGAAGAAGCGGGCGCTCTCGGCGGTGCCCGGGGAGGAGCGGGCACGGCGGCCGGGAAGGCGGCGACCGGCAGCGGGGCGGCTGCTGGCCCGCTGGAGGAGTGTTGCCCGCCGGGTCCCAGGCCGTCAGATCCGGCGGCTGAGCCGCACCACGGTGCTCTACTGGCCCCAACACTTCCTGCCCTACGTCGGCGGCTCGCCCATGCCCCACGACACCCTCCCGCTCGACCTCTTCATGCTGGGCTACTTCCAGCTGCTGGAGATGCCCCTCAGCCCCGAGGAGCGGCGCTTCCGCCACCTCCTCTGCTACGAGATGTTTGACCGCCTGGGCAGCCACAGCTGGCACCGCGTCCGCCGCTTCCACCGCACCGTGCTGGAGCAGATCGAGGCTGGCCACCGCCACTGGCTCGACGGCTTTGAGGACCTCGTGCAGGAGTTTTTTGGGGATGACCCCGTGGCAGTGGTAGAGAGCCTGGCAGAGCCCCCCAGCATGGCCCCGGAAGGGCAGGGGGCAGCAGTGCCGGTACCGGAGCTGGGAGAGTTCAGCGAGGAGGACCTCTGCCGCTTCATTGACCGCAGCTTCTCCTTCTGGAAGGAGAAGGAGGCAGAGATGTTCGACACTTGATTCCAACGAGATGCTGCAGGCTGTGCCAGTGGTGTGGCACGGGGCAGCAGCAAGCTCAGGGGACAGCTGTGGGCTGGTGCAGGGTGCGCTCGCCGGCCTCGGTGGCTCGTGGTGCAGCTGAGCTTGGCAGAAGGCTGGGCGCTGTTCTGCGGCCCCGGGCCGAGGTTGCAGTGTGTGCCGCTTGCCGTGGCTGTGTGTTGTGTGGGAGGCGCAGCCCCGGGGCTGCCCTCCCCTGTGGTGTGGCGTTTGCGGTGCCGGGGCAGTGTGGGCCCCCGCGTGTCGTGCAATAAAGCTGTGGTGTGCTGCAAGGGCTGTGGCCACGCCACGCGCTCCTTCCTCTCCCGGCGCCGGCGGAAGGTGGGCACCGACGTGGGCACGGTCGGCGAGCCCCAGTGACCCCACCGGTACCGTGCCACGGAGGGCGCTGCCACAGGGATGGGGTGCCGCGCCCCAGGATGATGCTGCGGCCCCGCGGTGCCGGCAGTGAGGGCGGGCGGTGCCGGTAACTCGGCTGTCTGTTGCAGGAGAAGGAAGAGGAGGCGCGCCTGGCCAGCATGCCGGCCTGGAGGAGGGACATCCTGCGCAAGAAGCTGGAGGAGGAGAGGTGAGACAGGGTCAGGGGATGCTGCACCAGCTGGTGGCTCCCGCGGCTCTACTAACCTCAGTGTTCCCTTTGCCTTCGCAGGGAGCAGAAACGGTGAGTGCAGCGAGCCCCTTCCCTGGGTGGGCGGGCACGGCGGCCCCCGCGGCTCTGGTGACCGCGGCGCCCTGTGCCCTGTGCTGCTGAGCAGGAAAGAGCAGGAGAAGCTGAAGCGGGAGGAGGAGGAGAAGGAGAAGGAGCAGTCGGAAAAGCTAAGGACTCTCGGGTACGATGAGACAAAGCTGGCGCCCTGGCAGCGACAGATCATCCTCAAGAAGGGGGACATAGCCAAGCACTAGCCACGCCACACCGCATCCTGGCTCTTCGCAGCAGGAGGAGACTGGCAGGTCCTCCCATGGACCGCGACATGCTTCGGCACCCTCCTCCTGCCGTGGATGGCCACATAGCCCAACCCAGAGAACCCCTCCTCACCGCCCCAGGCACCCGTAGCCCCCCGTACCCCCACTCCCCGCTGCCGCCAGCCCACCGCTCCCCCGCGCTGCCCGATGCAAAGCGAGCGTGGGACACGCGGCTCCCTGCGCCCCGCCCGGCTCGGCCGGGCTCACCGCACGCCCCGCTGGCACCACTCGCAGCGCGCTCACCCTCACCACTGCCCCTCCAGAGCCGCTCAAGGCCAGCCTCCGGCTCAGCTCTGCCCAGACCGCCTGCCTTTCCAGCGATTAAAACGATAAACCCCGCCAGCAGTGCCCCGCGCCTTCCTGGGGCTCCCCACAGCACCCCCCAGCCACGCCACGCTCGCCCACAGCGGTGCCCTCTCACCAACATCGCCACAAGCACCCCGACACCCACACTGCCTGCATCTCTGCCAGCACCCACATTCCCCTTCACCTGTGGGTGCCACATCACCAGTGGCGGTGCTGGGATCACCAGTGCCCTGGTGCCCGCTGACACAGCCCCGTGAAGAAGGGCCAGGGCTGGCGGATGGAGAACACACCACTTTATTGGGGAGGGGCAGCCTTGAGAACTATCCCATGGGTTCGGGTGGGCTCGGTGCCCGCTCGTCCCGCGAGGGGCTGGGCAACCGACGATGTGCTGGGGCATGGGGTCCTCCCCGGCCCTGGGGGCAGGAGGACATAAATAGGGGGAACAGGCAGGTGGGAAGGGGACATAAAACTGACATAAAATGTCTACACGGCATAAGTAACAATACTTAGGGGTGTGGCTGGGTGCCCAGTGAGGTGTGGAGGTGTCGGGCCCTCCCTGTGCCAGGGTGCTGGCGCTGGGGTCAGGGTCCCACGGGCAGACTCTGGCGCAGTGCCTCAGCACAGCCGGCCAGCTCCATGCGCTCCAGGGCGGCAAAGACGTGGTCCAGTGTGGCACTGGTCTGCTGGCACCAGCGCTTCAGCATCTCGTACTGCTGGTCACGGATGTGCACCACCTCCAGCTCTACCAGCTCAATCTCTGCCTCCCGCAGCTCCAGCATCCTCATGAACTCCTTCCAGCGCCGCACTGGCACCACGTCGATGACGGCGTAGAGCTGGCTGCCCTGCAGCAAGGCACCGCGGGGCTCTGGGGATGAGGAGGGCTTTCCTTCCTCACTGGGTGGCTCACGCAGCAACGCCTCCTGTTGGAAGCTCTTCTTTGCTGTGCCAGTGCCTCGCTCTGTCTCTTGTGGGGAGTATGGGTGGGTCCAGCACGGGTTGTGCCACCTCCAGGCGTTGAACTGGTACCATGGTGTGGCTGCAGCCCCGGGCATTGAGGTGGTGGCCTGTGCCATGGGGTGGGGACCACCCCCATGCCAGAGCCTCTTCCTCTTGTGGTAGATGGCCAGGGCACCCAGGAAGAGAGGCCCGGTGAGTCCCAGCAGGATGTACTCCAGACCTGAGCCTGAAAGGAGGAGCAGGAGCATTCCCATCAGCTGGCCAGCACGGTGACTGCACACCACCAACCCTGGCCCCATTGTCCCCATACCTTTGTTGTTGTTGCTGCCGCACGCTTGCTGGCACTCATTGCCACACGTGTCCACGGCACGCCTGCAAGGAGATGGGACCCATGGGTGCCATGCTGTGCCATGCTGTGCCATACCACAGGCCCCACATGCATCCCTGGCTGGAGGGTCAATGCTTACATGTGACATGGCCGGCATTCATCACCCTCTTTGTAGAAGTCAGGCTTGCAGCTGCTGTCACAAAGTGTGTCCTGCAGCTCTGAGCCTGGGGAAAGGGTGGGAATGAGGCAGGGTGGCACAGCCAGAGGTGACACAGCTGGCAGGCTGTGCCATGGGGCAGCTGGCAGCACTCACAGGGTCGCTGGATAAGGCGTCCAGTGCAGGTCTGGCACTTCTTGCAAGAGAATTCGGTGCACAGCGTGTCAACGCAATCACGGAATCGGCCGGGCTCACAGCCACAGGCGATGTTGCTGGTGGCCGAGCAGTTGCTCAGCACACTCTGGAAAGCTGCAGAGAGCAGGCAGTGAGCAGCACGGCACGGCACTGCATGGCACAGCACGGGGTGTTGAGGTGCCAGCTCACCGTGTTGGTCACACTCATAGCAGGCCTCGCACTCGCTGAGGGTGTTGGGCCGGGTGCGGAATGTGCCGGCAGGACAGGGATCACACACGCAGGCCTCTCTCAGGAATGTCCCTGCAGGGACAGTGGGGTGACAGGGAGCACGGCCACCTGAGCAAGGCACCTGCTGTGCCACGGTGTGCTGTGCCATGCCACAGGGACCGGGCAGTGCTCACCTGCGGGACACTGAGGGCAGCACTGACGAGCAGTCTCCACCCAGTTCATGCCGTCAGGGCACTGCCGTCTGTCCGTGTGTCTCCTCAGGCGAAGGAGTGGCTGCACCAGGACCCGCTGCCCTCGCAGCACGGCGTGGTCCCGCCACCCTGGGGGCTGCGATTCGCTGGCTGCCAGCCACAGCGCTGCCAAGGTCACCTGCAAGCAGGGAGAGAGCAGGGCTGCGGGCAGACGGGTCGCTCCAGGAGCCTTTGGGGACAGCCCTCACACACCAGCTCATGCTGGGCTACCGGAGCCAGAGCCGTACCTGGAACTGAGTGGACGGCGGTGCCTGCACAAAGCTGAGCGACTGAAGCAGCGGCCCTCCGCCCCAGAGCCGCGTGGGTGTGCTGCCCCAGGGCTGGGAATGCCCCGCGGCAGCCCCTGTGCTCTGCTTTCTCCGCAGTACACGAGCAAGCAATTTCCTGCCGGGGGCCACTGTGCCACAGCCTGTGCCCAGGAGGCTGCCAAGGTGCCCCCGTGTGCTCTGCAAATGGTGCTTCCATGCTGGCACTGTGGGGAGCGGCACCGAGATGCTCGGCAGGACCCTGCCATGTCCCCAGGGATGGGGACCAGTGAGTCAGGCACACGGTGGTGCCAGAGATCGCCGGCTCAGGGAGGTGTCTGTAGCCGGGCGCGTAGGGGTTAACGCTGCCAGCTTTGACTTTCCTGGGGTTTATCTCCCTCACAGAGGAGGTGATTTCCTCCCCGAAAGGAAGCCGTGCCTGGCTCACGCTCTCCCCGATGCTATCGCGCCCCGTTACGCGCGTCCCAAAGTAGGTCACGGCTCCCCCGCGGGGTGCCAGGTGCCATCCGCAGGGCAGCCCTGCTCCCCTGGAAGCCCCGGTGGGTGCAGCGAGCGGTGCCCACGCTGACACCCCTTCCACAGGCCGGGCAGAGGGCTGAGAGGGCCGTGGCACTGCCAGCGTGGGCAGGGAGCCAGGGGATTCCTCGCTGGGGGCTGGATTTCCCAGCCGTGATGGCCCCGATTACGGCAGTTGAATCATTTTCTACTAAACCCGCCGCCACCGGCAGACTGGAAACCGCGCTGGGCCGCCCCGCTCGCGGAGCGCTGCCGGCAGATCCGGGCGCTGCCTCAGCCCCGGCTGGCAGCGGCACATCTGAGTCACCGCTGAGGCACGACCGTCCCCAGCGGGGCCCTGCCCGCGCCCCCCGCCCGCCGACGGGCACTGCCCGTGCCCAGCGCGGCCAGCAGGTGCCCGGTGGGCACGGGGCTGGCACGGCGCTGGGGGACAGCCCTCCGCTGGTGCCGTGCCAGCGCGTCTCCCCCGTAACGCAGCTGTCGGTGCCGAGGTTGGCACCGGAGCCCCGAGGGCAGCTGCCCGCGGTCTGTGGGCACAGCCACTCCCCAGGCACTGCCCTGCTGTAGCCCCAGGACTGACCCCACCCTTCCCACGGCCGCATCCGCTCTGTGGCCGGGATTTCACGGCCGGTGGCCCCGCGGTCACGCCACACCGCCAATGTTTTGGTGCGACCCAACCCAGCCCCGGCTGTTAGCCAGAGGGGGAAGCGGTTTTGGCGCTCTTGGCCCTGGGGTTAATCCATCTTCCTCCCTCCCTCCTCCAGAGCTGCTACGGTCACAGCCGTGGGACACCCCACAATTGGTGCCAGCTCTCCATGGGACCCCCCAGGCCACCGCACTCACCCAAGCCACCCCAGGGCAGCAACACTTCATCCTTGTGGCCGATGCGGCTGGGTCATGCCGGGGCGCTGCGGGGAGCGGCGCAGGTGCAGGGGGGTGTCGGGGCAGCTCCTTGCCCGGGCAGGGTGCCCCGGCACCCCACGGCTGCCGTCAGCAGCACGCGACGCGCGGCGAGTGAGCGCCAGCCCTCCCCAGACAGGCTTTTACACCCAACCGCAGCGGGAGGAAATGCTTTTTTGGAAATGAGTCCAGGGGGTACGAAACCACATGACGGGAGCGCTGGGCGCGGGAGGGACCTGCAGAGCCTCGCTGCAGACCCGGCCGCCGCCCTCCCTCCGTTAGCGGGGGTGGCAGGGGTGGCAGAGGACGTGGGGAGCAGTGCAGACCCCACCCCAGGGCTCCATCCCCACCCCAAGCTCCAGAACAGGAGGCTGGAACTGGTCCCATTCCCTTTTTGTCTGTCCCCACGATGCACCCACCCAGGTGATGCCCAGCCTTGGGTGCTGCTGAAGCCAAAGGAAAGGAGAGGCAGACATGAGCGTGCACCAGCTGGTTTTATTGCTCAGCTGGGACGTGGAGTGCAGTTTAGCATGGGGGGGCAGCCGGGGCTTTGGCCGCCGTGCGTGTCCCACCGTGTCTCCCACACTCCAGCCCCAGGTGCTGCCATCCACTGCCAGCCCACAGGGCAAACCTGCCCCAGCCCCGCGCCATCCTCTCCTGCGCCCAGCCCCAGCCTCCTCCCTGCACTGCCCACAGCACCGTGCCACCGGCACCACGTCCCTCTCAGCACCTTCCCCGCTCACCACTGCCGACGTCGTCACCCCTTCCTCGCCTGCAAGAGCTGACCCTCAGTCTCCCACAGCCCCCCACAGCCCCAGGGCCCCCTGCCCGACAACTCTCGTGTCTGTGGACAGGGGGTTCAGCACAAGCCACGTGCCATGTCCAGCCCCCGCACCACCGTGCCCAGGACACGTCCTCGCCAAGGGGACTGCTCTGCATCCCCATCCATGTCCCCACCAGCGCGGCCTCCCAGTGCCTGCTCTGCCCGGCCCCGGCTTTACGCTACGGTTAGAAGCAGGAGAAGCTCCTTGGTACATCCGTGCATCTGTCCTTTTCCATGCCAGCGGCTCTCAGACCTCCCTGCAAGACACAGAGTGGGGAGAGATGCCTTCAGCACTGGAACTCGAGCCCTGGAAGGGCTGGGGACCCCCAGGAGCAGGCAGCCTGTGCTTACGAGGCCGTCAGCGTGGAGTTGAGCAGCAGCGTGGTCCGGATCCGGTACAGCTGCGCCAGAGTCAGCTTGCGGTGCTGCGCCGCCTGCGGGTCCGACAGGGTCCGGCGGGCAGGGGGCTGGGGGTCGCGCCTGAGCTCCCCCGGGAGGGATGCTGGGCTCTCCGCCGGCTCCTCTGGCTCTGAGAGCTCCGACGTGGAGCTGCCGCTGCTGCCGGGGGCAGCCTGAGGTGCGGGCTCTTGGCCAGTCCGGGGGGAGCCAGCACAGAGGTCAGAGAGGCTGCGGCTTTGGCTTAGGGGGCCTGGGGAAGTGGGGGACAGGAGCTGGGGCAAGCTGGCCTCCGACTTGGACTTGAGCACCCTGGCCGGGCACGGCAGGAGCTGCACGGGCGTCCGGCGGCGCAGGCGCGGCGAGGCCGGCCGTGGGGCGGGAGGGGCCGGGCAGGGCTCCTGCCCCTCCTCGGCCGTCCCCTCGGGCTGCTGGCCAAAGTCCCGCAGCGAGGCAGGGGAGAGCGTGCCATAGGCGCTGTCGATGGAGGACGAGCGGCAGCCGCTGCCTGGGGAGGCCACACCGTGGGGCAGGGGAACCGGCAGGGCGCCTGCAGGCAGCTCCTGCGTGGGGGTATCGGTGGAGGTGGGGGTCTCCACAGAGGTGCCAGTGCCGATGGAGGCGCTGGTGCTAACAGAGGAGCCATCCGAGGTGGAGCTGAAGGGTCCTGCGTCCCAGTCTGGGGAGGAGAGCTCGTCGCCCCCCTCTGCTGCCACCATGGCGAGTGTCTCGGTGGAGCCGTCGGAGGGGCTGTGGAGACAAGAAGGTGAGGTGAGGAGAGGCCTGTGCCAGACTGGGGCTGTGCAGGTCCCCCTCTCCTGCTGCCTACCACTGCTGTGAGTCCGGGCTGGCGCTGCTGTGGTGTAGGATGGTTGGTGAACTGGCAGCTGAAGTGCCACTCTCACCATCATCCTCCTCATCCTCCTCGTCCTCCTCCTCCTGCTCCTCCATGCGCCGGCGCTGCCGCAGCCTCTGCAGCAGGTTCTGGGATGGGGGGGTCATAGTGAGGAATGGGGGGTGCACAGGGAACCCACGGGTCCCTCACCCACCCGTGTGCCCTCACCTGGGCATTGCGCACTGCCTCGACCCAGCTGCGGCACAGCTGCCCGCTGCTCTGGAAGGTGTAGGCGGCCACAGCGCTGCCCAGCTCGTTCAGGTAGATGAGGAGGAAGGAGCCTGTGGGCAGGGGCTGTCAGCAGTGTCCAGGGACCTCCCTGTAGCCCCCCTCATGCCCAGTGCTCTCACCTGGGTCTCTGAGCTCCCGGCAAACAACTCTGTCCACCAGCAAGGGCTGCCGGATCACCTTGGTGCGCTCAGCCTTCTTGAAGGGCTTGGTGATGAGGAAGAGGTCGGTGAAGAGGAAGCAGTAGACGTCCATCTGGGGGTGAGAGTGGAGCCATGGGCACCAGTCGGTGCAGTGAGTGAGGGTGGGTGGGCAGGGGTTGGAACTGAGACCTCCCTGTCCCCTGCAGTCCTTACCTTGCTGTCTTTACCTTCCCGCATCCTCAGGCTGCCCTCGAGGAGGAGCTGCCGGGTGTCCTCCGGGGAGGTGCCGGGGATGGGGGCCGTCAGGTCCAGCCTCAGGAACTCCTTAAGCAGCTGCCAGAAACCCCCAGGGTCAGCATGGGGTAACATAACATGGTGCAGCATGGGGTGGCTTGGCACGAAGTGACATAGGGTGGCACAGCAGAGTGGCAGAGGGTGGCATTGAGTGCCATGGCATGAGATGGCAGCTCTACCATGTCCAGCCTACCTTGTCCACCTCATCTGTGCTGCCCTCCACCACCTCGTAGGCATCAATCCTGCTGAGGATGGCATCCAGGCGCTGCCGCTCCTGCCGCTGGCGCATCCGCGAGTTGACATCGTTGATGAAGCGCTCCACAGAGCTGATCTGTGCCAGGAGAGGTGGTGAGTTTGAGGGGCCAGGGGCCACCACCCCTGCTGCCCCCCACCTCTGATCCCTTACCATAGTGGTGATGGCATCCCGGGCACGTGGGTCATCCGTCTTCTTCAGGATGGACTTGAGGAGCAGCGGGTACTTGGTGAGGCGCTGGTGAGGTTTCACCAGCATGTCGCTCAGCTTCAGGCGGCTGCACTGCTCCTGCTTCTCGGCCCACTGTGGCACCCAGGCATTAGCACCAGCACCACCCCAGCCCTGCCCCCAGCCCCAGCCCAGCCTCTCCTTACCGTCACATAGGTGCGGAAGAGCTCGCTGTCCCGCAGCAGGGTCCGCATGTACTCCATGCAGCCCTCCTCCTCCATGCAATACCGCACGTAGGGCTTGAACAGGGACCCGAACTGGGGGACATGAGGTGGTCACCACACAGCACACGGCATGGCCTGGCTGCCCGCTGCGGCATGGCATCCCCACTTACCATCTTGAAGCCATCGAGGAAGTCAATGGGATCGAGCAGTGCCCCAGTCCGCCGCGCCTTGGCCAGCACTGGGGCCATGACGCTGCGCCACAGCTTGCAGTGCAGCTGGATGATCTCCCCAATGTTGCTGAAGAGCCGCTCGGCATCCACCTGTGGGGGTGAGGTGGACAGCGCTGGGGAATGGCACCTCCACCCTGCACATGGCGAGGCTGAGGACCCATCCATGAACACCCTGTCCAATGCAGCCCCCTCCACTCACCTCAGAGAGAAGCCCTGACTCCTGCAGGTTCACCAGGCAGGACAGAAAGAGCTGTGGGGAGGGAATGGAGAGGCAGTGAGCTGCAGCCACAGCCCCCAGCCCCAGCACAGTGCAGCAGCTGCCAAAACTCACATCAGTGATGACTTTGAGGTTCCGGATGTAGGTGGCCTCTGTGTGCAGCAGCTCCCAGATGGCTTCCTGCTGGTGGCACTGCCGGCGCGACAGGACCTGCCAGGCTGAGCGTCAGCGCCGTGCCAGGGCCTGGGCACAGCCCCTGAGGCTCCCCAGGCACTGTCCCTACCTCTGTGCCCTGGATGATCTGCTGCCAGCTGTCCTCCAGCGCCAGCCCAGCCTCGTCCCCATCCTCCTCCCAGGAGTCGCGGTCGAAGCGGAGCTGGGGCGGCAGCTTGGGCAGCCCGAAGGTGCTGTAGGCGTGCAGCCTGTTCACCAGCTGCTCCAGCTTCTCTGTCTCCTGGACAAAAGCAGGGCACAGAGCTGGGCGGAGGCCAGCGGGCATGTCCCATGGACCACCTCACCCTGCCTGTGGAACCGGGATCCTGAGCCCCAAGGGGACCCATCCCATGTCCCCAGCACAGCCACAGGCAGTCCCCACACCCCTCCCCTGCCTGCATCCCACCTACCCGCCCGAAGGAGCCCGTGCTGGTCCCGGAGCCAAAGAAGCCGCTGAAGCGGCTGGCAGCGCGGTTCTTCCAGGTGTCAGTGCCATTGGGGGGCAGAGAGCTGCTGCTGTGCAGGGCTGGCTCGGGGCTGGGGATGCTGCTGTCCCCCAGGAACTCTGTTATGTTCTTCCTCCGCCGTCCCGGAGCCTGCAATGAGGGCAGGCAGTGTCCCCAGGGTCAGTGCCAGCGCTGCGGCCAGGATGGGGACAGCGGCCTGGCTGACCTCGAGCACCGTGGGACAGACGGACACCCCGGGCAGTGGGGTCCCCCGGCCATGCTCCCCTGCCCGCACTGACCTGCCTACCTGCATCCCGGGGGTGCAGGGCCCCGGGGATGGAGGGCCCCGGGTGCTGCCTGGCCAAGCCCGGCCGGCCATGGACAAGTGGCCCCGGCAGCGGGGGGGCTCAGGGCATGCCGAGGGTCGCAGCACCCGCCCGGGCCGTCCGTCCAGCCGCACTCCCGGCTCGGACCACAGAGCCGGGGCCGGGCAGGCTGTGGCCGGGCTCCTCCGAAACAAAAGGAGGTGGGGCCAGCGCCGAAAACCTAATTTCCCTCCTCGGCAGATAAGCTACCAGAGCTGAACAATTCACCGGCGGAGATCAAAGCCCCCCGGCTGGTCGCAAGAGCTGGGTCACGGCCAAGCTGCTCCCGCCGCCCCGGGCAGCGCTGCAGCGGCTGCTCCCTGTGTGTCCCCGGGATGCGGCCGGGGCACAAAACGCAGCAGGGTCGGGGCACTCCGCCTGTCACCAAGCCTGGGAAGCGGCATGCTGCTGCCACTGCCCCGCCACGCCCGCAGAGCCAGGCGGGAAGAGCTGCCACGGGCACCATTGCCATTACTCACTGTGCTGTCGCTTCTCCAGACGCCCCGGCTGTCCCCAGCCCCATCGCCTCGGGGCCACTTGGGACCCGCCTGGTCCCAGGAAGGAGATAGGGACCAAGACCGCCATAGAGGTGCCCGGTTGCCCTCCTGTCCCCTGGCCCTGCTGGAGCCTTGCCGGTCCTGCAGCCAGGCGTCGTAGTGCTGGACACGGGTGGCCACTAGCCCTGGCCAGGCAGCCAGGTTGCCGCCCTCAGGGCCTGCTGGCACAGCACCAAGCACCGTGTCCCCCTGGCGGGACCCTGCAGAGCTTCTCCCTTCAGGCCTGGCGCCCTGCTCCCATGGGAGCGACGCCCAGCCCGGTCCCACGCCTTATCTGGGGCCAAGGTCCACGGGGCAGGACAGAGCTGCTGTGCTCAGCAGCTGCCAGCAGCTGAGAGGAGGGAGGGCTGGTGGCCAGGGCGAGTCCCAGGGCCAGGGTGAGTCCCAGGGCTGGGGTGGCACCGAGTGGCAGCAAACACTGGGGGCCCCAGGGCTCTTGTTTGCCTTTGCCTTGGTGCCAGCCTACACCTGGCACAGCCAAAGGGCTGGTGCTGCTGCTTGAGCAGCCAGACTGCCCTGGTGGAGCCAGCACAGCACAGCACAGCCAGTATGGCACAGCCAGGAGAAAAAGTGGGTCCTGGGGACTCCAGGGAGTTCTTCAACCCACACTATACAGGACCCATCTTCACCAGAGAGAATGGCTATGGGGGAGATCACACATTCTGTCATCCCATCCCCAATTCCTCCCTTCCCAGAGCTAGCACTGGCACTCACCAGGCTCTCAGTGCCCTCCCGGCGTCCTGGCAGTGGCTCCAGCACCGGCCCAAGGAATGCAGCGCTGCTGGCAGGGTGCAGGATGGGCAGGCTGGCTGACCGGGCATCTCGCACTGCCTGCTCCACCTTCAGCTCATCCCCGGGCTTGGCTGTGGGAGCATCACCTTGTCAGTGTCCCCTGGGAGCTCTGGAGCAGCCAGGCCTCCCTCGGGGCCCCCTCAGCACCTTTCACCCTCAGGTAGTGTCCCCCGAAGCGATAGGCCTCGAACTGCAGCGACAGCGGTGTGTGTGACTGGTCCAGGTAGATATCCACCTTGCCCAGCTCAATGGCCTTCCTCTCAAAGACTGGCAGCAGCACTTCCCTGCAGGACACCAGCCCCACATTTTTCTCTGCATCTGTCCCCACATTGTCCCTTGTTCTCTCCCCATAGACTCACCCCAGCGACTTCTTCTTCACAGCTGGCACGATCTCTGCCTCGATGTCGATGCTGAGGTCAAACTTCAAGGTGAAGCACTCCTTGCTGGGGTCCTGGGGGCAGGGGGCAGCTGCTTGCCCAGGGATCCCTCCCTCCCTCCCTCCCTCCAGGGCCATCCTGCTGCCCTGCCGGGTTCCCCAGGGAGAGGAGCTGGTGCCTTACGTCCGTGTGTCTGCGCCAAGCCTTCTTCTTGGGCAGCTTCAGCGCTGAGCTCCTGCGCTCCCTGCGGGCACAGGGAGGGCAGGGTGATGGGGGTGCCACGGGTTGGGGCTGCCTACGGGCTGTGCAGGGCTGGGGGCTCACCCTCTGCTCTCTGCCGGACCCTCCTCCTCCTCCTCCACATCAGAGGCAGGGCTGGTGCGCGGGGGGCACGAACGCGTGGACATGTTGCGGGCCAGGATGGAGCCTGCAAAGGGGCACCGGGCTGGGCTCTGACAGCTCCCCCAGCCCCGTGCTGGCTCCCGCTGCACCCCACTCCCATCCCTGAGCTGCACCAGCCCTAAGTGCACTCCCTCACTCCCATCCCATCCCACAGCAGCAAGGGCAGCTGTGGCACAGCTGGCTCGGGCTCACCTTGCGGGGACAGGTCGAAGCGGATGTGGCCATCGAAGTGCATGGCGCCATGGAGGCGGCCATCGCAGAGCTCACACAGGCTGAGGGGGCCGCTGGGGCTCAGCTGCCGGCACTCGGCGTGGTGGCATTCCTGCGGGGACGTGTCCATCAGGCAGGGCCTGCCCGCTGTGGTGTGTTCACAGGAGGGATGGGCAGCACCACAGGCAGCAGGGCACCCTCTGCCACCACACTGTTCACAGGGAATGCTGAATGCAGAGCGGGCACAGGGAAAGAAGCATGATCAGGACATGGCCGTGTGGCAGTGGGTGCTGTAAGCGGGTGATGACAATGACACGGGGGGTTCTGCCCCACAGAGCCCCTCCCTGCTCCACCCCGATGAGCAGAGACCCTGGGACACCTGCACATGCCGAGGCCTGGACAGGGAGCTGCGGGACAGTCACCTGCACCGTGGCACCAGCCCCTCAGCAGAGACCCGTGAGGCCGCCCTGGCACCCCCAGCCCCTTTGTGCTGACGAGAGCCGTGTCCCCGCGGCAGGACGGAGGAAGCGAGCGTCTGCAGGCAAACAATGCTCCAAGCCGGCGGGTTTCCTCCGATTGTGTGCGGCCACGACCGCGGCCCCAGCCCCTCCAGGCATTCACAGCGGGTTATTTTTAAACCCCCGGCCAGGCCCCCAGCACAGTGCACTGCCTGTGTTCTCTGGCCAGTGCCCTTCTCACTGGGGCTCCTTCTGGCCCCGCTCCTGGGGATGGTGGTGCCGCCGCCCACTGCACCGCTGACACATCCCCATCCCTGTGTGGGACGCCCAGCGCCCCCCTGCCCGCGGAGGGTGCGAGGGTGAGGGGAGGAGGCGGCCCCGCCCGGGCTTGCCTGCAGAACTCCGCGCTGCTGCTGCGGGGAGGAAGCGCCTGTGCAGCTCCAGCCGCCCCCACTTCCTGCCCTCCTTCCTCCCGGCGCTGCTGAGGTCAGCGCTGACGCGCTCCCACCACCCGCGCTCTCTCCGAGGGGCCGCTGCTCCCTCTGCAGCACCCCCTGCCATCCACCGGTGCCCTATCGCGGGCCTCGACACGGCCTCAGGACACCCTGTACCCTCAGCCCTCCTCCGCTGCCACCGTGCGTCCCACAGCGTGGCCATCGTGACACCTGTCACAAGCACATTTTGTGAAAAATCCTTTCCTTAAGATTTTTTCTCCTGAGAAGCCAAGAGGGCTCAATAACAAAATGTAAACGATGGTTATCTGCTGCTGTGGAATGCAACAAGTAGATCTGTGATTAGTCTCATGTAGCTGTTTCTAATTAATGGCCAATCACAGTCAGCTAGCTCGGACTCTCTATCCCAGACACAAGCCTTTGTTATTCATTCCTTCTTTTTCTACTCTTAGCTAGCCTTCTGATGAAATCCTTTCTTCTATTCCTTTAGTATAGCTTTAATATAATATATATAATAAAATAATAAATCAAGCCTTCTGAAACACGGAGTCAGATCCTCATCTCTTCCCTCATCCTCAGACCCCTGTGAACACGGTCAGACACCTGCAAGTGGGAGTATGCCCACAGCTGGCGCCCATTCACTGAGATCCCCTGGGATGTCTGGCAGCCGCCCCAGAGGGATGCACAGGGGGCTCCTCATGCCCCCTGTGCCAGCAGCTCATCCCCGGACTCATCCCCACAGGAGGGGCCAGGTGGAATGGCCAAACCCCTCTGCCCACCCCGGGATCAGCTCCTGATCCCAGCCCCACGGAACTCCCAGCACATGTCCCTCAGCAGGTGCCTCACAAAGCGAGGGGGATCACGATCCTGCCCCGTGGCACGGCAGGATGAGCCCCCAGCCCGGCCAGCTCCCCCTGCCCACCCCCCGCTACCTGCCAGGCCCCATCAGGGCTCGGGTGACAGCGGCGGGGTGGCCTCAGTCGCTCCCGGCAGTGCCAGCCGCGCTCCTGGGCAGCTGCAGCCCAGTGCCACGTGTGCCCCAGCAGCAGCGGCCCTGCCAGCCCGCCGTGCAAACAGAGCACCGGCACACCCCCGGTGCTGTGCTGCCTGCTGCGCCGGGGACACCGCCCGCGGCCCCGCGCTGCAGCCCCGGGAACGCGCTGCGAGCCTGGGCGTGGGTCCGGCCCTGCTCCGTACGGCCAGAGGGAGAGAAAGGACCCTAAATCTGCCCTGGCTTCACGTTAGCGAGTGGAGAACAGACGGGCTGTAGAGGATTAGCCCAAATCACGGCAGCTCGGGGAAACGCGTAAACCTCCGCTGTGCTGGTAAATGCCAGCAGGACCCTGACCCCAGCCGGGAATGCACACCCGGCACGGCAGGCCAGGAGCTGCTGATCAGGACAGGGGCCCTGCAGGGAGCGGCAGGTTGGGCAGAGCTGTCCGCTGCCCCTTCTCACCCCCAAGACCCCGGGCAGCAGCTGCCCCCACCCCGCAGGACCCACCTTGGCCGCCCTCCTCTCTCCGGCGCAGTCGGGATTCTGGCAGTGCAGCACTGTCTCCTCTTCTGGGCACGGCTCGGCTGTGGAGAGAGCAGCGTCAGTGCCTGGGTGCCGTGCTGAGCCCCCTCCGGGTCCGTGTTGAGGCCCCCACACCGGGAATCCCGGGTTTCAGAGCTCGGCAAAGCACTCGGGCTCAGCCCGCCCCACAGCTCGTCCAGGGGAATGAAGCCCCAAGAGCCAGCGATGCCACGGGGACAGAATCCGGCACCTCCTGCTCAGCACCCCAGGGTACAGGATGAGGACACGGACCTGCCCCAGCTCCCCTTGGGCTGGCACAGCGTGGGGCTGCAGCAGCAGCACTAAATCTGCCGCTGTCAGCCCCCAACGAGGCTTAGGAGCCACTTTAAGCTTTGACAGTTAAATCGGCCTTAGGGACAAATCCTATTTTGAAGGCTTTTGTTATGTGTCGAACCTAATCGTTTAAAAATAACAGACTCGGGGCTGCTCGCAGCGGCAAACGAGCAGAACAGACACCCTCTGGCTGGACAGCCCCGCTGCAGGCAGGGATGCACCGTTGGGAAGCTGCTGCCAAGGATGTGGAAAGGCCAGATGGCACGGCTCTGCCACAATGGCACGGCTCTACCAGGTGGCATGGCTATTACACCAGCCCAGCGGCACAGGGACTTCCCTGCCGCACCGCTTCCATCTCCCGCATCCTTCCTGCCAACAAAAACAGCATCCACGCCGAGCAGAGCGAGACCGCGGCCAAGGCCGGGGTTAGAAGCAGTCTGCGGGATAAAACAGTCTGCTTTTTGAGGCAGCACTGAAAAAAAATGCTGCTTCTGCCTGGAGAGGGGGAAGCAACTCGGGATGGTGCTGGTTGCTCAAGCTCCCATCTGGGAGGCGATCCCAAGGCTGCTGTGGCACCATGGGCGCTGCTGGATGCAGGAGTAGCCGGGCAGGGCTCAACTCGTTGCCCTCCGGGAGCCGGGCTAGGAACCGGGCCGGGAGCCGGGCTCGGAGCCGGGCCGGGCGCTGCCCCCGCGGCAGGAGCACAATGAGGCCTCTGTCCCCGCGGCCGTCCCGCAGCGCCCGCCGAGCTGGGCCGGCCCCCGCCCCCCGCCGCTGCCGTTTCACTTGACCTATCGGGAATAATAACGGAAACAAATAAGAAATTCTTTCATGCACCCAAGGGAAAGTTTCCCAAACTCACCAAAAACTAGAGGCTGGCCGAAGCGGCCGGCGGTGCCAGGGATCAGCCCCGCAGCACGGCCAGAGCCGCGTGGCCGCTCCCAAAATCCGACCCTGCCCGCGGGTCACTCATGCACCAGGGCTGGGACACGCGGGCTGGGAGCTCCTGAAGGGAGCCCCGCTTTGGGGCAGGGGCAGGAGCGTGTCCGGGTCCCCACCAGACACTTCGAGGGCTGCAGGAGAGATCCTGTCTCCATCAGCTCCTCTCCCCGCCCGGTCGCCTCCTCCTTCTCCTGCTGCGGGCTATGCTATCACAGCCGGCGCTCCCGGTGACGGCAAACGAGTTTTGAAACCGGATCGTCCTTGCTGCAGAGAGCACGGCAGCGGCAGCCGGCTGCTTCAAACGCCCGGGGGGAGCGGCGCCGGTGGCACGGGCAGCTTGCTGAGCGCTCCCCAGCTGCACCTGCAGCATTCCCACGGCATCCCGGCCGCACCAGCAGCTTCTCCCAACCCCTCACCCTCCTCACCAGGGCTGGAGGCTTTGGGAGACCACGCTCAGCCACAGCCTGCTGGTTGCCCAAAGCCCCCCAGCCACCTACCCCCGAGCTCCTCGCTGACATCCAGGCTGGAGCTCCAGGAGAAGCGCTCCACTGCCCCGTACTCCAGCCCCGCCAGGCCGGGCGGCAAAGCCTCCAGCTCGTAGGCACCCCGCTTCCTCCAGTACAGAAACATCCTGGGCTTGCGGCCGGGGAGCCCCCCGCAGCCGTGCCCGCCCCGACGGGGCCACCGGTGGGACTAACGGAGGGAGACCGGCTCTGGCTTTAAGAGTGGGTCCCGGTCTCTGGACAAGCGGTGCATTGACGCCGCCGGCGGGAGCCGCGGGGCGGCCGAGGGTGCTGCTGGAGGCTGCCCAGCGCCCGCGCGGGGGGCGCACAAAGGGCCTTTCTTCAGCCTCCTACAGACATTGCACAAATTTCACTTTCCACCGTCTATGGAAGACATTCGGCCACGGAGACAAGACGTGCTTGTGATGGAAAGAATCAGCATTAAGAAGGGGGCTGTTTGGCGGCTCTGCCGTCCGGCCGGCTTTTGAGGGGGCAGGAATGCACCGCCCCGAGCTCCGGTTGTATCCCTGCAGCCGTGGGCACACGGGGGCCCCCAGCCCGCCCGCAGAGGGAAAACTGATATTCCGGGGGATTTTCCTCCTGCTAATCCAAGAAAGCACCAGATAGGGCTTAAACCCCACAAAGACAACAAAAGATGGCACCTTCATGCTGCCCCATGCAAAACTGCCTGGCCAAGACCATCCCAGCCTCCAAATTCATCACAGCATCTCCTCCCAGAGGCACCAGGTGCTTCTCAGAGTTTTGTTGCTTCTAGGCACCCTTTGCCAGAAATTCCATCATAAATCGCTGCTACAAAGGTAACAGATGCCAAAGTATTGCAAAATTAATCCTGCTTGATTTAGTGCATCCTTAATATTTTAAGTGCTGTCACAGATTTCCCATTGATTACGGAACAGTGTTCTTGTAGGTGGAATGCTTCACCAGGGTTTATGCTCCAAAACCTCAGCCTCCCTGTTCTCCCTCCTCCCCTCAGGGAGCATGAAAATCAGTGAGGTTCCCCTTTCCTGAGGATGCAGCATCTACCTCTGGGTCCCAGCAGGCACTGGCACCTTGCACCACCACCACCCCTGAAATGCCCCAAACCAAGCTTGCAGCTCAGCACACAGGTTACTCACTTGTCCCCGGCTCCAAGGGATGGAGCCACCCTGGGATCCATTGCCCTCAGGCAGGTGAGGTGGACGCTGGCTGCAGGTGACATCAAGGGGGATGCTTGGCCACAGTGCTTTTAGTGTTGGGCATCTCCCACACCCTTTGCCTCTCTTACCTTTCCTGAAGCTTTTTCCACCTACTCCCTCGTGACTTGAACTCCCATCTCACCCAGCCTGGGATGTTCCCCCTGGATGCACCATGGCCCCTTTATTTATTTTAGCCACTGTTCAGGCCACAGTGCTGGCCAACTTCTCCCTTTGCTGCCAGACCCAGCCATATGGGGATAATTAGGCTTGGATTAAGTTTAACTCTTTACAAGGCTGCAACACTGCACAGGCCCTTGCAGCTCTTCTCCAGCTCTGTCCCCTCCTCACCTCTCATCCCAGTTTGTTTGTTTACAGCTGCTCGCTCCTGGAGTTCTAGGAAATCTCTTCCCAAACCAGATAAAAGCAGTTTTGCAGATTACTCACACCCACAGCAGCCACCGGCCAAAAAGATCTGGCCCCAAGTGCACCACACTCCTCCTTCCTCCACAGACCTGGCCCAGGGGATTTGAACAGGCTCTGGGCTCAGGGGACTGCAGACTGCAGGGCTGGGCTGAGGCAGAGCCATGCCTCATTTTGCAGGAGCTGCTGTTAGAAGCCAGGTTACTTTTGCAGTCACAGATCTGGGAAGAGCCCAGCATGCTGGTATTATCCATAAAGAATACTTTTTCCCCAAAATGTCCTCAACTTGACCCAAGGCACTCAGTCCTGTGCAACTCCCACCACCTCCAGCTTCCCTTGGCAGCAAATTGCTAATTGACAAAGGGCTGGGAAGAAAAATAAATAAAGATCCTCCCATGTTCCAGCAGGACACCCAGAGCCATGGGTGACCCACAGTGCCAGAACCCCAGCATGGGCCCTTCCCCAAACCCAGGGGACAGTGAAGTTCTGCTCAGGGCACTGTGGATCACTGGCAGCTGCTCCTGGCTGTGTCAGCCTCAGCCTAGGAAAAGATCCAAACCAGCCCAGTGTTTACCATAGATATTTATTACAAAACACCAAAAATACAAACTGAACATACAAAACATTATCAAAACTGGCCCCGCTGTAGCATGTACCTGCCCAGGGCCTCTGCAGCACCCAGGGCTCCTGGGTCGCACATGGACAAACCCTGGCTGAGCACCCTGAGGATTCAAGGGTAATCACACTCAAATCTTCTCTTCAAATGCTGCTTCTTCTTCCTCAGTTTCCCTGAGCCCATGATACTGTAGTTGTAATCAGATGTGACGTAGGGGATCTCTCCCTCAATTCCTTGCTGCAAAATGGAAAAAATAAACCAGAAATTACTTTAAGAACTTGCACCTTCAGCAGAGGGGAAGGCACATCCCTCCCCAGGCTGACACAGCTGAGTGGGAAGGACTCAGCAATCACCAAACCCCACTTTGGCATCTGAAACATGAGCACAACATTCTGTTCTCCCAAGGTTTCTGTGCTTAAGGACAATTTCACAGAGAGATAACCATCTGCTGATGCCCAGGCATCTCCCAGCACGCATCAGCCTCAGGAATAAGAAAATGGAAAACCTGCCAGCCAGCTGCAGCTCAGCCAACTCCCACTCCTCCTGTGAGTTCCTACCTGGCCCACAAGCACACAGTTAGGGATGGCGATGTTCCCAAGGAGCAGACAATTCACTAGTCTCAGATTCACTGGAGGCACTGGTGTCAGGATGTGGTAAAGCTTCTTTTCCATATCAACTCCTCGGACAATTCCTAAAAAGAAAAAAAAAAAAAAAAAACCACATGCAAAGCTCAGTCACTAGGTATCCCTGCTCACTATCACATCCCTGAGCACTGAAGTCCAAACTGGAACATTAAATTAAGTCACAAGGAAACTGAGACAACTACTGGAATTTTGCAGAAGCTACAGGGTACATGCTTTTGAGAATGTGAACTGGAAAGTGAGTCACTGTGGCGTTCTGAGAGAAGCTCTGAGTGGCACCGTTCAAGGACATTCCCCACCTGTTAACCAAAGTCCAAGGACTGCAATACAGTCTCTGACAGCAGGGAATACACACCACTCATCCCACTTCCCCAGCTGCTTTTAAAGGAGTTGGTAACTCCACCACTATGCAAGCTGTCTGCCTAAACACAGCAGGTGAGAGCAGAGCTCCAGGTGTGCTCACCGAAGCCCAGGCAGTCACAGATTGGTGTCTGTGTCAGCAGCACTGGCCCCTCGCTCTGGCACCGGATTTCCTCGGGAATGCAGCAGAGCCCAACCCAGCTGGCGTTCACCGCGTACATGATGTTGCTGGGAGCAACATCCGTGTGAATAACCCTGAGTGCAACAGCGTTGAAAGGTACCTGAGGGGGAAAGAGAAGAGAGAAAAGTGCTCATCAGCTCCACATGGATTGAGCTAGAGTTCAGAGATAAGGCCCTGCACACTCCCACACCACACCTACACACTGGCACTATGGCAGGGGCACATGCAGGACACACAGCACACACGTGCCACGCCAGCAGCTTGACAGAAGCCTGGCTTCCAGGCACCCTGAATACAGAGCGTTTGTCCCTCTCCTGAGAAACATATGCAGTAGGAACAGAATTGCCCATCACTTCAAGCTGGATTCTGTGCACATTCCCCATAGCAAAAAGCTCCTTTACCTGATATGGCACCAGGCTGTGCAGAGGGAGCACTGCCCCAATGTCCGGGCTCTGCAGGTGCCCCAGGTATCCCAGGATGGACATGTCACGCAGGATGCTGCTGTGCACTCGCCTGCAAGAACAGCCCCATGTCAAGGACAACGTGTGGTTCTTCTGTTCAGACCTCAGAGAGCACTCAACATCCTACTTACACTTCACCTGCCACCCCTGCCCGAGGGAACTCTGGGTGGACATAGAGCAGCTTGTGCTGTGGAGCTGACACGTCCTCCCCTTCAGGGCACCTCCAGCTCTCCATGCTGCCCACTCCCAGCTGCTTGCACTTGGACTGCTGCTTGCCCTTGGTGTGCAGCCCGGGGCTGAAGTGGATGTGCTCAGACGTCAGCGGGGGCATGACCTTCCAGTCACACATGTCCATCTGAACAATGTGGCTGGGTGACAACAGCCGGATGAGATCAATGAGGAGCAGCAGCCCTTCACCTTCAGGAGCACAGCAAACACACAACTGCTGCTACTACTGCAACAGGTGGCACAGCAGTGTTAGCTCAGGGTGGACATGCTGTGAATTGGTGTTCCACGTGGTGCTGTGCCACCGTTACCTCCCTCCCACACCTCTCCAGAGCAGATTGACCCCGTTTACCTTTCACCCAGCCCATGGTGTTGATGATTAGAGGCACTTCCTTCTTGTAGTAGCTGAACACGTATTTCACAACATCAAGGTACCTCTCCGTGTCCTGCTCACAGCTGGTCTGCCCATAATACACCATCTTACTGGGCATCTGCTGGTGAGTGAAGGGGGGACCTGGCAAAGAAAGCACAGAACATCCAGTGCCTTCCCCAGGACAAACCAAAACATTCCCGTCCTTGAGCACCCACATGCCTCTTCTCCTGAAATAATCCACACTCCTCCCACATGCCAGTTGTCCTTGCACAGCCGGCAAGTACGGGAAACTGGTTTGTCACTTGCAGGCTGGGAAGTTTTGTTTGTTTCGGGTTAATACTGGGTGCGGCTTTTTGTTTGAAATCACTGCTTGCACACTTGCAAATCTTTAAAGAGCGGTGTATGACAAACTGGTTAAACAGTAAACCAGCCTGACAACATCCTTTTATACAGTAATCCAAATCTGAAAGACTATAAACTCCAACAGTTTCTTCGATTCTGTTTTTTCCACTCAACACAGCAGCCCCAATCTGTGCAGATCCACTTTGGGTTTCTCAAGTTTAATCTACGGATACAGATTTTCCCAAGGAGATTTTTCACATCTGAAACACAGAACATCCCCTTTGATACACCTTAGCATGTACTACCACCTCTACGACATCATATTGCCTTAAAGCAGAAGAAGAGTTCCATGTTACTCAGGGAGCTTAAATGTCCCTACAAGAAATCTTGAACAGCCCGTGGTTTACTCTCCCCAGGAAACTCTGACAGCTGTGGCAGCAGCTTCCTCTGAAGTAGAGCCTCTGCACAGAACACCCTGTTCATTTCAGAAACGGAACAGGTTTCTGTAACCACAGAAGGAGCAGAACACATACCCAGAACTGGCTCCGTGACGCTGCTCAGGGACACGCACCCGGGAGGAGTGAATTCTGTCTGGCCGATGTCACACTCCATGTACTCCACCACAGGAAGGCTGCAGGGAGAGAGACTGGGTGCTAGCATCCCCCAAAAGAACTACATGGCCTGAACACATCTGTTACTGGGCTTGCAAGGGTTTTTCAGGGTGAAGAGTCTGAAGTAGGCTTGCAGAACATGGAAAGACTCACCGGTTCAGTAACAGGTTAATTAGATATCTGTTGAATGTTGATTTCCCAGTGTTTTTTGGGCCACACACCAGCACCACAGGGACACCTTCATCCTCCTCTAGAAAGAAAAGCAGAGTGTGAACTGCACTGATGCATTGGGGCATCACTGACCCACCCTAGGCAATGCCTAAGCTCTAAATGCACATTCTTCATAAAGAAAAATTCGACCCTCAATCAGCATGGTTGATTTAATTCTTCCTCTTTGCTCTTCACCGATACAAGTGGTTGGTTGAATACTCCTCCCTAGCTTCATCATTTCGGCACACATATTTCGGTCAAGGCACTCTCTCAACTTTAACTCGTGAAAAACCTCATGAATTCTTTTTTTCAGACTACCAGAGCCGCAACACGGCCAAATGCCTGCACTCACCACAGCAGGCCTGGATCAGCTCCTCCAGCGCCAGGCACATGCTCTCCGACACCTGCAGCCCGCAGTCGGGGCTGCACTTCACGATGCCCACGGACGCCAGGACCGCGTGCTCTGGAGTGAAGTTTGACTCCTCCTTTTTCTAGGCGAGAGGGTGAGCTCAGCACGGGCTGCGTGAGACCACGGCCTGGCGCTAACAGGGGCGGCCGCCGCTGGCTCTGCACGGGCGGTGCGGGGACGGCACAGGGCGCAGCACGCACTGACCGCGCCGCCTCACCTGGGGCTCGAAAAACCGCGACAGCGGCGGGTGGCTCAGCAGGAACCGCGTCACCGGCGTGTCCAGGTGCTCCAGCAGCACCACGGCGCAGTCGGGAGAGAACCGAGCCATCACCTTCACCCGCGCCGCTGAAAGAGCCGAGTGCGGCCATCATCACCCTCAGCCCCGCGCCCGCCCGCGAAATGGCACCCACCCGCTGCGCAGCGCCCCGCGCACAAAATGGCCGCTCCCCGCACCGCCCGTGAAATGGCGCCCGCCCGCGCTCCCGTCCCGCACTCACGGCGGCGGACACGGTGCGAGCGCATGGCGGCGCGGGCGGCGGCGCGCAGCTGGCGGAGGGCGGCGGCAGGCGGGCGGGCGCCGGGCAGCGCCTCCAGGCTGAGCGCGCAGTGCGTGGCCGGCGAGAAGACCGGCAGTCCCGGGTGGTGAGAGGCCACGGCGAAGCCCAGCAGGCGGACGGCCCCATAGAGGCAGCGCAGGCGGCACTTGCCGGTGAAGGTCAGCGCCTGCAGGACAGAGCGGGCGGTCAGGCGGTGCGGGGCGCGGCGCGCCCGGCGCGCGGTGGGCGCTGCTCACCTGCCGCGGCTCCAGCAACAGCACGGCCGTGCCCTCCGCCGCCTCCACGGCCACCAGCCCCGGCTCGGCCGGCAGCACCATCCCGATGCGAGTGAAGGAGGCGGCGAACTCCCGCCAGGCCGCCTCCGCCCGACTGGCGCGGGCCAGGGCACGGGCCGAAGCCCGGCGGGGGCGGCTGCGCCGCGCGGGCATGACCGCCGAGCCTCCTCCGCCTCCCGGGGCCGCCCCTCGGCCGGCCCCGCCTCGCCCGGTGTGAGGCCCCGCCCGCCGCCGCCGCCCCGTTAAGAGCCGCCCGCACAGTGCGGGACCACCCCGCCATGCCGCCGCCCGCGCTGCTCCGCCTGTGCCTCTGCGCGGCTGCTGCCGCCGCCTCCTCGTTCAGCCTCCCCGGCGATCACCGCCTGGCCGGGCTGTTCCCGCTGCACACCGCGGCGCGCCGGGACGACACCAGCCTGCTCGTGCGCGGCTGCAACGAGTGAGTGCCCGCGCTGCCCGCGCCTCCAGCGCGCTCTGTCCTCCCTAACAACCACTCTCGATTCCGTAGCGCCACCTTCAAGAATCACGGCTACTGCCTGGCCCAGGCCCTGCGCTTCACCGTGGAGGAGATCAACAACTCCACCACGCTGCTCCCTAATGTCACTCTGGGCTATGAAATCTACGACACCTGCTCTGATTCTACCAACTTTCACGCCACGCTGTGTGCCCTGGCTCGCAAAGGCAAGCAGGATGTCCAGGTGCTCCCCAGTTTCCAACACTATGAACCCCAGGCTGTGGCCGTCATTGGCCCTGACAGCACGCAGCTGTCCCTCACCACAGCCGCTGTTCTCAGTCTCTTTCTTGTACCAGAGGTAAGTGCACCTTCTATGGCTGATGAAAACCAGGGATCCCAAGGAGTGATGGTTTCAGAGAGGGTGGGCTCAGACCTGAGGAGCTGGGTAGAGCTGGAAATGCAGCCCCTCTGTGTGTGCTGTCACGGGATCTTTCCTAGGCAGTCAGTGGGCTGGCTTACCATCCATCACAGCTTTCTCCTGCTTCAGCACGCCTGGCACTGGGTCCACTGCCTGCCCAGCTCCAAGTTTTCTCAGGATAAACTGCCTGTGCTATTAGCTCTCAGGGTTGCAGCTGCCTGGGACAGTGCATCCCCCTTTCCCCTGGCTCTCGTTGCAGATCAGCTACGAAGCCTCCACTGAGTTGCTGAGCCTGAAGCGGCTGTACCCCTCTTTCCTGCGCACCATCCCCAGTGACAGGCAGCAGGTGAAGGCCATCTTCTCACTGCTGCAGCGCTTTGGCTGGACCTGGGTGGTGCTGCTGGGCAGCGATGACACCTATGGCAGGGTTGGCCTGAATGGCCTGCAGGAGCTGCTGACTGCAAGCAACGTGTGCGTAGCCTACCGAGGCACCCTCCCCGCCAATTCAGATGCCAGCAACCCGGAGCTTCACAACCTGGTCCGAATCCTCACAGATGTCAAGGTCAATGTCACTATCGTGTTCTCCACCAGAGGAAGCGTTGTGCCGTTCTTTGAGGTGGTGGTCCAGAAGAACATCACAGACATGGTGTGGGTGGCCTCTGAAGACTGGTCATTGGCTCGAGCTATCTGGCAGGTACCTGGCATCCAGACCGTCGGTTCGGTGATTGGGATGGCAGTAGAGAAGCCAGAGCCCAAGGTGCTGGAGCGCCTTGAAGCTTGGAAGCTGTGGGAGGAAGGCGCTGCGGCTGAGCGTGGCAGCAGTGCAGAGGCAGGCAGGGACTCTGTGGGGAGCACACGGCTGGACTGCACGCAGCGCTGCACCGGCTGCCGCGCGCTCGCCACCGCCCCTGACATGTACGATGCTCAAGGCTCCTTCAGCGTGTACTCGGCCGTGTATGCTGTGGCCCATGGCCTCCATGACCTGCTGGGCTGTGCCTCGGGGGCCTGCAGCAAAGGCATTGTCTATCCCTGGCAGGTAAGACAAACCTCGTGGAAGAAGATCCTTGAGGATCTTTTCCCACAGGGAAGGATTTTTCCATTGTGCACAAAGGTCTCCGGTCTTTCCCAAAAGCTCAAATCCCAGCTGAAGACCCTTGTGGACTTCAGCTGCCCTTCACAGACAGAGCAGCCAAGACCTAGACCTAGACTCCATCCTCTACTACCACCCCTTCACTGGATGGGATTTCCTGCAGATGTTGGGGGGCTTGAAAGCAGCTGCAGGACAGAGAAAAGCTCTGCACACTGCCAGGGAAATTCAACCTAGTGGTTTCCTTTGTGCCTCCAGCCTATCTCCCTCCAATGGCAGGAGTCATGCCATTGGAAGGACTCCTCTCTTACTCTTCTGTTTTACAGCTCCTACAAAAGATTAAGCAAGTAAACTTCACCCTGAACAAGAGCCGAATCTCTTTCGATGACCACGGGGACATTCGTAAAGGCTTTGACATTGTCATGTGGAAGTGGCTGGGCCCAAAGTGGGCTTTTGATGTGATAGGAACATTCCGTGTGAACCCTGACAGGCTGACCATCGACCCAGGCAAAATCCTGTGGCACACAGAAGATGGCAAGGTACTGTTCTGCACCCAGGTCTTATTTATTGCTCACTTCCTAGCTGACTGCATCCCAATGCCACCAGTTCAGGGGTGTTTCCTCATAGCAGGGCAAAACTGAAGGCCAAGGCAGTGTTGGGGGGTGCCAGAGTGCTGCTGTTTGTCAGCCTGACCCTGTCTGTGCTGCCGGCAGGCTCCCAGCTCGGTATGCTCGGAGGCCTGTAAGCCAGGAGAGATGAGGCTGCAGCAGAGCCGCCACAAATGCTGCTTCAGCTGCATGGCCTGTCCACCAGGAACCTTCCTGAACACATCGGGTCAGTACACCACAGTGTCTGCTCCTGCCCATTCCTTCCCTGCCCACATCCTACCTCCTGTTCCTGTCTCACCATTCCCAGCCTCTCACAGTTTTACTGTGGTCAGTAAAACCTCTGAGCTGACCTGAAGGCAGTGGGTCTGGCTCCTGTTTGCCTACCAGTGGGTATGCAAAGCCCATGCCCTGTGCTTTCCGGGGAGTAGTGCCCACAGGTGAGCCCACCTGGGCAAACAGAGCCCCTTTGCCTGTGGCCAGGTAGCTGTTCCCTGCACCGCATCCTCTGCCAGGGAAATTCAACCTAGTGGTTTCCTTTGTGCCCCAGATGGCACACGGGGCTTCTGCACTACATGATCACCAGCACCTGGCATATGGAAATGTCTCCTGCCTCAGAATCACCAGCCACAACAACAAACCCCTTCCTGGCAGCTAGTGCCTCAACACCCTTGGCCTTGGAGTAGGCAGGGGCAGCTCTGGGGACAGTGGGAGCAGAAAGCCCCCCTACATGGTACTGTCCCATTCAACAGCAGCTGCTGCAGATCCTTCCCAGGTTACTGTTTGATGCATGGGCCCCTTCCCACCCACAGCCCCCATGGCTCTGAGCCTCACACAGCCAAGCCCCTGTCTCAGCCCAGGCCATGGATTTTGGGAGAGGCCATGGGGCCAATTTTAGCTGGGGGGTCTTTGGGGAAGAGCCCCCTCTGCTACCCCAGGCCTGGGAGCACCCACAGGAAGGAGCAGGTGTGATGGCTGAGCAGAGCCCAGAGAGCTGCGGGCCGGGCCTGCACCGTGGCAGAGCTCTTACCAGGTCTGAGGTGTGTGAGGGGTCCATGTCCTCCACAGACCCCTTTGACTGCCAGGCCTGTGGCTTGGATGAGTGGGCCCCAGCAGGGAGCGAGGTCTGCTTCAACCGCACCACCGACTTCCTGTCCTGGTCCGAGCCCCTCTCCTGCGCGCTGCTGGCCCTGGCTGTTCTTCTCATGCTGCTCATAGCGGCGCTGACTGTCCTGTTCGCCCTCAATGCCTCCACACCTGTGGTCAAGTCCGCGGGCGGGAACGCGTGTTTCCTCATGCTGGGCTCCCTGGCCTGCACCTGCAGCAGCCTCTTCTGCTACTTCGGGGAGCCCTCGCAGGCGGCGTGCCTGCTGCGGGTGCCGCTCTTCGCCATCAGCTTCACCGTGTTCCTCTCGTGCGTGGCGACCCGCTCCTTCCAGATCCTCTGCATCTTCAAGCTGAACGCGCGCTGCCCGGCGCTCTACGAGGCCTGGATGCGGCGCCAGGGGCCGGTGCTGTTCGTGGCCGCCAGCACGGCGGCACAAGTGGCGCTGTGCGTGGCCATCGAGGCCACCAGCCCCTCGGTGCCGCGCCGGGAGTACGGCGTGCGGGACGAGTGGGTGGTGCTGGAGTGCGCCCAGAGCGCCGCGGCCGACGCCACCACCGCCTACACGCTGCTGCTCAGCGCCGCCTGCTTCGTGCTCACCTACGCGGGCACCGACCTGCCCGCCGCCTACAACGAGGCCAAGAGCCTCACCGTGAGCCTGCTGCTACACCTGGGCTGCTCGGCCGCCGTGCTCTGCTCGCAGGGCGCGCTGCGCGGCCAGACCGAGACGGTGGCGCGGGTGCTCAGCACGCTGGGCACGCTCGCAGCGCTGCTGGGCGGGTACTTCGTGCCGCGGGCCTTCGTCATCCTGCTGCGGCCGCACCAAAACACGGCCGAACACTTCCAGATGGTTATCCAGGAGTACACGCGCCGCCTGGCCGCGGCCTGAGCCGCGGGGCTCGGCCCGCATCGCGCCTACTCCGCCGCGGAGACCGACCCTTGGCCCCGGCCCGCCCTGGCCCTCACGGCGTCACTGCCGGCGCCCGCTGACGCCACGTCCGGCGGTGGCGGATGCCGGCGGGCTGCGGTCCGCGGCCATGGCGGCGGCGGCGGCGCACAGCGTGCGGGTGCTGCGGGAGCTGAACCGGCAGCGCGCAGCCGGGCAGTTCTGCGACGCGACTCTCGGCGTGGGCGGCCGCGAGTTCCGCGCGCACTGGCCGGTGCTCGCCAGCTGCTCCCGCTTCTTCCGCGCGCGCGGCCCCGGCGGGCCCGTGGCGCTGCCCGACGGCCTCGCCGACACCTTCCAGCTGCTGCTCGACTTCTTCTACACGGGGCGCCTGGCGCTCACGGCGCACAACCGCGCCCGCCTGCTGGCGGCCGCCGAGCAGCTCGGCGTGCCCGACGCCGTGGCGCTGTGCCGCGCCTTCCGCCCGCGGCCCCGCCGCGCCGCCGCCGCCGCCCGCCCGGAGCCCGCGGCGGCCCCGCAGCCCGGCGGGCAGGCGGTGCGTGAGGGGAGCGGGAGGGGGACGGCGGGGCCGGGGCCCGGCGGGGGCGGCGCGGTGACGCCGCTGTTCCCTCGCAGGGCTCCCCCTCAGCCCCGGAGGAGGCGGCGGTGGGTGGCGGCGGGCGGGGGGACGGCGATGCTGAGCCTCTTCCCGAGGAGAAGGTGCTGCGGAGCAAAAAGAGCCCCCCCGCTCCGGGAAAGGCGCCGGGGAGCAGAAAAGGTACAGCGGTGCCGGTCGAGTGCCCCACATGTCATAAAACCTTCCTCAGCAAATATTACCTTAAAGTGCACAACAGGTAAACGCTCCGGCTTCTCCTTCCCCTTGCGCGCGGGGGAACGCGCCGTCCCCACGGCTCTGCCCCTTCCCGGGGTGGGGGGAAAGAGCAGCCTCGGTTCTGCCAGCTTGTCCCAACACCTCGGCATCCCCCGGGGTGCTAAAGGAGGGTCTGTTCTGCCCCTGGGGTCGCTCTGGCGGAGGGTTATATGTCAATGAAAGACGTCCCAGAGCTGCAGTGACTGTCCTGAGCTGTGACTCAGGAAGGCATTGTGAGGGGCTCCTTGGGGGCTGCTCTAGCTGCAGGTGGGCAATGGCAAATCCTCCTGGGCTTTGAGAGTGCCCTGGGCTGGGAGGGAAAGTTTCTGGGGTGGCTGGGCTCTGTGAGAAGCTCCAGGGTGGATCACCGAGTGCAGGGCATGGTCCTGCAGTGAGAGCTCAAGTTTTGCTTCGCTTGTGTTGGGGAAGAATCTTGGCCCTGCAGAAATGGTGTACCGTGGAGCGCAGTGGGCACTGACAGCTGTGCTGTTGAGGGGACTAAAAAGTGTCATAAAAGCAGCTTTTGGGCAGTTGTGAATAGTAGCACTGTCTGGGGTGGGGGGAAGTACCCACCTCACCCTTCCCTGTGACCTCCTGGGCCTGTTTGTGCAGATGCTGTTGACAGGCAGTGATGGGATTCTGTATTTGCATACCCCAAGGAAACACACTGGAGAGAAGCCATTTGAGTGTTCCAAGTGTGGCAAATGTTACTTTAGAAAAGAGAATCTCCTGGAACACGAAGCTAGGAACTGCATGAACCGATCGGAACAGGTACGCCCAGGAGCTGCCCTGCTGGGCTGGAGTGTGGCTGCCATGTGGCAGCAGGGGAGTTGGAGCCTTTTGCCAGTCCCAGTTCCAAACAGACCCCTGCCAGCACCGTGTGGCACGTGTTCCATGGCTGGGACCCCCACAGCCAGGGTCCCTGTGGCTGGGACTCATGCCTGATACACAGCACAGCCCTCACTTGTGTTTCAGCACTGTACTGTACAAGATTTGGCTCCTGTGGGTGTGGGTTCAGTGCTGTAGCTGGGCAGGAGGCTGAGCTGTGGGCTCCAGGTCAGGCTCTGGGTGCTGTGGAAGCCAACACCACCCCATCTCTCACAGGTATTCACGTGCTCGGCCTGCCCTGAGGTGTTCAAGCGGCGGATGGAGCTGCGGCTGCACATGGTGTCACACACTGGGGAGATGCCTTACAAGGTCAGCAGGGCCCGAATCTAACATCCCTATGGATGCTGCTGGACACTGGCATGGAGCAGGGATGGGTGTTTCCCTTCTAGGGCAGCCCAGCCCATCAAGAGCTGAGCACACCAGTTCCCTTCTCTGGTCCGTGACAGCCCACTCAGGCTTGTTCCCTGTCTCTGAACCAAAATGTGATCCAGGGAGGCACCACAGCCAAAGGCTTTCCATGGCTGTACCAGGAATCTGTGTTCTACTCAGATTCTACCAGGAATCTGTTCCCTGGCAGTTGGAAGCTGACCTCATTCTCCTGTCTCGCAGTGCTCCTCGTGCTCACAGCAGTTCATGCAGAAGAAGGACCTGCAGAGCCACATGATAAAGCTGCACGGTGCCCCCAAGCCCCATGCGGTAGGGACTGGGGATTTTGGGGAGGGTGGGATCCTGAGTGTGGACCTGGCCTAAGGAATGGCACAACATTATATCTGGGTCTGTCAGTAAGGGGTGGGACACAGAGCTACTGCAAATGGGCTCTGTTGGGTGCAGGAGCAGCCCACAGATCCAAGCACTGACCAGCACTTCATCTCTGTTGGGCTGTCCCATCTTACTGGGTGTCTGTGAGCTGGGGGTGATGCCTTGGCTTCCACAGGGAGGTCCCTGGAACAGCTGGGGAAAGGCTGGGTGTGAGTGGGTCTGGGGTGGGTGTACCCCAACCCTAACACCCTCCTCTCCTGTGGCCTTGCAGTGCTCAACCTGCTCCAAGTGCTTTCTGTCCCGGACAGAGCTGCGCCTGCACGAGGCCTTCAAGCACCGTGGCGAGAAGCTGTTTGTGTGTGAGGAGTGTGGGCACAGGGCCTCGAGCCGCAACGGCCTCCAGATGCACATCAAAGCCAAGCACAGGTACAATGTCACCCGTGCCCTCTCTAATGTCACCTTAGCTCTCCTGGCTGCAGTCCCTGCCCCACAGGCCTGGGGGTTGGCTGAAAGTCACCCTCTTCGAAGACAGAGGTGCTGGGCTGAGACCCAGGGGGCTGAAGCTGGCAGAGGTAACAGTGACATTTCTCTGTCCACAGGAATGAGAGGCCCTACGTGTGTGAGTTCTGCCACCACGCCTTCACACAGAAAGCCAACCTCAACATGCACCTGCGCACGCACACCGGCGAGAAGCCCTTCCAGTGCCACCTCTGCGGCAAGACCTTCCGGACACAAGGTACCCCTGGCTGGGTTAGGGCTCCAGCATCCAGGAACCCCAGACAGCAGCTTCCCCAGGAGCAAAGCCATGCTCCTGTAGTGCAGGCTGATACCAAGAAAAGCACGTTCCTGTCACCTGCTCTGCTCTCGTGGCATAGAATGGGAACAAGCTGGCGTTGCTTATGACCTCTTAGCAGGAGCAGGCTGTTTGTGCTGCTCTTGCCTTCCTGGGCAGCCTGACAGCCCCTGGGATGGGGTGCATGGGCTGTGCTTCTGAGCAGCCACTCTCCCTGTCTCCCCCTGTTAACGGCAGCGAGTCTGGACAAGCACAACCGGACGCACACGGGGGAGCGGCCGTTCAGCTGTGAGTTCTGTGAGCAGCGTTTCACGGAGAAGGGGCCGCTGCTGAGGCACGTGGCCAGCCGGCACCAGGAGGGGCGGCCCCACTTCTGCCACATCTGTGGGAAGACATTCAAAGGTAACGTGGGGGCCCTGCAGGAGCTGCCTCCTTCCCGTGGGCGGGCTGGCATTGCTGTGAGCTGCCATGACATGGAGCTGCTGCCAACAGGCTCTCGTTTCCCTTCCCAGCGGTAGAACAGCTGCGTGTCCACGTTCGCCGGCACAAGGGAGTGAGGAAGTTTGAGTGCATTGAGTGTGGCTACAAATTCACACGGCAGGTGAGGCCTTCCCCAGCTCCAGGGGCTCCATGCTGCCCTGGGGAGCCAGCCCTCACTGGGTCTCTCCACATTCCCCTTCCTTTGCAGGCTCACTTGAGGCGCCACATGGAGATCCACGACCGAGTGGAGAACTATAACCCTCGGCAGCGGAAGCTGCGGAACCTGATCATCGAGGATGAGAAGGATGTGATGGTGGTGCTGCAGCCACCACCAGAGCTGGAGGTGGGCTCAGCCGAGGTGATTGTGGAGTCGCTGACCCGTGGGCCGCTGCCTGAGGAGGTCCCTGCACAGAAACTCTGTTCAAATGAGAACTTCTCCCCTGCAGATGTGATTGAGCAATCACTGATTATAACTACAACGATTCCTGAAGACTGTGAGACGTAGTGTGGCCACCCATCCCCTCCCACTGAAACACAGTAAAGCATTGAGCTGAGCCACTTTCTGCCACACTTGTTCTTTTAGCCTCCTCCCCTCCTTTCCTGCCAATCTCCCATCCCAGGCTGCAGGGATAGAAAGTCACCATGACGCTGTGATTGTCAAATGAAGAAATGTCTCAGAACAGTCGCTCCAGTCAGTGTCCATGTGTGATGTGCAGTGGGATGGGACTGACCTCCCTGTGTCATACTGTGACTCACTCTCTGATGCCTGAGGAGCTGGTGCTGCCCTCCCCTTTCCTCCAGCCCTCTCACCCTGCCTGTGATTAAAGCTCACCTTCCCCCACAGAGAGCGGCTCTGCCCATTCCTTAACTCCTCTGTTTAACTGGTGCCTTATTTCTCCTTTGTTTTGTTAAGCCTTTGTCAGTTGCTCTTTCCTTACCCCATTAAAGGCAGGGCATGACCCTTGTCTGCTCAGAACAGAACACACTCCAGCAGCACAAAGTGCCTGCATTCCTGTGCTCACATGTGGGTCATACTCTGTCCCAAATAACCCAATCCAGGGTTGCTGGGAGAGTGAGAACCATGGCCTGAGTGGTGCCAGCGTGGGGAGAGATCTCTGTTGTACCCCCATACCCCAGAACTGCAGCTGTGCTCTCTCCCCTTTCTCCCTCTACTCACCAAGGAGGCAGACAGGCTCCAATTTAAGCATATCTGGAATGAGAAACTCCCAGTAAAATCTCATTCCAGCTCCCTTCCCCTCACAGAGAACAGAATTGTGTAACAAGTTTTATTTAACTTGACTGCTGCAAGTAAATTTAAAAACAAACTATGAGAATAAAAATACATTATCTGCTAATGTAAAATGCCTTTGTTTCAAAGGATGGAGTTCAACTGTACTTGAGGATTCAACACAATGAATTCTACAAAAAATAAATACAGATCTGTAGCTGCTCAGCGGGTGGGACTGGGGGTCCAGCAGCGAGCACGGCCGCGTTATTTATAGCTCAGCAGAAATGCCTGGAGCCACGGCGCCATCAGGAATTGGCCATTGCTCCCAAAAAAAGCAGCAGCTGCCCCGAACTGCGGGCCCCTGTGCCCCCAGCTCTGTCCAGGGGTGTGACACCACGGGGCAGCCGGGCCCTGCTGGCACACCAAGGCACTGTCAGTGATCCAGGCTGGAGAACAGCCCGGGCTCCCCGTGGCTGAGGGGGGCAGCAGCATCAGACAGCATTGAGGCAAAACACGTTTCTGTAAAGCTGTGAAGATGCTGATGCTGTGGAAATGGGGCTCGGATGCTCCTCGATCCAGGGGTAAGCCTGGAGGAGAGAGATCGAGTACATGGGGTTTTCATCTCTGAATTCAGCTTAAATGCAAGTTTTTCCTCTATTAGGTAAAATTTAAAGACCAAAAAAGCAAATGCATCCAGCCACACCTTAGCTTCTGCCACACTTCAGGGTTCTCTAGAAGGTGCAGCACTTGCTCTCAGGGAGCCATGCTTCAGGTTCAGCCATTTGCTTTCTTCCAGAAACATTCCACAAGTAAATGCACACAGCTGCTCTTCAGCAAAGGTAGATAAACAGAGCCCACTGGCCAGGGCACTTGGGCAAGTATAAAGGCAAATCTTACACAGGCCAAAATAAAACTGCAAAACCAAAATAAAAAGAAGAAAAAAACCCTAAAATAACTACCTTTCAATCCAACACGTGCACGGGAAGCCTATCTCCCTCCGAGGCACAGAATACGGGGGGGGTGTCCAGACCACTGCCCTACCAGACAGACCCCTCCCAAGACAGAAACGGAAGGAAGGAGTTTGGTGGCAAATGAAGCATTACAGGGTGAAGGAGCTCCCAGTGAAAGGTGTCTGTAAGCAGCGGTGCTGTGGCGTGGCTCACCACGAGTGCTTTCCCCAGGATCAGCTCTCGGGTCCCTGCGGGCAGCGCGGCGCCGTCTCCCACCCTGAAGGGCTGAGGGAAGCAGTGGAGGCCTCGCTGCCTGCAGGCCCACAGCATCACATCCAACAGCCAGAGTTCTTGCTCCCTCGGTGAACAGCATGGGTTTGCTTCCAAGCACTGGTTTGCCTCAGCCTTCTCCCAAAGCAGCCCAGGTTCCGCATGAGGGATTCTGTCAAGCCGCTTCCTGCGCTAAGGCAGCTCATTGAGGTTCTGGTTGTGAAGGTTTTGGTTCTGCCTGCTCAGGCTGATGGTGTTGTCCAGCGTGATGCTGTCATCCTCCTGTGTGGTTTCTGGCATGAACTGCCGGAAGATGCTGACGCTGCCGTGCCAGAAGATGGGCTCGGGGAGCTGGCCCACGACACTCCACGTTCGTGTCTCGGGGTCGTAGGCTTCCAGCACATCCGAGAGTTCAAAGGTGTTGTCGTAGCCTCCCGAGACATAGAGCTTCCCACCGAGCACAGCCACACTGCCCCCAACGTGAACCTGCAATGTAACAATAAATAAATACACACTGTGGCCAGGGGTGTTTGCCTGATCCAGCAAGGGGGTGGTGGGATCTGAGAGCTGTTTCTTAGAGGGAGCTTCATGGTTGGGCTCTGCACCAGTGCTGCCCACCCAGACATGCCATCACATCCAGGACTGTCTTCCCAGTGACTCCAACACACTTAAACAAGCTCCACACACAAGGGGTTCTGATTCTAAAAAGCTTTTGGTTTTCCAAAGGTAAATAAAACTATAACATTTAAGACATCCTGAAAGTGGGAAAATGTCCTACCTGAAGCATGGCAGGGATTTTATCCCATTCATTCTTTGATGGATTGTAAACATCCACTTCAGCCGAGTCATCTCTGGGGAAGAGAACACAAAATTACTCTTCTGCATTCTAGAAACGCTGCTGGGGTTTTTCATCAAAGCCAAATTTAGATGGGCAGGGGGAGAGAAGAGCTGGGGAGGCAACATAATCCCCCAGGGCTTCTCTTACCCACCCTGCTCGCAGACAGGAGGGCGACAGTGACAGGTGAGGGACGTTTGTGACTCAGAGACATGCGCTGCTGACACAAGAATGCGTGCAGGACAAGGTCAGGGCAGCTGGAGAGGAGCTGTCAGTCCTTCCAAGACAATCCTGGTACAGATGGGATCAAGATGCTGCAAGGCAGCTCTGGGCAGGGTCAGCAGCCAGAGCAGGGGCTCCTCTCCCCACTCTGGGGCAACTACAGAGAGCACCTGAACCTCACTCCTGTGCTTTATTTACAGGTATAAAACTAGTCCCAGCATGAGGGATCATCACTCAGAGCCTTTAGCCTGAGCTATTAAACCAATTTGCTACTTTTACTTGCAACCCACTCCTCTGTCCTCCAAAGATTATCCCACAGCTCCACAAAGAGCAGCAGCCCACGCTCACACAGCACATGAAATAGGGAAGAACACCTAACCCTGATCATTTCCTCATTGACTCTTGCAGATGCAAAGTGATCTGGAAATCCTGAAGTGCCAATCATCAGCATTTTAAAATGGGCAAGAAAACAGAAATTCTATAGAATCAGGTTGTGACAAAGAACTGAGCAGCTGCAACGCCCTGGCAGGACAGACTGAAACCAGCTGACCAGAACAGCCGCCAGCAAGACATTTGGCTGGACCCAAAAGAATCAAATAAAAAGTCTTGGGCCAAAGCTGCTACTTTATGCAAAGCCAAGAGGAGATTAAAAAAAGAGAAGTGCCTGGGGGCCATCACAGAAGTCTCTGTTTGCTCAGAGTCAACACAGGGAGATGAAATGCTCCAGCCCTAGCATGCCTTCCCGTTTATTTTTAATTAAGCGGATAACTGAAGTATTTGCGCCACCAGGACAGCTTCAGATGGGTAATTAAGTCCCAATTTGGAAAGGTGCTTAAAAATAGTGACCAATCACTTCATCTTCAGCCCTCTTATCTCTGCTGAGACGGAAGACGTCCTCTCCTGCACTAGAGTTTAACGTTTTCTTGGAGCTTATGTGCTTATTTATAGCAACGAGGGGGGCTGAACCAGGAGCTGAAGAAACCGAGAAGCCAATTTCCAAGCAGCCCTGCTGACTTCAGATGGATTTACACGTGTCTGTTCCCCAGCTCTGGGTTACACTCAGACATTTTCACACAAGTTTATGGGCAGCTCTTTGAGACCCACCAGCACAGGGAAAGAGGTGTTACAGCTCTCCCTGCACCATCAGGGGAAGCACTGCTGTGCTGTCCCAACCTGCAAAATCCACCTTCCCAGGGAAGCTGTGGGCTCTCCTCATGAAGATATGGGGAGGGAGGGAAGTGATTGCTCCCCCTACTCACCGTATGAAGTACATGAGACCATTGAGCGTGACGGTCTTCGGGGCAAAGGACCAGGGCGGCAGGTGGCCACAGTTGACAAGGGACCAGAGATCACTGTCAGGGTCATAGCACTGCATGACCATGGACTCTTTGCCAGCCAGGGAGCCGATGGCGAAGAGCTTCCCTCGGCAGGAGGTGGTGGAGCAGTTGTCCATGGGATAGAGCATGGGCTGCAGGGCCTCCCAGCTGTCCAGCGTGTGGTCATAGCGCTCCGTGCTGTCAGAGGCAACCACGTAGAGCAGCCCGTCCAGGACCGTGGAGCTGTGGTATTCCCTGGCTTTCAGCATGGGTGACACCTCTGTCCACTCGTTGACGCTGGAATTGTACCTCCAGACACAGTCGTACAGCCTGGAGCCGTCCGAGCCCCCTGTGGCACAGCATGACACGTGTCAGGAGCCTGGCTCCACAAAGGGAAGGGGGATGGAGCAGAGGGTTTGGCTTGGCACGTGTGCCACAAGGATTTTAAAGGAAGTTTTGCACTGCTTCATTCCCAGCAAGCCAGGGAGGATTTCTCCCATGTCGTTCCTAGTCCTTATCCAGCTGTGACTCAAAATGAGTCTTCTATGTTTCACTACCTCTGTCCTCCAACACCCACTTTTCTCCCCTATTTTACAGCCCCTGCTTTGTCATTGCCCAGAAGCTGCCAAGGCAGCTTGGGAACCTCCCAGCCTTGCCTTTGTCACACTGACACACACCAGACCAACCCAAAATCCCCAGCAGCAGCCTGCACACAGCTCCCAGCAGGACTGACCTGCCTAGGATCACTCCAGGAAGCTCCCACAGGATGTAAGGGTTTCTGTAAAAACGTGCTGCATCCATGTGGTAGCCTGTCATTTTTACAACCCTGACCTTAAAGCAAGTCCTTGTTTTCTGCTTGTGACTAGAGAACACACAGTTTTCTGTTCACCTGCATTAAGACTTGCTCTTTAAAGCTCTGCCAGTGCGTCCTGCACACCGAGGGCACGCTGTTCCACAGCACTGGGTGTCCTGGGCCTCAGTTTGTTACAGCTGTCACAGAGATGTAGTTCAAAGGAGGCATCTGCATGCAGCTTAACAGCCAAATTTACATATTGGTGTCACCTTGACAGAAGTAATTGTAGCCCCAGCAAGGAGGCAGGATTTGTGCAGGGGAAGGTACTGTGACTCACAGGGCTGGCGAAGGAACCTGGGGCTTTCTGACATGCCTCTGCCTCAAGCATGTGATTCAGGGGGCTCTGAACCTGAACACCTTCTTCAAAGAGAGAAACTCAAAACCTTCTTACATCACCCCTGTCCTCAGTGACGGTTAAAAAGTTCTAACTACAAGATCTGTGACTTCTGCCAGCATGCTCAAAAGCATTAGTCATGACAAAATAGCTCCTGGACTGAGACCAGCTGCTAAATCCAGCACCGACTCCAGGAGTCTCCATGCCTGCTGGCAGGCTGCAGGCACCCAAGCCAAGTCCCAAACTCCCTGCCACCCAGGAAAAGCCAAGTGTCGCTGCTACAACCTACACATTTCCAACAGAACCCTCACCCTGGTGCTTCCCTTCATTCCCTGCATGCCTTACCAGTGACATAGATGTCGTTGCCCAGCGCAGCGACACTGTAGCCCCCTCCCAGGTGCTCGGGGAACTCGGCCAGGTAGCGCCAGTGGCCAGTGCGTGGGTTGTAGCAGTCGACGGTGACAAGCTCATCGCAGTCACGGTCGCAGCCACCAACGAGGACCAGGATCTCGGCGAGGCCAGTGGAGGGCCGGGGCCGCATGCGGGCACAGGGCCCGCGGTCGTGGCGGTCGAGGCGGGCAGCCTGGAAGTCGCGGGCCTCACGCAGGAGGCGCAGGCACGGAGGGCAGCGGGCCACCAGCGGCTCGCTCTCCACGTGGGCCAGCAGGTAGAAGCGGCGCACAAAGGGCAGGCGGACGTGGGCCAGCAGCTGCGGCAGCAGCGGGGCACGCGTGGCGGGGTCGGCGCGCACCCAGCGCAGCGCCAGCTGAAAGGCGGCCTCCTCCTTGGGGATGCAGAGCCCATCGTCCCGCAGGTAGGAGAGGAGGCGCGGCAGCGGCAGCCGCTCCAGCTGGGCGCCCAGCTCGCCCACGTGCCGCAGCACGAAGCGGTGGGCGGCAGCCGCCAGCTCCGGGCAGGCGAAGGCCTCCGCGAAGTCCTGCATGTCCAGGGCGTTGGCGGGCTCCAGCTGCCGCGCCAGCCAGGCACCGCAGGCCTCCTTGACGGCGGGGAACTGCAGCAGGTCGGCGGCGCGCAGCAGGCGCTCGGCGATGTCGGGGCCCAGCCGCCCCACGCGGCCGGTGTAGGCGAAGTCGAGCAGCCGGCCCAGGCACTCGGGCTCGACGCCGTGCAGCCGCACACGCTCGGCCCGCGACTCGCGCAGGGCCCCGCCGAACATGGCGCGGAAATATCCCGAGGCTGCGGCCAGAACGGCGCGGTGAGCCCCGAACTCTCGCCCGCCGGCCACCACCGTCACGTCCAGCAGGCTCCGCTCGGCCCGCAGCGCGCTCAGACCCCGCAGCAGCGACACCGCGTGTGCCGGTTCTCCCGTCGCCGCCGTAGCTGAGGCTCCCGCTGCCGTCCCGCCGGTGCCTGTCGCCATGCCGTGCCTGCGGGAGAGCACCTGGATCACGCCCTGCGCGGAGCCGCCGGACCGACCCCCGAGCGATTCCCGGGGCGGGAGAGGGAGGTGGAGATTAGGCACGGAGGCGGCGGGTGGGCTCGGGGAGCGCGTCCCGACCGGGATCTCCCGAGAGCGCCCGTTGCGTAAGGCGGCGGCGCTGGCAGCGCGGCCCCGCTCAGGCCGGTCCCAGGGCCCCGCAGCTACCGCGCCCAGCCCCGCGCCCTTGGCCCAGGGCTGGCGCTCAGAAGGAGCCGCCCAATGGTACCGGGGGAACACAAGACCGTCCCGAGCGCAGACAGCGCTGAGAGAGCTCCGCTCCGAGTCCGGCTCGGGCACCGCCGTTAGCGCGGGCGGAGGGTCCGGTCGGGGTTGAGAGTCCAGCTCGCCATAGACGCTTCGGCGCCCTACCCGTCCTGCCACCGCCACCAGCCAGGCCCCGCGGTGAGCCCAGGGCCGGCCCCTACCACCCGGGCCCACAATCACCCCGATAAGAGCCACTCCCGGAGCGCACTCACCGATCCGCTCTCCGCCCTGCTCCGTGCTCCGCTTCCCGCTCCGTTCACCGCTCCCGGCACCGCCCCCGCCCCTCCGCCGCTCCCAGCGCGCCCCGCGCCCGGCACTGCGCACGCCCGGACTACGGCTCCCGGCGGCCCCGCGCGGGCGGCCGCCCCTTCGCCGCCTCCCGCCGGCACCGAGCGGCTCACGGTGTCGGCACTGCCCGGCTGCTGCCGCCGCCGCCCCGGCCCCGCCCGTGCCCGCGCCGGGACATGGACTCCGACTCCTGCGCTTCGCCGTTTGCCCCGGAGGTGAGCCGGAGTCCCGGGGGAGAAAAAGGAAGGGAAGGGAGAAGCGGGGAGGGAACAGAAGGGGAGGGGGTGCTTGTCCCGCTGCCCAGCCTGGCCCGGCCCGTCCCAGCCCTGTCCGGCCGCCGGTGCCCGCTGCCTGCTCCCCGTTCCCCGCCGCGGGGCGGGCGGGGGGCCGGGGCCATCTTGTGCCGCCGGGGCGAGGAATGGCGGCGGCGCCGCCCCGCCGTGCCCTCCGCGGGGGGGCTGTCTGGGGGCCCGGTACCGACACCGGGGGGCGATGGGGGGGCGGGGGGCACTGCCCGGTTCCGCCGCTGTGGGGGCGGCGGGGCACGGCGGGAGCGGCGGCGCCGCCTCCCACCGGCGGGCCGGGCCCCGCGGCCGCCGCTCACCCCCGTCCCCCGCAGGACTTCTCCCCCGGCTCCCGGCGGCACCGCACCGTGGAGGACTTCAATAAGTTTTGCACCTTCGTCTTGGCCTACGCCGGCTACATCCCGTACCCGCAGGAGGTGAGTTCCACCGGGCTGGGGGCACGGGGGGGGCTCCGGGCCGGGAGCGCGGGGGGCACCGGGCCGGTCTGTCAGACCGAGCGCTCCAGCGGTCACGGCCCCGCGCCGGGCCTGAACAAAAGGGGAACCGCGGCGGCCGGAGGCTCTGGGGACGGGGCGGGTGGTGCCCGGCGTGGGCGGGGTGAAAAACGTCGGATCCGGCATCGCTCCTACTGCTCCCCGGGCCCCGCAGCTGCGGCCGGAGAAACCCGGGGGGCGGCGTGTGGGGAAAGCAGGAGCGGCAGCACCTCGGGAGACAGGGCTCAGAGGCTTGGGGACAGAGGACAGTGCCTCAGGGCTCAGGGACAGGGGACGGTGCCTCAGGGACAGACTCAGCTCCCCAGGGGACAGGGCACAGCGGTTTAGGGTACAGCACTCTGGGAGACAAGGCACTGCTTCTGGGACAAGGTTTAGCTCCCCGGGGGATAGGGCAGAGTGGTTGAGGGGACAAGGCTTAGTATGCTGTGGGACAGGGGACAGTACCCGGGGGAAAGGGCTCAGCCCTTGGGGAGAGGGAACAGCAACCATGGGGACAGGTGACACCACTCTACGGCACAGGGCACAGCATCTCAGGGATGGGTCAGAGTGCCCTGGGGGACAGGGGACAGCACCTCTGGGGACAGGTGACACCACTCTAGGAGACAGGCACAGCATCTCAGGGATGGGTCAGAGTGCCCTGGGGGACAGGGGACAGCACCTTGTACTGCATGCGAGTCTGCTCTGAGTCAAACTGGTACCTGAACGTGTTCCAGGAAACGCCGCTGAGGAACAGCCCCAGCCCTCCCAACAGTACTGGAGGCACGATTGACAGCGATAGCTGGGATCCCCGCTTCAATGACACCCCCTCCTCTGTCTCCCTGCCCACCAAGAACAGAAAGAACTTTAGTCAGCTTAAGCGGGCAAAACCGTATGGTTCCCTGTTCCAGCGGGCAAAGGCCAACAACTTCCTGCCAGAGAGAAAGCAAATCGATAAGATCAGGAAGAAGAAAAAGCTGAAAAGGAGGGAAACAGAGGTGTCTGCAGAGGAGGACTATGAGGAGAAGCTGCTGGACCTGGAGGCAGAGGACTCTTACGCAGAGACACCAATGAGCCCTTCGTCAGAGGGGGACCCTCAGTCTGTGACTGAGCACTGCTCGGTGTGGGACTCTGACACCCCGTCCAGCGTCTCCTACCCCGCTGTGACGGCCGAGCAGACGGTGGAGATCCAGAGCGTGGGCAAGCGAACGGTCATTCGGCAGGGCAAGCAGGTGGTCTTTCGGGATGAAGATGGCACTGGTGACGACGAGGACATCATGGTGGATTCAGGTAGGTGGCCTGGCTGTCCTGGAGGATTAGCCAGGTGGAAGTAGTGGTGCTTTACTTGTAGCCTGAGGATAATTTTGAGGAGCACTGCCTGGGTGGAATTCAGCAGAAGTTGGGTTTTTGGGGGGGAGGGAGGTGGGTTGGCTCTTTTGTGCAATAAACTGAGTGAAAAGCTGCAACTTTATAGAAGCAGCATCTCCTCGATTACGGCCTCCTGTGTACTGCTGAGAGTCTCTTCCCGTGCAAGAGAGACCTGGAAAAAGCAGCAAAGTGCCTGTCTTTGAAACCCAGGTAGTTAATTTAGCATGAAAGGAGAGAAAATTCCTGGTGCGAGAGGCATCAGCCACTAAAAACATATCTTTGCCATTTGTCTTTGCAGATGACGACTCGTGGGACCTGGTCACTTGCTTCTGCATGAAGCCTTTCGCTGGGCGGCCCATGATCGAGTGCAACGAGTGCCACACTTGGATCCACCTCTCCTGCGCCAAAATCCGCAAGTCGAACGTCCCAGAGATCTACATCTGCCAGAAGTGCCGGGACTCCAAGTTTGACATTCGCCGCTCGAACCGCTCCCGGACGGGCTCGCGCAGGCGCTTTCTGGACTAGGGGGGAGGCCCGTGCTGGTGCTCTGTGTTGGTGGGAGAGCCGTGGGTGCCGGCTGCGAGGCCGGGGAGGGCTCCCCTGAACTGCTCTGCTCAGGCAGGAGGGCTGCCCAGCCGGCCTGTGGCCCGGGAATGAGGAATCGCCGAGCCGCGGGCAGCCGGAGCTGGGAGCGGCCGACTGGGCGGAACTGTGGCGAGAGACTCTCGAGGGACAGACAGACAGACAGAGCTCTCTGAGCTCAGTGGAGTTTTGTCTGGTTATGATGACTGGGTGATGTACTATACCTTTGCCAAGTAGGTTTTCTCATCCCATTGGGAAACTGCAAATCTTCTCTGTGCTAGAAAACTCCTCCTCCTCCCCAAAGAGGGAGGGGAGGAGGAGGGAGTCTGTGTGAAGAGTCTGAAGAGTAAATGGCCCTGTGTTTTAAATTCAATGTGATATTATACCTGCCCATTTGTCCGTATAGATCAAATCTTAGATATCCTGAGACTCCATAGGAGTCAGCCTCAGTGCTGTGGCCTCTGTGTGATCTGCTGCTGCTTCCACAGGCCTGAGCAGAGGGGAGTTCTGTCATTTGGCATCATCCAAGTGCAAACAAGACTTGGGGCTCCCTCCTGTGCCAAGGGACAGCGCCCTGGCAGGAAGGAGTAACCCTTTTCCTGGACAGGCAGCGTGGGGGATCAGTGGCATCAGATTCCTTCCTAGAAGGTCTCTTCTTACAGTGGTTTTTTCGTGATTTATTTGCATGAACAGCTCAAATGTGTGTATGGGGGGAAACTGCTCCATTTCCTGTCCCTTCGTTAACCTCTATGGTGCTGTTTTAAGAAGATGACTCTCCTTTTTCTCAGCCCAGAATTCAAACATGGGCTGTAAGAGGGGCCAAAGGAAATGTAGAACCTGGCAGGTCTGGTTTGGAATTTGATCATGTCCATCCAAGTATGACAGCTGAGTTGATTTTTGCTTTCGCTGTTTGTTTTTTGGAACTGCACTGTAACCAAAAAGCCAGAATCTTTATTCTGTTGGTAGCAATGACAGATCAAATGCAGGCAATGCAGCTACAGGATGAAGTGCAATGAGGATCTGTCTGGAATGGACAGGAGAGCGTTGAGGCCCTGGCCAGCACTGCAGGCAGGACCTCCTGGGCCTTAGCCCATGGGAAATCCCTTCAGGACCACGATGGGAAGTCACAGCTCATGCACAAGGCCAGGGAGATGCTGGCATTGTTCCTCAATGGCCAGACAGATCCACATGGATCACACAAGTGGGGTTGATGCTTCGAGGTGTGTCTGTGAGGTGATGCCTGAAGAACAGTGTGTGCTCTGCCCAGGAAGAGGCTCAGAGAAGCACTGGCTGGCACAGCAGCTGAGCCAGGCCAGCTGTGCCAGCAGGAACACGACCCCAGGAGCTCTGCAGTCCCACAGCGCTGGAGCACTGCCTTGTCTGAGGATTGGCTCACCAGGAGATGCATCCTGGTGATGACTGAGGGTCTTGCTAGCACACAGGGGCAAGTGCCCTCCTTCAGACATTGCCCCCAGGGCTGCCAGAGCCTCAGGCAGCCCAGTACCACAGCACCCTGGGGCTCCACGATGTGGGAAAGGGCGACAGAAGTGCACAACATGCAGCTGTTCTCTCCTGGTTCTTGAAAAAAATCTCGTTCCACCAAGCTGTAACACCTGACTGGGTTTCAGAAAACCAGCTTCTGTGAAATCTCTCAACCATGACTGTGCTGTGCTGCCTTCAGAAGCTATGTGGAACCACCAAGGAGTTTGCCAAAGACTCGCTCCCAATGGCTGCCTGACTGTCCTTTGCAGCCAGAAAAATAACCAAAGTTCTCCAGTGCTGCCATTTCCCCAGAAATGCTTTGGAAGATCCCGGCCACAACTGCACAAGGGTTAGACCTGGTCTGAAATTTGTATCTCTTGTGTTTACAGCGTGTCTGCAGTTCAACTGGACCTCTGTAGACTGTGTTCCTGAAGCTTTTATGGGAGAAATGGTGCACTGTCAAGTGAACTGGCTCTTTTTCACAGAGGTTCAACACTAATCAATGTGACTGACTCTTGTTCTGTCCCCTTTTCGGATTTATCCCAGTGGATGGTGTCCAGCACGTTACAATATCAGAGAGAGAAATAAAAAAGTAACATCTCCATTCTTTTAGTTCATCACTTTCAGCCATGTATAATTATAGTTTAATTCAGAACTTTATTTTTTCATTAAAACTTCTAATGAACCATGTTTTTTTCTTACATGTGAGACAAATGAACAATGAGTTTGTTATATTCCAAACTCAGGAGTCTGCTGTTATGATTTATTGGCTTGTGAGCTGTTGTGCCAGGCAGCAGGAAGACTTAACACTTGAAGTGCTCTTCCCAAAACAATACACTCAGGTGGGGATAGGAAGAGCTGGCGGGGATCCCCACCTTTCTGTGGAGCAGCTGCTCCTTGCTAGAATGTGGAACATGGTGATGGAGCCCTGGGCTGGGCAGGGAGGAGGTTGGGAGGGAGGCACTGCTTGAGTGGCTGCAGAGAGCAGGGACACTGCTGGGAATGTGCCAGGGGCTGCTGAAGGTGCAAGCACTGAGCTGGGGACAGGGCTTAGGATGCCAATGGTGTCAGAGTGGTCCTGGCAGCAGGGCCCTGCAGCCTCAGGAACAGCCCTGCACCCCCTTGCAAGGACTGGAGGCTTGGCCAGACCCAAACCAAGCCCCTGTGAACTCTGCTGAAAGAGAAATCCCTCCCTCTCACCCGGCAGCACCAAGGACTCCACAGCACCCTGCAGCTCGTGGATGTGCCACAAGCCCACAGGCAGTGCTGCCATCAAAGCAGCAGCCTGAACACCTTGGCACACTGAAAAGGCAGCTCAACCTTTTGGAAATGGCACTAGGTCATGCTGGAAGCTAGGCTGGAAGCTCAGCTCTGCTTGCTTAGAGCTTCTATTTTAATTCTGTTGGTAATTTTGAATTATAGAGAGGCAAAAAAAGAAGTCCCAGGGGAGTTGTGGCTGTTAAATGGCAGCTGCTCACAGCAAGGATATGGTGGTGAAGGCTGTGGTTCTGCAGTGGGGATGTTCTTACAGTTTTGGCAAAACGTGGCACTGATAGAAAACAAGGAAGAGACTGGGGAGATTGAGTGAGCATCTGGCTCTCAGGGATGCTCTTGTGCCATGTCCTAGTCCCTACAGGCTGGCTCCTCACTTCTGACCATGCACCTCACACAGTGACATCAAAAAGGAACTGGAGGAGATTTAGATTTCTGCCCAGTCCCACCCAGCAGAGGTCAATAAGTTGGATGGGATGGAGAGTGCTGTTATGTTTACAAACCCTTGCTTTCCAGGGGTTTCATCTCAGGAACTTCCTACAGATGCAAAGGGAATGGGAGCTGCTTTTCAGCCGAATATAATTTATTGCACATTTTACATTTACTTTGAGATTGACAGAACGCTGGCCATAAGTGAAATAAAGCCCTGCACCAGGAACTGGTCACAACTGAAAAGTTTTGGTTTTAATAAAAACAAATGAACACCCCTTCATAATATGAACTTGTTTTTTACAGGGGAAAGCATTTCTTTTGGAAATCTCATTCTCCTGGTGCAGTGACCAGAGCACAGAGAACCACAGCTGCACAGAACAGGGGCCAGGTCCATGTCAGGAAAGGAGTTATGGCAGGAGTTGTTGAAAGCAACTCTGCACTGCCAAGACATGGATGTTTTCCCCTCTGCTGTCACCCATGAGCAATGAAAGCTGCTCTGGACTTAGCCAGAGCAAAACTATGATCAAGGAACAGCCACCACGATTCCTTGTCTCTCTGCAAAAGCCTCAGACGTGCTGATGTACCCAGTGTGTAGCAGATTCTACAAAGTGCTGTTTCCAGCTGCTGGATCACCAGCCCAGGACTGCCCTTCTGCTGGAAATCCCTGCCAGGGCTTCTAGGCAAGATAAAGCCAATGGATCTATGCTGTAACTGCTGCTTTTCAGAAAGAGCAGATGAGTGTACCATTTTCAGCTCTTAATCCATTTGGCCTCTCTCCTCACTTTGGTATGGCTTATTTTATGAACTACATTTATTTTTACAAGAAATAAATTAGATGTGAAGAGATAGTTGCAGCATCAGAATCAAATGAAATTAATTGCTGTCCTTCTCCCTCACTTGCTTTCCTCTTTTCTGGAAATCCTTGACAATACATGGTTGGGGGTGGCAGAAGAATTAATAAAACTATGATACACCATGTCCTTGTCTGGAAGAGCAGTGTTGGAAATGAGCAGCTGGACAGATTGGTGCTGAGGAGATCAATATTACTTCAAAAGGCAAATTCATTCATATTTAAGCACATACTTTTTTTAACAAGTGCATTTCAAACACAGATTTGAGATTGAAACAATCACTGACCTCTCTCCAAAAGTATTTGGACAGGGGACTTCCAGGAGGTGGCCAGAGAACTGAAATTCCCCTCAGGAGAAGGAAGAAGGTGTGTTACCTACCCCAGGAAGTACGTGGAGGAGTGAGAAGAACAGGTCTTCATCCCTGCTGAGTGCCAGGAGAGAAGTGTGAGTGCAGGAAGCTGGGAGCAGGAGGCCCTGAGCCCCTGCAGAAAGCACTGTGCACTCAGAGTCACGCTGCTTTATTGGGTACCGAGCCACAACTCAGATATTGCCTGGGAGCCGCCTGCAGCAGCAGGGTCTGTCCTTTTGTCCCTAACAGAACCAGCAGGACACCTCCTGCTGTACAGACAGTAAAAATAAAAGTGTCTCTGTTCAAACTGGCAGCGTCCGGGGGAGGTTTTGCAGTTTCTGTTGAGCCAGGGACCGTGGGGGACGCGCGCTCCCGGATTAGCCGTCGGCATCGATCCTGTGAGCTGTGGGGAGAACAAGGAACTGTACCAAGGACAGGCAGCAACACCTCTGGCTGCTCATTAGACACAACTCAAATAAGCCTCCAATGCACTTCTGGAAGCTGTGTCAGTTGGATGTGCTGCTCACACTGGGCAGGGAGCTGGTCTAGAGCAAACAAAGGTCTGTGCCCTTGAGTCAACCCACCAGAGCCACAGGAGTGCCAGTAAAAGTTACTGGTTTCACAGAGCTATTCCAGCAGGGAAAATGTTTTGGCAGGTAAGATAAATGGGGACAAGGAAGAAATCTGACTCAGGCCTTCATACATTAAATTCACTCCCCAAATGGCCACCCAGCACTGCAAACTGCACAGAAGGACACTGGCACCTGTGGGAGGCCTCTGCTTCCAGCCACAGTAAGAGATACAAACTAGCTGGTACAAACAGCTGCAGAGCTGCTGCTGAGTTCTTTTGGGCCTTACTCCAGAGGAAAGTCATGGTCAGCCCATTCCAGTTCTGAACCCCAGTTCTGTGTGCTTGACCACAGAGCTGAAGGAGCCCATTTCTGGTTCCCCAAGGAAGATGCTGGGCAGTCTGTGCTACTCACATTGCTTTGGTATCCTAAGGGCCTCATTGTCAGCTGACATCACCTGGTGCAGAACTCCTCGGAACTGATAAAGCACTTTCAAACTCTTCTCCTCACCCACACAGGGGTCGTAGAAGCCTGGCAGCCCAGCCTTGAATCAGAGAAGGACAGACTGACCATCAGGGAATGGACTTTCACAGCTCTCCAGCTGCCCAAAAACATTTATTACTGCCAAGGACAAAGTGTCATAAAGAAAAAAAAAATAAAAGGAGTTTTGCTGCCAGCAAGTTAAGACACTGGGGAATCATTTACACAAGTTTTTGGTGCATAAAAGTAAACCAGGGGGTTGGGAAATTTCTGGTGTACACCCCCAAGGTCTGTAACACCCACTGTCCCACTGGCACTGGAAAAGCCCCAAGAAACAGAAGTTCCTGGGAGCGTGTAATACTTGGTTGGTAAATGGCATCTGTGAATTGATCCAGAGCCACTGGAGAGATCCCCTGGCAGGACACCACACGGTTCAAACAAAATTCTGGGCCACACATTTGAGTCCCTGAGTCTGGGCACTGACAGAACATTTACTTACCTTGGAGGCCTCTGTAAGGATGAGTTTAGAGTCCTTCACCAAGCACTGCAGAGGCACAGTCACATCTATAACCTTCACCTTCTCATTCTTCCTGCTGTTGTCGTTAACAAACTTCCCATACCAGGCATTCACTACAATCAGACCTGCATTTCCCAGGAAATCACAACTGTGATGAAAGGCTTCCACTGACAAAAAGACCATCCCAGTATTTTCTCTTGCTTTCAGTGAGATTTAATTCTCCTGGCCTGAACCCACACTTCCCAACAAGGAACAACATTTTTACTTGGGTGTTTGTTAGCAACCTTCAGCACTAGAATGGAGTGACAGGACCTCAGTGTCACACTGATGTGCCAGTCCAAGTGGATTTCAGTTCACTTTGGAACATTCTGTGGAAAACTGCTAGTAACCATAAGAGACCAGATTCCCATTATGATCCAGTAACAAATCATGTAAGGGAAAAATCAGTAAAACCTGAATTTCAGACTACAACTTTTGCACCTTTTTATAGAAACACCTCTCTCTGGGGAAGAGGTAATTCCAGACTGTTGTCTTCAGTCTGTTGATCCACTTCACACCATATCCCAAGATAAAATTCTGTGATCCCTCTTAAGCTCAGGCACCTGGAGCTGAGTCATAATAGGGCTCCCCCACTACAGGCACAGCAGCATCTAAGTTGCACTTTATCAGGAGTGGGAATGAAGAAACACCACCTTTGCATTGTTCCTTCTTCTCTCCAAATTTATAGAACAAGTAAATGATATCATAATCTTTACCCATTCTGGCTTCCTCTGCTTCAATTATCCTTCGGACTGACTCCTGCATTAACCGGACCTGTCACGACACAAATGGCAGAGCAGAAATCACACAGGGTCACACACTGTGGCCAAAGGACAATGGTCCAGAGTGAAAAGAGTTTCCTTTCACTAAGAAAGACTCACTGCTGCTTCAGCCTCCTGTTTCTTCTGTAGGATGTCACTGGCTGTGCTCTCCCGCTGCTTCTCCAGCTCCCTGGCAGAAGGAAGGCAGAGCTGGGATTCAGGCAGAAACTGGCAGGGTCTCCTTACCCACCCTTCAGCCTCACACAAATAAGCCCAAAAAAACTTCCTGAGGAATGTGCAAGCTCACCTCTCCTTCTGTGCCCTGAGGTAGGGTTTGATGACCAGCCTGTGCATGGCAAAGTAGATAACGAGAGGTCCCACGGTGGCATAGAACACAGCACTGGGAAGCAGCTGATCTGTTAGATGCACAGGGAAGAAGTAGGTCTGGCTGGCCCTATTCAGCCTGCAACAAAGAAGAGCAGAGGGATGGTAAGAGGAAAAGCAGAGCTGGATGTGCCTGATGAAGCACACTTAGCAGCAGTGCTTGCTGATGAACCAAGGGGAGATGAATGAGGAGCTCAAAATGTGAAAAGCCTGATAAAGTGAAAAAGCCAACGGCAGAAAAGGCAGCTGACACCAGCCAGAGCCAGACTTTGAAGCAGCAGCTCGTGATATACCTGACCATTCTAAAGTTCTTTTTTTAATCTTAGGAGAATTTGCTTGGTCATTAATTTCAACTGAAAAAGGGACGAACATCCTCATGAAAGAAGAGAAAATGCTTCTAGAGAAGGCCTGTGCTCATAATACTGGAATGGGCCTTCAGGGCAGGTGTACATAAACATTTTTCTGAAGTCTGTAACAATATTTATTTTAGAAAACATGAGTTTCCTTGGGCCTGAATTCTTCAGGCCCTTCAGCAGTTTCACACCCCACAGGGACACTTAATGAGCTCTGTCCTTCTGTGAACTGCACCTTGTTAATGGTACAATCATCTGCATTAGGCAATGGTAATTCCCTAATTCAAGCATTCACTTGTACACAGCACAATACACATGGAATCCATCTCTACTAATACTTTCAGAAATCTTCCATTCACTTACCAGAGTGCTCCAAATCTCAATTTAAGCTGCATTTCAGAATATTCTGATGCACACACACACAGACAGGTGGCCCAGGCTGTGAGTCACAGCAGTGGAAAGCACCCATTGCTTATGATGGGCTTACAGCTTGCATTAGGGTTGAGGGCAGCTGCACCCTCTCCCAGTGATGTATCAATACACCTGTATTGACCTGGGACTGGCACCTTCCCACCTGAATACTGGAAATAGAATCATGGGAGTTATGGTCAGCATCTGTAATAAAGAGTTGAGATCTTGAACTGACTTGATTTTCAAGGACACTCCTTGGGGAACACCAACGCTGACAGTGGCTCCTAGAACACTGTGTCTGGAGATCTTCCTCTCTGCTCCATACTCCACTATGGTCCCAAAGAAACCCACCCTAGAATGACAGAACCAAGAACTGTTAAGACAGAGAAGATATCTGAATTTCTCTTTACTGAATCCTGTAATTCCCAATCAAGTAAAGCATGGAAATGCATCTGTTTGCAGCAGATGTTGGCCTCTGGAAGATTCACAGTGTACCTCCAAGGTGAGATGAGACCTTCCAGCTTGCTAAGTAGTGAACAAGAACTTCTAGCTTTCAGTAGGGATGATGCAGAGATATCATACACAAGTATTATTAGTTCCACTCAAGTGCAGAGGCACACAGGACTAAGCCTTCAAGACATTCACTTCAGCCTTTACCAGATTTAAATAGTGAAAAGCAGGCTCCCAAGGGCCACAGAAGCATTTGGTTTGTGTGGAACCTGGAGGCCTACAGCAGCAGGAGAGGACAGAGTCCTCAGGCTGTGAGCAATGTGAATTCCCTCTTGAGCACTTACTTGAGAGAACCTTTCACTCGTGTTTGATCCTCATCCTGAAACTTATGCTGGTAACTGACCATCATGAAAGAATGGGGGATTCCCAGCTGAAACACAAGAGGCACAAACATATCAGAACATACCTTTGGTCAATGCTGCACCCCCAATTTCCTTTCTCAACCTTGAAGCACAGAACACAAAGCAGTTCTTGCCACTTACAACCTTCCTTAACCTGTAATCCCAAGGCAAAATGTCAGAACTCAGCACATCCCTCTGGGTGTCCAGAGTTGCCAGGACCCCTGCCAGGGGGCTCAGAGACCCTGGCACACAGCCCAGAACACCTGTGGGTTTGATTATGACCTATGGAGCGAATTACCAGCTTTGTGTGAAGGCCTGATAGCCACAGAAGTTTAAGTAGTGTAATAATAAAATTATCACTAGGTCAAAAAGTAGATTTTGGGGTTTTGGGGACAAGATGGAAGGATTTGGGCGTGTCCAGCCTTTTTTCTTCTTCTTCTCTACCTCCATCTTCTGCTGTGATATTGGCACTTTTGGATTGGTTTAGAGTAGAAGCTCAGTGTCTAACATAGGTGATAGGTATTGGGAAGTAATTGTAAACATGTTATATGTAGTTTGTAGTATAAAGAGATAACGCTGCCCTGGGGGCAGGCAGTGTACCTGGAATTGTCCTGCTGAGCAGACCTTGGCTGGATAGGAGAAAAAATTTTATAGATAAGATACAATTAACAACTCTGAGACTGAGAACTGAAGAACTCTGACCCATTCTTTGAATGTGCAGGCCAAAACAGAGACTTTTCATGTATCTCAAGCTGCAATAAACTGCAAACTCCCAAGAGCAAAACACTGCTGGGCCAGGCAGGTGAGGCTGCTCTCTCCCACAGGATCCCTGTGCTGCCTGTGGCTCTCACCTGCATTGCCAGGGTGAGGTGGCTGCTTTTGGTGTCCCGGACAATGCTGGTGTTCATGGCTGACTGGATGCCCCACCTCCACTGCAGGTAGCCCATGGTGTTCTTGTCCAGGTTTCGGGCCAGGACCGTGGTGAGGCCGGGGCGGACCCCGCGCGATGAGAACTGCAGGGCACAGTTTGTGGTGATGAAACTAGAAACATGAGGAAAAACTTGTCAGTGAAAAAAAACACAGGCTCCCAGCTGGCCTCAGAGTCTTTCTTGCCCAGGAATTTTTACTGAGTGCCCAGAGACCATCCTGCAAGGCTTTCAGGGAAAAGTTAAAATGAATTCAGACTGCCCTGAGCACAGCAGTGCCCAGGAGAGCAGCTGTGCCCTGGTTTATTGTCTGTGCCCAGGCACCCAGCCTTCCCCTTCCTGCCCTGTGCAGGTAACGTCCTGCTCTCTGCAGAACAGCACACTGGGCTGCTGGCACAGAGCAGCCCTGCTATTCAGTAATCCTAAAAACCAGTGCTAAAGCACTCCCCAGGGAACATGAATCCTGTACAAGCTCTGAGGAATGGCAGACGCACTAAATTTGAAAATGTAAACAGGAGGAACCTACATGAGCTCCTATGATGCTCTGACATGTGGCTCCAATCACAGGCCTTACCTTGGATTCTCCTTTGCAATCTGAGACTTCTACTCATTTGTGAACAGACATGAGCTTAGTGGCAAAATTGGCATTATTTTCATCTCCTGTTTTGCTGTCAAAAACTCCCTCTCACACATGGAAGCCTCAGAAGAGTTCCCCATTTTTTGTTCTGTTCCCAGAGCAAACTTCTGTTGCTCTGCCTCAAGTATGATAAATCGTGACAAGATGAAGTACAAATCTAAGGATGTGGAACACAGACCTTCCTTAACTGGAAATATGAAAAATGAGGGCACCAACACCCAAAAAGAATGCAGGCATTTTGACAACACAAGTATGACCTCAAGTCTGAAGTGTAAACACCTTATTTTGTAGGACAGAAAATTAATCCAAAATTAATGTGAAAGAGAATTCAAGTCATTTAGCTCCCTTTTGTGGGATATTAACTACTAGGCCATTTTTCTAATATTTACCATCTTGGTGTAAGATTACGAAATATCTTCAGCCCAAAGAGAGGTCCATGAAGGTCTCCAGCTCCAAATTCCAACTGTTGGAATACACAGTGCCAGAGTGTTAGAGGAAATCATCCTTTACAATAGTGACAAAGTATGGCATGAGCATCATTTTCATCATAGCTGTTTTACACATCTGAGTAACATTTACAACCTCTTTCAGCACCCTCCCTTCTCTTCAGCTTTGCATTCAGAAGAAAAAAAGGTGTTTCACTGAGTTGGAGCCCATGGGTAAAACAAAGCCAGTTTTGTAAAGCTACAGGTGACTGCTGCTGGCACCTGGGAATGTGGAGAAAACTCTCACAAAAACAAGGTTTGGTATTCCCTTTGTCTCAAATTCCTTTAATAATTAATTTTTCTACATTTTACAGAATACAGAAAATGAGAGATGGACCACAGCTAAAGCTCCCCCCCAAAAAATAGAACATCAAGTAACAGATTGAATATAAAATTGCACAACAGGGGTACTCTTACCTCTCCCCATCCCTTGGCAGATGTCACTCGTCTCAGTGCAAGATTAATTGATCCCCCTCCATTCCCATTCTGGGTGGAAAGGTTTCCAGACAGTATTGCTGTATCTGTGGAAGTCAGGGGTGCCTGAAAAAGGAATATATTGTTTCAAGTAACTCTGATCCCAGTTCACACATTTAGTGCATGTTCTGTAAGGACATAACCACCACTGCAGAGTGTAAATGATTTTGTAGTCCAACATCAAGCACGGCAAAAAGTCAGATAATTCTTACAGTACCAGATAATTGTGACACCTGTAATGTACCACCTGACCTTGAGCTGTAAACCATTCTCATCTCTCTAGCAGACTAAATTTCTACAACTCTCTGAAAGAGGAAATGCTTCCCATCCTTTTCCTTATGCTCATCCTCAGGACTGGGTGCCATACACCGAACACATCCCATTCAGTGAGGACTGGGCACTGAGCATCTCCCTGCCAGGAGGGCAGGACCAGGTGCCCAAAGGCTCCAGAGCCAACCCAGCATTCTGCTGGCCCCAAGCTGCCTCTTCCCACCTGTGCTGTCCCTCCCAAACCCTGCTGAGAGGCAGGAGCAGAGCGTTCTGTGTTCTGTGCTCTGCACTCACTCACGCCCCGCTCACATGGCACAGTTCGCCCTCCTCACCTCGATGGACTGGGATATGTGCATTTTGTTGATCTCAATCTGGGGAAAGCTGCTCCCAGGCACATCTTCATACTCCTCATCATAGCGATCAAACAGGTCAGTGGCATCTATTCCCACACTAATTGTTCCCTGAGGGATGACAAGGGAAACAGGCATTCAGCATTAGCAAACATCTGGCGTGCACAGAACCGTCCCTGGGTATGATTACATTTTTGTGCAGCTTTCCGTTGCTCTGCAATTACTTTTACCACTCTAAAATGCATTTCCAAATGCACAAAACAAAAGTGAATGATTACAATATTTCTAAACAGCAATATAAATCATCAAACAGACTGGAGAAAAGGCAGTTTTTCAGCACAAACTCAACTTGCAATCCCAGGGGATCATTTTTCTATAGTGACACATTACAGAAGCAGGTAGAACACCTTTACATAGCAGGTTTCTTCTTTCACCACAAATGACTGTGCTCTGTCAGTATTTAAAAGTTGAAATAATATATTCTAGAAATTGATTTTCTTCAATGGAACTTGGACAGAAAACCTCTACAGGCTTCTTCTGATGAGTTACCTAAACCAACTTAGTACTGAACTGTATAATTCACTTTCAATTGACCTTGTTAGCAAAATATTTTGATTTCTTCTTCTAGTTTATACTTTGTGATCAGAAGGAAGGCTTGAAAAAGACATACTCTTAGCAAGTGGTAAATATTTCCTTTCTCAGACTATAGAAAAACTTATTCCTACAAAAAACTAGGTCACAGCACAATAGCCTGGCTACCTGCTGCTGTGCTCCCTCAGACTAACTGCAGGAGTGTGTTTCTTTGAAAAGAGCACAATTAGGTACTTGTCTGGGTCATATAACTTCAAGAGGCTTTGGAAACCTTCCCTATGGACCCATCTGACAGCATCCCAGCTCCTATAAAACATATGGATTGCAATAAAACCCCCCCTCTGTGCACAAGCACAGACTGAACTCGGAGCAGTTTGTATATGGAACTCACTAGCTGGGCAGCTACAAACCCCATCCACACTCAGGCCAAGCATGGCTGGAATAAATCCTTATTTCAGTCTGAGGGAGCATTTTTCCTTGATTGCTCCACTCTAGTCAAATGTTGGACTGTAAATAAAGGAAGAATTGCAGAGTCTGACAGGACTGGAACCTTTTCTCTGCCTGGGCACCCAAGCTATCCATTTGCTGTGGAGATTCCCAGCCTCTTCTCAGTGTTTATTTCCTCATGAAGCAAAAATTGGATAAATATTTTAAAACTGAAAGGTGTGGTTATTTCCAGTTGAATCCTGGAACAGGGGCTGTGCCCCAGCTGCTTACTAACCAGCCTTGGCAGCTGGTGAATTTCAGAGCAATTTCATTCATTGTTCTGCATGGTGGTGGCACCAACAAGCAGCTTCTGCCCTTTCTGCACTTTCAGGAACCATCTGCAAAGTCACCTTCAGGTGACTCCAGACCATACAGCTTCTCCAGTTTCAGCCCTCTCCTGTGCCATGCTGATCCTTGAAACCAGGCCAAAAGAAGAGGGAAGCAATGGAAAACCTCTAACCACCCTGGAAGGGCTCAGTCCTGGGCTAGCAAACACCATTTGGTGACAATCTTGCTGTACTTGGCTTACTGGTGCCACAATGCTGCACCCTTTGGAAAGATGCACCAAGATCCACATGCATTCCTGAAATTCATTGCACCTCTTTTCTCTAAAACACACTCGAAATACTAAGATTTCCTTTTACCCATGTATGAATTGTACAGCAAATATTCCTCCCAAGGAAACAAGGAAAACACTGAACCTCTCCATGAAAATCAACAAGATCTGCTCAGAGAAAAGGAGTGTCTCCCTCTTACTCTTCTCTTTTTCCCTGAGGTCAGAGGTGAACCCTGGGCAGACCCTCCAGCTCCTGCCAAGCAGGTGAAGTCACCCTGGGAGCTCTGTGGATCCTGGCAAGGAAACTGGTTCAGGCACAAGCACAGGAAAAGCAGCAGATGGCAAAGTTAAAAATATTCCCAGAGAACAAGAGCACCCCTATGCCTCCGGATAATGGAGGGGAGATTGCTGCTGCTCCCAGCTCCCACCTGCTCTGAGCATGGAGGAGCTCTCCCCAAAGGAAGGGCAGCAGGAGAGAGCTGGAACTCCTGCTCAGGAGCCAGTGGTGCCCACACTGCAGCAGCTCAGCAGGGCAGGAAGCAGGAGTGGCACTATGGAACCATCAGAGCTGGGATTGGCTTTGAAAATCACCTTTATTTGCCAGCCTGTGAAAAGGTAACACGCTTCACTGATGGAATTCGTACATGTGCCAGAGGAAAATATACTTCCTCCTTACTTTTTACTTAGGGATTTACCTTCAGCAAGGTGATACCTGTAAGTTATGCCAGGCTTTGCCTTAAGGCACCTGTGTTCCTTACATATTGACCTTCCACAGCAGGAAAATAACTGGATTTAATTTCTCCTAACAGGAAGCTAACAGGTTCTTCTTAAACCTAGTAATGAACTTTTCAACCCTTCTGCACATCTTTGAAAGCAAAAACAAAGCTCTAAAAGCAAATAGGAGACTCAATTTCAACCCTCCAAATTGCCTACATCTGGTTATTGCTCAACATTCCTGGTTAAAATGCTTTATTTTTGTGAAACTGTTTTATAGAACCGACAAAACGTTGGAAATTTTAAAATAACTTGTGCTCGTGTATGAAATGATCACAGCTGTGCTCCCCAATTCCACGGGAACACTGCCTGGAGAGGCATTTCCATCAGCTGCCAGCCTGCAATTGCTGTAAACACCCAGATGGCTAATTTTATCCCAGGACACAGGCTCACAGTGCAGCTCGCAGCCACGGCAGGGAAAATGTCACATTCCTGCAGCAGGGAGCAGCAGGGTGGGAGACAACCATGCCCCTCTCTGCAAACACCTCTGTGACCCCACTCACCCACACCTCCAGCAGGGATAGTTTGCCCTGCCTGGCTTGTGGCACACAGAAATCCCTTCCTGCCTGGAATAAAGCTGTCAACAGATACTCACACAACACTTTATGCTTGTTTACCCTTCTAGTACAAAGCAGTTCTTAGTGTCTATAAACTACCCACAGCCTGGAGATCTGGACAGCACAATTGCTTTGCTAAGAGCAGTGCACATCCAAAGGTGGTGCCAAGGTGAATGTGCCAAAATATTACAGCTCTGCTTAGGTGGATGTTTTCCTTAAGATCCAGTCCTAAGCACCACTGCAATCCCACATCTGTCCACTCAGAAGACATTGTGATTTTACACTAATGTATGAATTAATTTAGTTAATAGTAAGTGCAGCTCTTGGATAATGTTAGTCATTGCATAAGAAGCAAGATTTTTGTGATTCAACAAGCTTTGAAACTTCAGTCAGGGACCATCCTGACAAACCCCAGGTTTGCCTCACACACTCATCAAGCCAAGAGGCAGCAAAGACACCTCGAGTCTGAGCTATGGATACTCTGGCCAATTGCCATGTCCATCCCAATGGGAATCCTGAGCACCTCTGACCAGCCAAGGTGAGCTGAGGTGAGTCAGACACTGCTCGAACAGACTGAGATGGGAACAGCATCCAGGATGATTCTCACCCTGAGGGCACAATCACCCTTTCCAAAAACAGGCACTAACCCTGTTCAGATTGACTTTGCTCACTGTGCTGCTGCCCAGCTGGCTTAGGGATGCTTCAGATTTGTTGCTGGTTTCAAGATGCATTTGAACAGCTCCCTGCATTGTTGTGACACTGCAGCAGTGCCAAAGGGAAAACCTGTCAGGTAACTGCAGCGAGTTACAATTATTTAGTAAACTTGGAAAGAAATCATAAATATTTCAGTGCTAGGTCTATTTTCTGAAAATTGCTGAAAAAGGTATTTTGTCTCAACATGTTTTGCTAAGAAAAGAAGAATATTCAGTAAGGGATTGTTCAAAGAATGAGCTGTTTGCCCTATATTATGCAGAGAAACTGCATATGCAAAAGACAGAAAGTCATGCAGCAAGTGCAGACACCTGAGGGGCTCCTTCCTCTGGGCCCTCACCTAGGCTCAGCACCCCCTGCACACTGGAGATAATTACAGGCCCACTCTTGAGACCAGGATTAAGTCTTTGCTTACCTTTGGATTAGTTCTCTGCTGCAGTCTCCTCTCTTCCCTCTCCCTCTGCAGACGCTCAAATTCTTCCCTGATTTCAGCTGCAGTTCTCTTTCGTTCCACAACCTGCTCAAAAAGCAATGAAAACCAAACCATTACCAGACAGAGGCTGCTCAGGGCAGTGCAGTGCTGGGGTTCAGAGCCTTGGGTGCAGAATGCACTAAAACACACTGCCCCAGCTGCTGAAAGCCAATTTCAACAGTCAGAGTTTGGAACAAAGCACCCAGGCCAGATCAAAGGGCAGGCATGAGAGAAAACCATGCCTTGAGAGAACAGAAAATGGTTTTGTTATTTCAATTCTGTGACAAAACCAGGGCAAAGGGCTATCTAACCACAAGTACAGGACACTGCAGTGCAGCTGTTACCCTCAGTGATCCATTAACTGCTCTACCACGTGTGGACACAAAAATGAAAATAACTGAATCTCTCTGGCCTGAGGTAAATTGATTCCACAAGAGCTGTGTGATTTCAGGCTGTGCTGGTTCACAGCTGCTTACCTGACATGGCTCAGGGAATGAGGGTTTTATATAGGCCCAGTTTTGGAATGGATAGAAAGAGTATTGGATTTTGCTCTGCAAAATAAGATCAAGTCTGCCAAAAGCAGTTAAAAAAATCTGGTTTTCAAAGCATTTGTTACATGCTGGATCTGCTCCACATTTCTAGCAACTGACTCCAAGTTTGACCTTGGGGCTGACCTGGCCCAATAGCACAGGATTCTGCTTCAAGCAGCATAGAGCAATCAACCAGGGCTGGCAGAGGCTAGCAAGGGACTCCAGAGCTGGACAGATATGAATGGACAAGTTCTGTTTCCATGCCCATAAAACCCAACCAAAACTAAACCAAACACATTAAAAAAACCCAGCTCGACCCACCCCAAAAGGCCCAGGAAGAAAAGTAATTTCAAACTCAGAAGCTAGTTAATGCTGAAAAAAACAAGTTTTGGATGAAAAAGTTGGGGCTAGATGGACAATAATGACACATTTGTCTCAGATAAAGATGTTGCCTGTCATGGTAATATCCTTCCAGGGAACTCTGAGTGTCAGGTTTATTGTTCTCTTGTCAAGTGCAAAACCAAAGGGTTCTCTGGAAATCCATCATGGTGTTCCAGCAGGGACAGAGAGAGACAGAAATAACTAACCAAGGATGCCTTCAAACCCAGAGGCATTTATTACCAGCCAGGTGTCAGTGCAGCTGATAGAACCATGGCAGATAAAGGTGGGCTTAGTCAAGGCCACTGGCCAGAATGTGCTCGATTTCTCTCACCTCCCAGCCTTCCATCTCCAGTCCTCTCCTCCCATATATGTCATAGATGGCTCTGGTCTGTGGATCACTAAGCACTGCAAATTGAAACCAAAATATAAGAACTTGCTAGAAATGGAGACCACGGCCAGGTGACAGGGAACAGACCCAGAGATGCAGCAGTTCATCAGTACAATATTAAATGATATCTCTACTTGAAGCTTTTCAGCCTTTATTCTCCTGTGGAAGAGGTCTTTAGAAGTAAGTGAAGTGATGAGAAGATCATTTACAGCATGCAGGAGGTAAGACACACACTCCTCATCTCATTCCCTGCAGCATTTATAAGGGATTTCCCCTCTGACTTATGGTACAGAAGCAGGAAACAGCATTGGTAAGTATCACCAAATTTAATTATTGCTTTGTAATAATAAATATCTTCAAAAAGCATGAAGGCACAGCTCTCCCAGAACCCCCCTGCAAAGCTCAGCCTCCCCCTGACCTTCATAGGCTTGGTGGACAAGGTTGAAGAGACGCTCAGCCTGGCTCTTGAGCTCGGGGTCGCGGTGCTTGTCGGGGTGGTAGAGCATGCACAGCCGGCGGTACGCCGCCTTCAGCTCCTCCTGGGAGGCCTGTGGAAACCACAAACAATCAGCAAGGACAGCCAAGGCCACGGCCAAAAGGCCACTCTCAAGATCAGTCCTGAAAGGGAAGTCTGTCAGCTGTTACGTTGCATTAATTTGGACCAAAATCAAGAACGCGTTACTGGTTCGCTACGTAAGTTAATAAAATATTCAATTATCACACCAGGATTGTCCATGCTATCTGTAGTGCAACAGGGCACCTCATCAGTGCATAATCAGGTATAAAAAAGGATGCAAAAACCCCACCATTCATGTTCAGACTAGGTGTATTAGGCAACTACCTAATACAGGTATTAGGCAACTGATACAACTATATACAACTATATAATACAGGTATTATAGTTGTATATATTTGTATTAGTTGTCTAATACAAATGTATACAACTGTATACATTTGTATTAGACAAATAATACAAGTATATAGTATTGTATACTAATGCAAATGTATTAGTTGCCTAATACAACTATATAATACAGGTATTCCCCTCCAAATCAGAAGAGAAGGAAAAAGCAAAGTCATCTCAGATAAAAATATATAAATCCAGAGATGTACAACAAATTCTACTCATATTTCAATCTCAGCCCTCAAGAGGACATTGCAACTATCCAAAAGCACAGCTGTAAAGGTAAGAAATGTAAACCCATGGTTCTGCTCTCATCCCAGCACCTGCCGTGTGCTCCCCAGTGCCCCATTGTGCTCTCCACCAGGGTCTGTGTTGTGCTGTGAAGGAGGAAGGTGCCTCATCTATCTACAAAGCCAGGGACAGTGTGCCACCAAACAAATCACAAATGAACCTGCCTTGTCCTTTACTGCAACCACTCTGGGACCTCAGATGGCACCTGGCCTCCTTCCAAGGACAGGGATGGCTCGTTCAGAATCAATAGGGAAAAACCCCTGCTCCTTCCATTACCATCTCCCAGCAATGTTATTTTTGGACTCTGGAGAGTCTTGGTAATCTCCCCTCTCTCACCTCACCCTGCTACTGCAATCCCTTGCATTGCAGTTCCTGTTCCTGCCCATTCCTTGGAGATTGCTTAACAACGACTTTTCAGAAGTGCAGTTGCTAAAATCAACAAGAACTTCCCCCAGGCAGAGCTTGAAAGAGCCCGACCATCCAGTTCTCAAACTGTCCAGGCAAGAACCAGTTCCTGGGCACAGAAAGCCATTCCAGGAGGAACATCCAGAGTAAAATAACCAAAACCTGATGGTCCAGGCTGTCCCCAGGGGCTGCCCCAGTCAGGACCCAGTGCAGTCAGTGAGGGGAGCACTCAGAAGTGGATTTACAGATACAAATTCCATTTACTGAGAGCCTTCAGGAAGCAAAGCTGTCACAGGTTCCTAGCTTTCACTGGGGAAATGAAGTTCCTAAAAGGTAATTTCTTGAAGTAACATCTTTTTCACCACTTGTGGCAAGGAGGGTTTCCATCACAAAACCACATTCACTTCTGTCACAACCAGGAATCTGTCTGGATTTGAGGACAGCTCAGAATGTTTATTCTGCACATTTTTATTGTTCCTTGTTAATGTTTTGAAATGATACAGCAAAAGAGGAGCTGCCAAATTTGCTGGTCCCAAGACAGAAAGGGCAGCTACAATTAAGCTTATTTCTTTTTACTACCTTATGCTTTCTCGGATATCAAATTTAAACTCAACTGGGAAGGCAGGGGAACATATAGCCCCAAAATGGCATTTTTAAATCAAATTAATGATAAATGGTTTAATGTGCTATTGATTATATAATAGAAATGAGCAGGTTCATTTTTCATAAATGCCATGTTCAATAAAATGTTAGATTGGGCATTTCATCATCACTGAGTAGTTTGGGTCATTGGTTCAATATTCCACAAGCAACAGCCTCTTCAAAACCACTAAAGAAACCCTGCCGTCGTTTTTAGGCTGCCAGGAAATGCAGTCACAAATAACAGCATGTAAGTTACATTTTTATTACCAAAACTCTGGTCAACATTGAAAGGTCTCATTTAAGGTCCCAAACACAGCACCGTGTTTTTAGCAGACTAACGTGTCTAAAAAATGAATCATTCCCACACACAGAGAGCAACTCCTGCTCACAGGATCCTGCCTCCATGGGGTCACTGCAGCTCCAAGCCCAGCTGCCACACCACCCTGTGTCAGCACCCAGACATGCTGCTCACCACATCCACTGCAGGACAGTACTGCTGAAAATAATTACAATAATTAACAAAGCACCCACTCCTCTCTGTTGGAATTACTCCCTTGCAGACCCCTTTGATTCAGTTTCCAGCTCCCTGCTGTACAAAACCTGAATGTCCTGCTCTGGAACCTGGCTAAGTTAACCATTAAACCTTCCCCAGCAGTCATAACCCCTGCGTGGTTCCCAGCTCTGTTTTAACCTCTGCACGCTGCTGACGTTTTGGAGGGGAATTACGAAAGTTCCCAAGGAATGTACAAGCATGGCCTTGCTGGCTTTAAACCAGACAAGGGCTTGATTTTTTTTAAAAAGGAGCTCAGCATCAGAGAGTTCTGCGAACAGCGTGACCATCACACGCTGTTCCTTCAGGAATGCAGCCGATTCCTACACACGAGGCACAGGGGGCTGTCCCTGCAGCTCAGGGGCTGACAGGAGCTCCAGAGGGAATTCTTCCAAGCTCTCAGACTGAATCGCTTCCAAGTCTGGATATCCTATTGCACTCAGCAGTGGTGGTTCAATACGAGCCTTGTCCAGCTACAATGGCCACACCCAGGCTGATGGACTGGATGGGCTTTTTATACATATTTATACACACACAAATATATATATAACAGCTATATTCCTGCTGCACTCGCTGAAACAAATTACAGCACAGTTTCTACATCCAGATCTTTGCAGATCTGCCTAATATTAATCATAAAAAAAGCAGTTATCTCCCAATAAGTTCCTAACTGTTCCAGTGCAACAAACCCGCACCAATTAACATCCATCTATTCTTAAAAGTGAAAAAAAGGATTCTCGATCCTTTTTTTGGCGGGATAAACGTTTAGCAGAAATCCCTGGCTGTTTCCAAACTGGAAAGGTTCGGGAAGCCTCCCCAGCCGTGCCCCAGGGGACGCGGGTGTGCGCGGCGTGCGCGGAGCTGCACCAGGAGCGCCCCGGCAGCGCCCAGACCGCCGCAATTCGGAGCAAACCCCGCATTTCCCGGCCTCAGCGGGCGCTCCCCCGTCTCACCCACCCGGGAGGGCCCGGCCCGCGCTCTCCCGCTCCGCCGCCGCCAGCAGCAGCAGCGGCAGCAGCCCGGCCCGTGCGGAGGACACGCCGCAGGGGCGCCGCTCCCGCCGGGCGCACACGAGGGTCTGGCCTCACCCCGCCCGGCCCCGCGCGGCCCCGCGCGGCCCCGCGGCCGCACCTCACGGCGCACGTTCAGCAGCCCATAGTAGTCCTCGTTGTCCGGCGCCTCCTCGCCCAAGGCCGCCGCCATCGTTCCGACCTCTCACCCCGCGCCGCGCGCTGCGGCGCCCCCTGGCGGCCCGGCGGTCCGGCCGCCCGCGCACGCGCGATGCCTCCGTCCCCGTCCTCCCCGTTCCCCTCCGCGCCCGCGCGGCCCCGGCGTGTGCGCGTGCGTGTGCGCGGCGCGCGAGCCGGGAGGCGGCGGCGGCGGCGGCGGAGGCGGCGAGGGGTGAGTGAGGGAGGGACTGAGGGACAGAGAGAGCGAGGGAGGGAGCGCGGACCGGCACCAGCAGCGACCGGCACCGGCCTGCGCTGCCGCGCTCCGCTCCGGCCACGTCCTCCTGGTTCTTCGCCCCGGCACTCAGACGCCTCTTTGCCGGCGCGGTCGTTCCGTACCCCAGCGGCGGCTATGGCGGTGTCGTGGGTGCCCCAGGGCCTCCGTCCGCTCCGCTCCCGGGGGATAGCGGGAGGGAGGGAGATCGCGACCGCCGGTGCCCGTGCCCGGTTCCTCTCCCGGTGCCCATCTCGGTGCCGCAGGGCCCTCGGTCCCTGCCTAAAGCGCAGTCGCTCACTCCGGTCATTGACGGGACGTGTCGGTGCAGACGCTGCCCCGAGGCCTCTCTCCCCGGTAACAAGAGGGCGATTTCCAAACCCTGCTGTTACCATCCCGTCGCTGTTCCGTGAGTCGCTATTCCCGGCTCCGGCGGGGCTGGCGGAGGCAGCGGGGCAGCCCGGTACAGCGGAGGGTCCCGGGGCAGAGCTGCACGGCACCGGAGGCGAGCCCAGCTGAGCTCAGCGATGTCAGACCCGCGGCAAGGGCACACCATGGGCAGAGCGTGTGCTCGTTTGTCGCTGGCTGATCTGGAGCAGTTTCCTTTGGATCAATAGCGCTGCTTTGGCTTTTGGCGTGGAGAACTCCAGTGAACCCTGCGGTTCACGCTGTGCTGCCCTCCCTGATGGTGGGTGAACTCCCCAGGCTCAACCAGTACCGGAATGGAAGGGAAATGCCCCAAAGTGTGCAGAGCTCAGAGATTTTAGCAATAGGGCTGCTCAGCTTTAAACCTAAACCTCCTTTAAAGCGTGCTGGTGGACAGACAGATCGGGTATTAATGCTGTGATAAGGCTGTCACGAAGAAAAATAAGCCCAGTGGCTGGATCTGATATGTGTGTGGGGATGCTGGAGTGGTTTTTGGGTACTGCTGTCTGTAAAGAGGAGTGTTTGAAAAACCACTCATTGGCACCAGTGCAGGGAACCACATTCCCATTTCAAAACTCAGCTTGTCTGCTTTGGATTTTATCTTCATGTTGCTTTTATTTGAAAACAGGAATGTTTTAATAATTAATAAGTTTTTTCTTTCTGATACAAGGGTAGTTAAGAAGGAAATATTGATTATGTTATAGCAGTTCCTCTGCACTCCTGGTGGGTGAGGTGCAATGCTTGGAACAAGAGGTGCACAAAGGCTCCCTTTCTGAGAAACCATGTGGAAATGGGTCTGTTCTGCAGGGAAGCACCTCTAACACTGCTTTTCCTCAATGAACCCACCTGCTAGACAGGTTTTTTTTTTCCTCCACGTGGTTTAGGAGTCATTGAGTCTGTGCAAGAACGCAAAGGAGATTAGAGTTGTGAGGATGCCAGTTGCCATGGCAACTCTTATTTCCCATGGATTTTGGTCCTGTCATAATTATGCTCTTTTTCTAACAGATTTGGGAGCTCTGTGATCCTTGGGGATGATTAGTGACAGAGTTACTGGGGATCCTTCCCCTCACCAGATTGATCTGACGCTTTCCTGAAAGACCCAGCTGCTTGTTGCCAACGCTGGCTGCTGTTCCCTTGCATCACAGATGATTCAGGGGAATTTTCTGGGAACGTTCCACAGGTGTCACATCTTGGCAGGGAAATATAGGAAGAGAGAAATACGAGTTTAGGGAGCTAAATATGAACTGTGCTTTCTAAGGATGTAGAGAGAGATCTTTGAAACCCTGCATTATAACAGAGGAAATGTGACATCTATGGCAAAAAGCAATCTGATGGGAAAAAGAAAAAGGAAGAAAAGAAAGAAAAGTGCTTGTTTGTGCTTTACCAACTTGCCAAGGCTTGGCTTGGGGTGCAATATTCATTATTCATTCCTCTTTCCACATTGGTACTTGCAGGTGGAAGCTTTGTGGTGCTGTGTGGGCACAATGCCTGCAGCAAGAGAAGCAGTCCCAGGGCTCAGGTTTAGCTGGACATGGTTTGTCAGATGTGTGACACTGTGGCTGCTGCTTCAGTGCTCTGTAGTAAGCTGTGAGTAGCGTTACTAGTGGTGGTAGAGCCAGAGATAGCAGAGGGGACACTGAGGGATCCAGTGTAGCAGATTCTCTCACTGACTGCCATCACAGACTCAGCCCTGGGAACCTGTCCCCTCACAGAGCGGGTTTGGTCATATTAACTTTAGTTCCATCACAGCTCAATGGAGGGAAAAACTAGAAAGTGCCATAAATCCAGCCGAGCTTGTCAAAGCTGTCAAATTACCCCCTGACAAAGCTCCTGCCTGTAATGGCTGCAGCATCAGCTGGAGGGGATGGCTGTGATGGGGTGACAGCACCAGGGCTCAGCACTGTTACACTTGTGATCTACTGTCACCAGGGGCTCCTGGGCACCACTCGAGGGTGATGCTCTGAGCAGAGTTAGTTTTTAAAAAATATCTAAAAATATAAAGATGTAGACCAGCATCCTGCCCTCTGTTCTCAGGCAGAGTAATGCTGACTGCTGAATTCTAGTAAAGGTGTTTCTTGGCCCCATTTGTTAGTATTAGGAGTCCAGAGAGATAATGTCTTTGCACATATAAAAGGTGCTATTGATTTCCTGTTACTGTTGTCCTGAAATGTGCACGGGGTGTCTATGGAGCAGTGACAATCCTCCATCACTAGCTTTATGGGAAAAGAATGCTTATTGAATCTCTTCCCATAAAATATAATCTCCTTCTCCCTTCCAGAAGTTGCCGGCCCCTGTGGGAGTCCCTTATGTTATGTCTTTGAGAAAATTGATTTTTTTTCTCTTTTTTTTTTGTCTCTGCTTTGTACACTTGTATTTAGTCTTATTTTTAATTTGGCTCATGTGATATGAAGGCTTCCCTAACATTAAACATGCTTGCTCAGTCATGTATCACTTCTCTTTCATATAGATTAACACTTTCAGAATGTTTTAAAGTAAAATAAAGATATTTGCCTGGCACAAGTCTCTCTTGTTGTTGTGGGAATTTTTTTAGTCTGAGCAAGTCATTGCCCTGCTCCTTCTCTCCAGACAGGGCTGAGGCACTGACAGCTTTTCAGCTGCTTACAGGTAAATTTGGGGTAAGTTTCTGGAGTGAACACACTGATTGATCATGGCTGAATGACACCATAGCCCAGAGCACAACTTGCAGTGTTGTCTGCTCAAGAGGCAAAGTGATCTTTGAACTTTAACAGTGGCAAAAATGCTGTCAGATTTGTCCTTTCCTCTGTGTAGCAAATGACTGACTATGGGATTTTTCCTTTCAGGGAGGAAACGGCAACATGAATTCATAGATGATGAGTAGGATGCCAAAGCCAGAGATGACAGTGCTCTTGAAGAAATGCTGGGTAGAACAAAAAGGTAAAAGGAACAGCTAATTGAGTGCATTTCAGAGCCTGTGGGACTTTGTGGGGTACCTTTCCTCACGAGGCACACGGCACACCCCCTCAAACCAGAGCTCAGTGTTCTGAATTCCCTCCTCCTCTGTTTTGCATGAAGTCCCAGTGCCGCCTCTCACTCCTGACCTGCTCTCTCTTCGCTCGGGTTTTCCCCAAAGTTGTATCATGATGTATCTAAAACCCACACAGCTCATCCTTCCCACCCTGTCCCTGCATGTGTGCCCTGGCAGATGCAGCAGTTACTCCACGCCTCTGCTGCCGTGGTTGTTCTGAGGGCAAAACCAGAATTGGGACTGCACTGGAGCAGTCCATTTGCAGGCAGTGTGATGCTCAGAGGGTTGGTCAGCCAGCCATGGGCTGTCCTGCTGTGGCCATGGCCCAGGCAGGTGCACAGGCTGCAGCGTGGGAGTGTTCTACAAACAGGTGCCACCGACAGGGCTGAATCGCTCTCTGCCACTCTGATGCTTTTACTGCATTTTGTGATAATGCTGTAGAGATGCCCAGAGGAAACACTTCTTATTGGCTCTTTGATTCTGTGAAATTCTCTCTGTGATGGAGGTGTGATAGTCTACCTGGGAACTTGGGGAGGGAAGAGGCAAATTTAGTTATACCTGCAGAGCACCACGCAGTAGAAGGGCCTTGTTATGCTCATCCAGTGGCAGCAGAAGTGGCTGAAACAACTGATGGGGAGCGGGAAAATCTTCATTAGTCATGTAGCTCTGCTTGGGATATTTCCATGCTTGTTTGTGCAGGCTGACTTAAATCCCCCAAAAGTCAGAAGCAAATGTTCTTGCAAGCATTCCAGGTTTGCAGTGATGATCTGCCTGTTGCTCCTGCCTCACATCTCTCCAGCAGCAGCTGTGTGGGACACAGGGTGTTTCTGGGGCAAGCAGAGGATTTGTCAGTACTGTTTAATGGTTGATACATATATATAATAGTTTCTGCTGGAAATGTTGTTTTCAAAACAGCAATCAGGGAGGAATTACCTGTAGTTCAGGTGTTTGTGCCATTTGGCCAACCAGAGCTCTTAGTCTGCTTGGAGCCTTCCAGCCTGATATGACAAGAGCCTGTAATGGACAGAGATCTTCGCTCTGCACGTGTTCAAAATATCTGCTGAATATACTCTGAAACACTGATTGACTTTTCTGGAATGGTCCTAACTTGTATAAGCTGTCCTACAGTTCAAATCCGTTGTTACATAATTTTTAGTTTAATAGCACCAGAGATGAGAATGTAAGGATACTAAAAATAGTAATTAGCAAGTTTCTGTTGTCAATCCATATTTTGGGAGATTTGATAGTTTTGTTGTTTTTTTGCATATGTGTATGTGAAGGCTGTTGATATATTTTTCAGCTATTTCCATAAACTTGGATGTAAGTCTCTTATACTCTTTGGGTTTCAAAATTCTTCATCATCAGTCTGGAGAGCTTTGAGTCTGTAAAACTGGAGAGCAGCCAGTGCTGGCAGGACCTGTGTCCCTACAGGAGTGCTGGCTCCCCAGAGCCAGCTCTTGTAGCCATTCCTTATTCCTCTGGTCCCTGCCTGGGGCCCTGGCACCCAGCCAGCACTGAGCAGTGGTGGCTACAGCACCCACAAGGCCGGGTGAAATGTGGAACAGGGAGGGTTTACAATATTTGCTGCAGTTTTGAGAGCTCAGTAGATTTGTTATTTTACTGCTCATGCTGCTAAACATTGGCTTGGGTCAGTTGCATGGTGCTGGTGCTTTAAGGTGGCCAGTGGCCACTAGCTGTGCTCAGCACTGCCTTTGCCAGCTCCAGCATTGCAACACGTGCTGTCCTCTCAGCAGTGGCTGGAAAGCTCCAAAAGGAGCAGATTTGGCATCAGCACAATCACTTCTGCAGCCGTTGTGCTCCAGGCGCTGCCAAGTCCTCGCTGCTCCTTCCTTCCAGCACGTGGTGTTTGGTGTGACCCTGGGCACAGACAGTGGCCTGCTGGGCTAGCTTGTGGCTTTTTGGCTTTTCCCTCAGTGTCAGCATTCAGGTTTTCAGTTGCAGGAGAGTGATGGGCAATATCTGTTCTGATGGTCCTGCAGCACTGGGGAGCAGTGGCAGCAGTGGAAGGTGGTGTGTGTCACCCCCATGGTGACATGGGCTCTTGAGCAAGGGAGCCTGTCTAAGGGAGACTCACATTGTTTGGGGTCCTGTAGCCTCACTGCTGATTCAAGTTCTCTTTCTGAGGAGGAGCTTTCCAGAGCACCTGACTGTTGGTGTTTAGCCCACGTCTGGCAAGCAGTCAGGAAAGGAACATGAATCACTCCGTATCCTTTGATCTGAAAGTTCAGTGCTAGTCCTTTTCTGTAAGTTCTTAGTCACTGTATTTGAAGCTCTTGCCCTCAGAGTTGGAGGCAAGGCAGGAGGATGAGATGCACTTAGAATTCCTCCAGCTTTGAGATAGAATATTGCATTCACCCACCAAGGCATTTTATTTTAGCAAGGCCATGCCATATATCAATGGCTGTTACTAGAAATTGGGGCTCCAAGGTTTTCTGATTTTGTCTGTGGGGTTTTATTTGGTTTGCTTTAGGTTTTCCTCAAGAAATTGTGGATGTTTTTGGATGGTACCTGTTAGTTCCTTAGATGAGCTATGAACAACCTTTCACTGCAACCCTGGGAGTTTTAATCCAGATACTTGCTCTCAACAAACTTGCTATAAACCGTAGAAATGCTTTTGTGCAGATCAATTTTGATATCACTACTGAGAACATAAATTGGAATTTTGATTGTGAAAATTATTGGCAAAGTTTGGCCATGCGGAGCAGGTTTTACAGTGTGTGTGACAGGCTGTTGATGGACATAAGCACAGATCCAGGAGAAGATCCTTGGCTTCCTGTAAATATTCAGGTGAAGTTATGCTAACTTACTGTACATTGTTTCCCTGGCAGAGATGGCCCTTTAGATAAATGTTAAATAAACATTAAACACAGACTGACACTGTCAAAAGGAAGATACAGCTCACTTAACACTGAAAGTGGCATTTCATAGAGACCTTTTGCAATTTGTAGTTCAATAAAAGGTAACCTGTGTAGAAATATTCTGTGCTTGCCTATTCTGTCCTTGTCTGCCAGTGCTGACAGGATTGTGTTCCTGGTTTTACCTTCGTGGTGTCCCAGGCTGAAAAACTTCATCTTTCACACTCCTGAGTTCTATAAATAATTGACATGCCTATCTTAGCAACTGAGCATCAGCAGCAAATTGTATTATTCTGGAGTAATAGGGGTTTTCTACATTCTATACTCCTTTTCATCTTAATTTTCACTTCACTACTGAGAGTGAGGAACTGATTTACTCCACTTCAGGAGAAAAAGTATTATTGTACTGGTATTACTGTTCCAGTCCTTCAGGGGAGGAAGTTCAGGGGAAAGTCAGAGCTCACAAATGAACCCATCTCAGTGGGAACGAGTTATTTCTGTGTATTTTCTGCAGCTGCTGTTCGGATATATTTCTCATTTTGTACAACTCTCATGGGTCACATGGGAAAGAATAGTCTTAAAGGTTAGACGAGGTTTAAGCAGACCTAGAAAGAAACTGCTCTGTGGCTAAAACAAGTAAGAAAATATTAAACCAATCATTTTTGCCTATAAGAAGTGTTGTGTGATAAGGCACTGTTGGGCACCCCAAGAGAACTGGAGCAGCTGCTCTGCCATGGTGCCACTGGGAGCAAAGCATGAGTGACTCCAGTTTGTAACACTGGGATTACTTTTCCATTTGGTTTACATATTTGTAAATAATGAATGGAAAAGGAAAAGTCAGGGAAGTTCCTTCTCATTGTAAATTTATAACAGGGCAGAGCTCAATTGGGATGGAGTCCTTTAAAGACTGGGATAATGCTTTCAGCAATGATGCTTTTTAATTGAAAGCTCAAGTGCTCTGTGGGTTAATGATGCTCCCTGAGGGAATCACAGGACAGACTTGGATGGGTTTTGGGCAACGGGCAGTGCTGGGGTTGTGCTGTCTGAGCAAATTGACTCAGGTAAATTTGAATTTGCCTCTGGCTTCTACTTTTGGAATCCATGTGATTTTGAGCACCTTCTGCCTCTGTTACCATCACCAGTTCTACTTCCTTTGGTTGTCCTGTTGTTCTTCCTTTGTGTCTTCCATTCCTCACTGTTCTGTTCTCAGTGCCTGGGGCTGACACTTTCATACCCTGGTGACTGCTTTGGTTCCCAGATCCCTGTTTATTCAGTTAATGTACACAGCACTCCAATTCTAGAGGAATTGGAAAAGATACTTGTTTAAAAGCAGGAACACAACTTTAGGGATCTTAAACATCTTTCCTGATTTGTTCCAGCTGTAGCTAGAGATCCAATCCCAAACTCACTGTGCTGAGCTGGGAGCTGTGCATCCACTGCAGAGCCAACACTGCTTGATGGCTTCTGGCACTGAGAGTTTGCAGGATTTACACTTTATCCCTGAGAAGAAGGGTTAAGATATGGGGTGAACCATTCCCAGAGAGCAGGCATGCTATACAGCTTGTTACAGGAGGATGACAGCTTAAAAGAAATTAAAAACTAATCCTTCCATCCTCATTGAAGACTGCACTAAAATTCCAACCGAGGAGGCCACGCATGACAATCACATTCTATCCTCACACAGAACAACTTGATTGTCTTATTAGAACAGAAAGCAAAGAGAAATGTCCTGGATGTAGTGTAGGAAATTGTCTTTACTAAATCTAGCCTAGCATATATGAGTACTATATATATTATTTGATTTTGCCAGAATTACAAAAACATGAGGGAAAATTGTTAATGTAAGTTGACTACCAGAGTAAATCACAGCCTAATTATTCTTTTTTTCCCTGGCTAAAATTAGAATTTGATATAGTGGTCAATAGACATTTTCTTTAATTTTTGAGACATAATTTCTAATAGCTAATCCAAATGAATTGGAGAAAGTTGCTGCAGAATTGAAAAAATAAATTATCTGAATTTTATGGTGACTTACTGGTAAATCCCCTTAGTTGGAAGCTTTAATTTACCTCATATTTCATTTTTTTTTCCCTCCTCTAACTGGCTCATGGGTGAATATTAGGGCAAAATGATTGCTACTTTCTTAGTGGCACTGGGAGCAAAGTGAAGGCGGAGCCCAGGCTGTCTCACAGGGAGAAAAGGCCAAGGGCTGTGGGGGCAGTGGGTTGGGAATGGTGGCATCTTCTGCCTGGCACTGGCTTTTGGCACCCATGTCTGTCCTTTTGGAGCTGGTGCCCCTGTAGAGCATCTGCATTGTTAGTTCTGTTCTTGGTTAAACAGGTAAATGCTCTATTTTGTGTTGAGGTTACTGGTTTAAATATCCACAAACTCTTTACAGGGGTTTGCACAGCAAAAACATCTTTCCTCCGAGTCCCTTAAAGGGGCTGGGACTTTGGAGATGTACTTCATTTCCTGTAGCCAGCAGAGTTTAACTAGAGGTGGTTTGAGTGTAGTCTTTGTATTTCTGAGGGAAACAAACAGGCTCAGAACTGCAGAAGGAATGGCAAAAATGATGGAGCCAAAGCCCGTAGTGTAAAAGGGGACTGAGCTCAATCTCCTCTAGGAAATTATGTGCTTTTGTCCATTCTGAGTCCAGCATCCTTAGTTCCTGGTAATGTATATTCTCTTCAACTTCCCCACATAAAATTGGAGAAGTTACTTGGATGGCAGAGCATTAGGTGAAGTATATTTCTTTGGAGAACCTCTTGGAAGAAGTGCATGTTTTGGAATATTTACCTGTATTTGCTAAACCTAGGAATTGGCAGTTGTACATCACATGTTGTAAGAGTTGGTTTGTCCACACACATTGTCTTGGTTAAGTCTTGGATTTATTCCTAGAATAAACACCTTTAATTTCTGTATGTGGAGAGAGTAAAGGACAAAACCATTTCATTTCTATCATGTGAGGTATTTCTAATCATCTCTTCTCACACTTGAGAGTATTTTTGTGAAAACACTTGGCATTCCTTGCTTCTAAATAATGAAGTAACTTTGTGCAAACAATTCACAAGAAATGGGGTTCCAGCATTGTCATTATGGCTATTAAACCTGTCTGAACTGTTTTCCTTTGTGCTGTTTGCCATAGCAACAGCAATGTGTAATTTGCTGAATATCCATAACAGGGTATTTGAATATATCCTTAACACTTTTACTTCTGTATACAGCTCACTATGCCAAATCATCACATTAACCTAATTAACCAAGCCAGACCCACATCTGCCATGGATTGACAATTAAGAATTCTGAAAGAACTTGGTATTTCACCTCCCTTTTAATAAAACCAACCCAGACACCAATCACCAGCACAGCATTGGCTTTTATCAGTGTGCTGATAAAAATTATTCATGATTCAGAATGCACAAACTCCTGGCACATTTCCTCTCTTGCTGCTTATCAGCTGGATGTTGCTCTGTGCTTGTGCCCCTGGAAAGGTAACAGTGAGCAAGTTTATCCCACACCATCCCTGCACAGTCTTGTGCAGTTCAGTACCTCTGTGCCTTAATAACAATTGCTCTGAGTTTTAAACAGTGGCACTGGGCAACTTCAAAGATACCAGCAGCACTTCAATTCAAATGGCTTCTTTCTTATCATTTTATTGCACAGCAATGAAATGAAAATATTTGGGGCTTTGCTGGCATGCTGGATGAAAAACTCCCCATTTAGTATCTCTGGTGTTACACAGGTCACAGTGCTCTAGTAACCTGTGTGTACACATTACTTATGTATTGCTGTAGCAACCTGTGTGTACAGAAATCACACCTAACTTAGGTAATTTCAGGAGTGGGAGAGTCAGTTCATGGGTTTGTGTCTCCTGGTAGAAAACCTTATGTTGAGGAGGAGAATGAGTTCATTACCTAGATGGAGCAGAGTTCATACACTGCTTCAGTAACCCCTTAAAAATGCTTTATTCATGCTCATGCACACAAATTGTCATTGTTTACAGATCAGGAAGGATCTGGAAAGCCAGGCAGTGCTCCCAAAGACACGTGCTAGAGCAGGGCACACACTGCTGTGCAGTCAGGGGGGTTGTGTCAGTCCTGGCAGTGGAGCTGTCCCCAGTTAGTGCAGCAGCACTGCCTGTGCTGGGCAGGCCAGCAGAAGGCAGGCAGAGTCCTGAACAACCTTGTCCCTCAGAGCATGGAGCTTGGTGCTTTAATGAGCCATTCAAGCACAGAAGGAACTGCTCAAGCCTTGGAAGGAAGAGACAGATGTACACAGAGCTAACTTGGCATCTCATTTAGTTTGTGGGTGATGTGACCCACGTAGAGTCCCATGGTTACCTGTCCAAAGGGTGTCAGTGAGTGCTGCAACAGGAATGAATGGTTGTGCCAGTTTCCCTGGCAAGAACAGGAAGGCTGTCTGTGGCAGAAGTTGCTGTGTGTTTGCATGGAGGAGCTGGGAAAACAAACCCAACAGCTCTCCAGCTGTGTTTGATACCAGTGAGGATCTGTGCCAGTGTTGGTACCATCATTTCTCATCTCTTGTCATTACTTGTTCTTGCCTGGATACCCACATGGAAACTCCAGCTGCCCAGGAATGCTGGCCTGATGTTCCAGGGGCAGAGGCACTGTGGGCTGAGCTCCTTGGCTGAGCCAGGTGCCCATTGCTTGCTGAAGAAGTGGCAAGGCAGGTCTGTCCATAGGGCTCCAGCACCTGCCACTGTGAGGGGAGCCCTGGGGAGGAATTCAGCATGGACTGGCCCTCCACACCTCCATGAGGCATCAACCAAAGGCCCCTGATGCGCATCAGGAAGTTGCTTCCTGTCCCTCAGCACCTCTGTTAGTCTGATACTACATTTGCTATAATTCAAACTATGAAGTACAACAACTGCATGGCTACATCATGTCTCTGCTAAGCATATGGATTGCCTTAGAATAATAACCAAGGAGAGACGTAAATTCCCCAGAACTCATCAAGAAAATGCTAGTTCTTTGCCAGTGTGGCAACTAGAAAAGTTTCCATCTCCAGCATATTTTGATGTGCTGAAGGAAACAACTGTCTTAGCTGATCCTGTGGCTGCATTGGTATTTGTGGGTATTTATAGGACATTGTACCAGATGAGCTTTCTGACCGTCGGGAGTGAGCCTGTCATTCTGGAGCCTCTTCATCAATGTGCCTTTCACGCTCCACAAGATTAGCAGCTGCTGAAAATAGGAAAAAGGAATTTTCCTTTCTTCTGTCTTAGAAGAGGCCCATCACACCATCCTCCTTTGGTCTGGGTTTGGAAACAGCTTCAGTCCTTAGCAAAGCCAAAGCACCAACAGGTCTTTCTAAAGAAGTTCTGCTCCCAGGAAGATCTAAGGGAAAAGATCCTTTTTGTGTGTTTAGTCACACACATCAAAGGGAACAACCGCTGCAGTCTTGGTTTGCATTGTGCAGGCATTAGCTGTGGTCCAGTTCTGCAGGACTCTGCTCAAGGAGGCTGAAGTGCCCGTGCTCATCAAGCTTTGATGGATGGGGCAGACTCAGCCAGGCCAGGACATGCCAGTCCTTGGGGCACGTCAGGTTTGAGAAGGACAGAGCGATTTCCTTGATGCTCACAACCCCTTCACAGCCCCCTGATTCCGTGCATCCCATGCCGAGTGGGATCTGTGACACTTTCACAAACTGTGCCCGAGGGATGGGCAGGACTCTCTCAAACCCTTAACGACTCCTAACTTGGTTCTCTCTGCAAATCACAAACCCTCATCTCCCCGCACAGTGCCAAGAACGCCTGTTCCACCCGAGCATCGTGCTTTGCACCCCGGAACGCTGTGGAAGAGGGCCTACAGCACCCCGAATATTCAGCACTACTGAAAAACGGGAAGATAGATAAACTTTGCATTTCGGGGCAGCCCGTCAGGGCAGGGAAACAGCTCCGAGCTCTGTCCGCCGCTTAGAAACGGGGCAGAGCCGGGGGTTGCCCCCGCCCGGAGGGCTCTCCCTGCTCTGGGGGCTCGGCACCCCCGTCCCCAGCCCAGCGGGGCAGCCCCTCTGACCGGGACAGTTACTGAGGGCGGTGACACACGCGGGTGGCAGGCGGCGCCTCTCACAGCACAGCCCCGGGGCGTCTCGGCCGGGGTAATTTGGCTCTCTCGGTGCAGCCGCGGCTCCGGTGCGCGGGGCGGGGCGGCTCCGCCGGGCGGGACTGGCGGCCGCGCCAATCGCCGCCTTTGTTTGGGGTCACCGGGCGCGGGGGGGGGCGGTGCCCGCCCGGGCCGCGCGCAGCCAATGGGCGGGGCAGGGGCCGCTGCCCGCCGGCCGGGCGGCGCTCCCCATTGGTGCCGTGCGCTGTCATTCTGGCGGACGGCACCGCTCGTTGGCTGCCGGCGCGCGCGGCACCGTGCGTCAGCAGCTTAGTCCCGCCTCCCTCGCGGGCCGATTGGTCCCGGCGGCCGTCAGTTGCGTGATCTCGGCTCTCCAGTGGCTGCTGCGGCCGTCAATCACGCATTCCGTCCCGCCCCCGCTGGCCCGCCCAGCGCCGCCGGTGAATGGCTAAGGCGCGTGCCACTGAAGCGCTGCCGCACTGCCATTGGAGGGGCGCCGTGTCCATCGCGCCCATCCCCTCCGGGGACCCGCCCCCGCCCTGCCACGATTGGCCACCGGGGATGTCAGTGCGGCAGATTGACCAATGGGAGGCGCGGGGCGTGCGCGGTGCGCGCGGGGCGGCCGGGCCGGCGGCGGCGCGGGAGGAGGCGGCGCGCGCCTGGTCCCGGTCGCGAGGAGGCGGAGGAGGATGTGGCGCGCGGAGGGGAAATGGCCGCCGAAAACAAGCCGGAAGGTGAGAACGCGGCCGGGCCGCCCCCGCCCCGCGCCGGGCCCCGCGCCGGGCCTGCCCGCTGGGCCGCCCCCGCCCCCCGCCACGGCCCCGCCGCGGGGCGGTGGCGGCGGCACAGGCCGGGCCGCGCGGCGCGAAGTTTGCGGTGGCGGCGCCCCCGCCGGGCCGGGCCGGGCCGGCGGGCGGGCGGGCCATGTGCGGCGGGAAGGCCGCGTGGCGCGGGGGCCGCGGCGGCCGAGCCGGGCCGGGCCGGGCCCGGTCCCGCCTCCCGCCGCCCGCCGGCACGTGCCCGCTCGCCGCCAACATGGAGGCCCCGGCGGCGCGGCCGGCGCGGGGCCGCCGCTAGCCACGGCCGGGCCGGGCCGGGCCGCCCCCGCCGCCCCCCCAGCGGCGGCGGCCCACGTGCCTCGCGGGCGCGCGCCCGTCGGAAGCTGGGTGGCCTTGGCCACGGCCCCGCCAGACCGGGGCCTCCGCGCCGCGGGCGGGCCGGGGGCGGGCGCAGCGGCGGGCGCGAAGGTGAACGCGGCGCGGGCCCGGCCGCGCCGGGAGCCCCGGGGCGTCCGACTGAGGCCGAAAGTTGCCGGCGCGGCGGGAGCGGGGCCGGCGCGTCCGCAAGGGGGAAGCGCCGCTCTGCTGCCGCTCCTGCCCCCGGCCCGGCGGGAGCGGGGCCGTGGCCCCGGTTCGGCGGGAGGCGGGTTGGATATTTCGTGTTATTTGGGGTAAGTTTGTCCCGGCTGGCTCGGGCAGCGGTGCTGGCGCGGACCCCGCCGGCCGGGTGGTCGCGGCCGGTACCGGTGTCGGCGCCTCCATTTTACAGGGGCGGGAGGAGAGAGCGGAGGGCAGTTCACGTCCCTTGCCCAAATCCGGTAGAGGGATTGGCCTGGTTGTAGTTGGGCACCTCAAGGAACGGTGGTTAGTAGTAAGTAATAAGGATTATTTTTCTTTATTCGCCATAGCTCATGTACATCCTTGTCTGGAACCCATTTGTATTCTTTACTGGGAAACCCCTTCATAGAATTCAAGGGTTCTTATCCCACCTTTTTTTCTAGATTTTTTTTTCTCAGATTGCTTTGGGAATATGATTTTTGGAGTGTTTCTTGGCGGCTGTAGAGCCCCCTGGGCATAGGTTTGAGTTTTGATTGCGCCGTGAAATTCAAAGGCTCTGCAGAAATCTAAAATTTAAGTAGTAGAGGTGATTTTGAGTGTTGTTGGCTTCATCTTTTACTGATCTCTTTGATGCTTCCAAATCCATTAATTTGATCTTTGCTTTGGTCTGGGAAACGTCGGGCTTCATTCTTTTCTCACTCGCGTTGAAGTACATGATTAACTGTGCTCAAGTAGTGAAATGCCACCTGGCTAACAGGGGTGTGAGCGAGAACAGAGCGAGCGTTCACCTGGACTCCTGGCTCACATTGTGACGTTTTCGTTCTCTTGGGGGTGACAGTATTGCCACTAAAGCACAGTCGGGTTCGATTCACTTTTCGGGCTTCCTGTGCCAAGGTACGATGGATTTTTCCTGTGTAAAGCGCAGGTTTTGGTGTGCTCAGCCCTGTGAGGCTGCGGCTCTACGGACAAGGCAGGTCAGTGCTCCCTGGCTGGGAAGGTAACTTGTCCCTTCCGCTTGTTATTTACCGCAACTTTTGTCATGTTTGGTCTCGGTGAATGGTTTCGGGGGGCGGCGGGTGAGGTGTGTCGGTGCTGGGCAGCTCGGCTGTGTTGGCTCTTTGGAGCAGGGCAGTGCAGGAGCTGGCAGCGAGGCGCCCGCTGTGCCCGGCGCTGCCGTCCGGTGTCTCCGCTGTCTCTGCTCCGTGCCCGTGCCGAGCATCGCGGAGGTGGCAGCGGAGCAAACCCCGGCTCGGCACCGGCGCCCGGGGTGTTCTCGTACGAAGTCACAGAGCTGCTCCCCCGCTGACCTACTTTTGCGGTGGATTTTCAAGGAGACGACATATAAACCATTCATTCCTTAAACCTAAACTCCACCTGTCAGAAACTTAAATGGGAATGCTTTTAAGGCATGATTCAAGCAGAGTGTTTCAGCAGTAGTGCAGGTGCTGGAGGAGAGAACACAAGTTGCTTTAGATTTGAGTTACTTCAATGAGTTAAAAGCGGATGTAAATGGCAGCTCGCGGGCCGGCGCTGCTTCCATTGGGGAGCCGCCTGCTCCATCCCCCCTGCAGCAGCGAGGAGGCTCTGAGCAGCAGCAGCACACGGCTCTGCGGACCTGCCGGGCTCTGGAGCTCCCTGCCGAGCTGCCCTCGGGGCTCCTTGTGCTCCGGGAGCAGCGGGAGATGCCCGGCGGGAGCTGTTGAGGTTTGGAATGAGGCTGGCGCCGCTGTCCCTTGGCTGCAGGAGAGAGTTCCACGGCTTGGAGAACTCGGGTGAGTTTCATCTTTTCTGGTTTCCTCGGGCAGGATGAGGCTGGTAGAGTGACCGAGTGGCTCTTGCCATCCTGCAGCAGAGGGTTTGTGGGTTTTGTAGTTCCTGCTGTGTTCTGTGCATCTGAGCTGAGCCGGGAGGACTGACCCTTGGCGGTGCCATCTTGGCAGCTCTGATAGCTCTCAACTTGATCAGGGGGTGCTAACGGGGGGTGTCCTTTTAAAAGCTTCCTTTTTCTTATTTGAAGTTCAAAAGGGGAAGAATCTACACAGGCAACCTTTTAATTTTGTGTTCTCACAGCCAGGTACCTCTAAGGAAGAGCTTTGCAGAGAGAAGTGCCCGTGTGTTTTGCGTGGGGCCCAGAATTTTGCTGTGCGCTGAGTTTGGTTCCGTGTAGTTGTTGAATTTTCTGTCAGTTGAGGCAGGGTCATAGGTGGGATGGCAGGAGGAGATGGTGTTTCTCCCAGCAGCTCCTCAGCTGAGGGTACTGGTGGCTGGGCTGACTGAAAAGGGCAAGTGGAGCCTCAGATGTTGGCTTTGGAGGGACTATGTGGGGAACAATACCCTTTTGAAAACAAAACATTCTGTATTTGGTTGTTAAACAGCAAAGTATTTATTTCCTTTGCAGAAGTGTTACTTAAAGTTTTATTACTTAAACAAACCTGAACTTAGGGTGTGGGGTTGTGTGCTGCAGGATCAGACTGTCGCGGGGAGGAGGCAGCATTTGATGCTCGGCTCAGTCCACTCCTTGCCCCAGGATTTTTGCTGAATCTCAGCGTTGGGATTTTACCAAATTTTCTGTTGTCAGAATTGAAAGCAAACTGTCTCCTGATGAAGTTTCTAGACCCTCTTCATGGGGTGTCAGCCAGCAGGACAGGTTCAGGGAGAGGGCTTCATTCCCTTTTTCCAAACAGGAGGACCTATATGTTTGTGAGGTCGGTTTTTCGCATTCTTTATGTACTATGATTATGTTATTCCTAATGTAAGGCTTAGGGCTTGTTTAAAACTCTGGTTTTTAAATTTAGTTCTGCATCTCTCCTTGTTAATGATTTTCACAATTACTTTGACTTAAAGGTTTTTTGGTTTATTTGTGTCAGTTTTAAAGCTACGTATGTAGAAAACCTTCCTGGAGATGTATTAGCTCAGATTTCATTTTCTGTATCAGTAGGTGATGTAGTGAAATGATGATGTAGAAGTACGGTTGAAATGAATACCTTTAAATTTAAATTTAAGTTTAAGGTCAGTGCTGACCTTACATTACTAGTGGTCTTAAATGGCTTTTATAAAGACCTCCTTATATTGGTAGATGTTGTTGGAGGAAGGGGCAGTAGCTATCCTCCCTCTGTCCAGACAGCCTTCAGAAAGAGGGAGCTGGAATGTGACCTTTATTTTTCAGTGTCCCTCTGTCTCTGCTTCAGTAAGCCAGGTGTGTCTGGAAGGAAAAAACCCCCAACCAACAAACTCAAACATTTCCAGGGAGTGAAACAAGGCTGGGTGCAGTGCTTGTGGAATCCCGGGCTGGTTAATTGGAATGCAGTGCTTCCAGCAGCTTCCTGCAGCTTCGGTGTTCCCGGGCTTCCGCTTCCTCACCTTGCTGAGTTTTCGCTTTGTAGTTTTCCCCCCTCGCTTTGTGTCCTGTTTTCACCTTCCTTGGCTCCTGGCAGCCCTGTGTCAATGCTGTGTTAAACCCTGTGGGTTTGTAAAGCCAGGTTTGCCTGGGGGTGCTGGTGCCTTTGGGTTATGGCACCCACCCTGTTGCCAGGGCACTGCTGAAGGGCCACTGTGCTGAGGAGCAGTCGTGGCACTGGGTGAATGACAGCAGACTGTCCTCACTGGACATGGAGTGCTCTCTGTCCTTCTGCTCACATTGCACACTTTGGTTCAGGGGGCTGGGTTTTTCCAGCCAGCTCTCCAGGTGGGTTTCCAAACTCAGACTCTTCGTGGTATGAAAAGAAAAATAAAAATATTGCTGGTGTCTGCCAGCATGTAGGGTGAGAGTAAGCGACTCCTCTGGCCTTAGCCAATATTTGAAGACTTCTGGGAAATGTGTTGTATTGTTGAGAGCATCTGTAGTATTGGAAACTGAATGAAAAGATGGTTGATTTTTTGTTAGACCTGACCAGTAATATCCACTCCTCCTTAGCTTCATTGCCATTGAATTTGATGATGTAATTTTAATGAAAACCAAAGGGTGAAGGAATTGATGACCTGTCTCAGCCAGAGTTGCTGGTGCTGGTGAGCTGTGGTTTCATCGTTGTGGTGCACTTGTCACATTTAGCAGCAAAGCAGTGAAAGTCAGATGTGAACATGAGGAGCTGCAAGGAGAGGCTGAAGTGACTGCACTGCTTGAACACTCCCAAAGTTTGCACCTTCTGACTGCAAAGGAATTCTCTTGCTCCATTAGCAAGTGCTTGGAGCCTGCCTAGGTGGGAGAGGGAAAGAGGAGCTTGTTTTGCTGGTGGGGGAAAGTGGACTCAGAAATGTTGCGCGGGGCACTTAGCGTATGGCACAAGAAATGGTTGTGATTGTGGGTGATTGTGTCACCCAGCCCTCAGCCAGTGTGTGGGCCTTCATTAGGGAAAATTTGGCTCTCAACCCTTCCCCAAAATGCACCATTTGCACTGGTGTTCACACTGAATTTAGTTATAAAATGTCAAGAAACTTTATGCTATGTGAAAAGGACAGAAGGACTTCGGTGTAGCACGTTACTGGTGGGGAGAACTGGGCCACTGATGCACAACAGCAGCTTTAGCTATATTTGTGTTTCTTGTGGTTTTAGAATTGTTTGTAGAGTTTGTCATAGCAACAAAGTATTTATCACAAATATTCCAAGGCACTAAGGCTAGATTCAGTAACTTCTAGAGGAAAATTGTTTTGTTGCTCATCTTTCATACTGCCACCATTCCTGTGATTCCCTCCTCATCCTTTCTGGGTTTTTCCTTCCTCACTTACTCCATGCAGGCAGCAGTCATGGCCATACACATGCTGGTTTGTGTTGGCCTTTTTGCTCCTTTTGTATATTTTTTACCTTTGCCTGAACTGCTTAATCTTTCCTTGGTTCTCCCCTCAGCCCTGGGCTGCATCCCGTGCTGGTGGCCTGGGAATGCATTTGCTCAGCCAGTGTGTGACCGAGTGCTGGCATCCAGCAGAGCCCTGCTGAGACAGCAGCACTGCAGAGCTGGACCTGGTTATCTTCTCTTAGCCACCCTTGATTGATATTTAGAAATCTGCTTTTGTTGCCAAGAGATTTACTACTGTAATGATACAAATATTTCTAGCAAACAGACCAAGAGCTGTTGGGTTTGCTTCTGTTGCTGCTTTTTTATGGATGGAAGATGCCAGGATTGAAGTTTAACTGTGAGAAATAGCATGGCAGTCCTGCAGTTGTTTGGATCTGGAGTCATTCCTTGCATTTATTTCTTCCAGATGGAGTTTGTTGGATTTGTCTGGAGGTCAGCAAGTGACTGAGTGACTGTGGTGGCCTCTGTGCACTGTGTTTTTGTGGTGCCACTTTGGCACTGTAGGGCTGAAACTGCCACCTCAGGGGTTGGTCAGTGGTGGTGGGATCACCTGGATGGTTGCCCCATTCCCAAATAAGCATGATATTGAGATTTTAGTAGTTTATTTTGTACTAAAGTTCCCATTTGTAATGTTTAAACACGTCTTCGTTCTCTTGAGGTAGTTAAGGAGATGACCAGCCCTAAGTTATTATTTCATAATAATGGCTTTATAAAACTTGTGTTTGTGAGTTTATGGCTTACTTGTGTTATTTATTTCCAGAATAGACCTGTCTGCAGATCAACAGCTGATGAACATCCTTTTGGCATTACTTTATTTTCTAATTACATGTTTTATAGGCAAACTGTAGTAGTTAATGGGGCTGCAGGTCTAAATGCACTTCCAGGATCACCAAAGATTTAAGAACCAGTTAAAGAAAAAGAAAAGGGGGTAAGGGGTTGTTTGGAGAGTGGGGGTAGAGCAGAGACTCTCTGTGATTTGCTGTTGTGCACTTCAAAGTTTTATGGCCCGTGGTGCATCCCTTGGGAGGATAAAGTGCAAGGAGCATGAAGAAACCCATAAAATGACGAAGGGTTTATGTGGTATAATTAATGTGGAACTTTCCATGAACTTTATAATACTTACACTTTCTTAATTCTACACGAGTTTCTGGTTTGCTAATAAGTAATCTTGAAGATTGCTAATGGAACTTAAATTTTGCATTTTCATCCTGAATTATAACAGGACACATTGTAGGCTGCTATATTTTAGTCTGTAGCTTCCTTACTTGAGTTCTCAGCTGTGGCTGTGCCTGCCTTGGGAAACATTTTTGAGCTGTGGCCAGCTCTGCACTAAAAACCCCCATGTTGATAGAGCTTTACTGGCAAATCCTCCCCATGCCAGTGTGGCTCTGCTTGCACAGACATTTTTTATTGACACTGGATGGATTTGCAGATCTTGGTGTTGTTAGTCACACCGTGGCAAAAATAAATGAGGAGAAAGTTCAAGTAAAAATCTGGATTTGCACATTAAAACCGAATCAGTGCTGGGATGTTGCAGCTCCTGTTTTTAGCTAGTGAGGAAATTTTAGTTGGTGATAAATGGAGGAGTCTGTGCTGCTGGGTGAGCAGAGCAGTGTGGACCCTTGGTCCTCTGTTCCTGCCTTCACTGGAGCCCCCATGGTGGTGGATGGGCTGTCAGCTGCACCAGCAATGGCAGGTTTGATTCAAGCAAGGCATAGCTTTGGGTGAGGAGTGTTGCTCCACCTCCCTGAAAATGTCATGGTGTTATTTGTGGGGAACAGGAGCAGGAAACCATGATGGTTCATTTGGAAGAGTGGGAGCTCTTGTTCCACCAGTACCCTCAGTGTTACTGGGTGAGTAATCCTCTTCTCCTCTCTTGTTCCCAGCTTCCCTGGACTTTCCTCCCTGGAGGAATACATTGGTGATTCCAGAGGGCTGAGAAGCAAGTTTCAAGGCAAATGTGTGTATATATTTGGGGTTCTTCACTCTGAGCTGGTTGGTTTATTTCATCCTTTTCCAAGGTCAGACCTGGTTTAGAGGTCACTGGATTTAGAATTTGCATCCCATACTGTGATGGTTGTGTCTTATTCTGCCCACATGGCTTGAGGAGTCCATAATGAAAACCTGGTTGGATCGAGGCAGGAGGCAGTTGTTTTTCACTTAGGGGATTTTTTTGGAGTGAGGAAATGCCATTGCTAAATGCAGAAAAGGGAGGCATCCGTGAGATGTAGTCGTGTTACAGGATGGTGAGAATGACCTTCCATTGCTGTAATAACAGAAGGTGGGAGATGCTAACAACAGGAGTTGGAAGGTTTAGCGTCAGCAAGTTCTGACAACTTCTACCAAAACATTTTAAAGGGCTCTATTATCCATAGGCACTTTCTGGATTAATAATACTGATAATTGATGACAATGGAAGAAAGTTAATAAAACGAGCTGAATAATTAGAGGTCTGCCAGCCCTGCAAAATAATGGAATGAGTGATAGAGGGCTTGACTGATACGGAGGTAAGGGGAAGTAATACAATTAATGTCAATTAAAATGTGCCCATGGAAAATAAGCTGATGAGATGTAACTGGGATGTAGTTTGGCTGATAAAAGCAATAATGTGTGCTGTAAAATACTTTGTGCCTTAATGAATTGAATGTAGAGCAATGCAGTGTTTTGAATGAGAAATGGAAATGGTGTAAAATGAATGCAGGGAGTGGGAAGTGAGTATTGGCTGCACTGGGAGGTGGATCTGGAGATGGCTGGGAGCTGCTGGCATGGCAGGCCTTGCCTGGCTCTGCTCTTTGCCACAGGCAAGTTTTGTTTTTGTGCATAACCCCAGGTATCACAGCTTGGGTGTCTGTGAGGCTTTGAGTGGCCCAAGTGCAGGGAAATAGTGGTGACATTGGCTGGGGAGGGGAAAGGATGTGCTCAAAAAGCCCTGTGGAGTTGATACCTTGTGAGGTTACCTAGAACAGAGGCTAGACAGTGCTAAAGGAATTAAGTAGATTTATTAAAAAGCCTTCCAAGGATACAGTATAAGAGCCTGACTGAGGCTACACCCAAGATGGACAGTGGGTCACGAGTTTTCACACTTTTATAACTTTTGGTCCATTTACATATTGGGATTAATTGTCCGATTACAGCTTCAGGTTATGCAGTCCCATCCTCCCAGATTGCTCTCCTCAATTTGCTGTTGCTTACACATTTTGGGCCTGAAGCTGCAACGTTGTCCTTGGTTCTGAGGCTGGAAAAGGATTGTTTTATCTCAATAAACTGTGAGAAGAACTTGCTGACACTTTATATGGAGTTCAGAGTTATATATTATGCAGTAGAGAATCTGGATAATATGAAAGCTAAAGCTTAAGGCGTCAGATTCATGCTCAACAATACTCAGTATCCAAATGAAAATCCTGGAATGGCGTAATGGAGAGCACCCTCTCCCTGATTTCTTTAGCAGTCCAGCAGAGATCAATCCTGCCTGGCTGCTCCTTGCCCAGGAAGAAGTTGGGAAGTGGCAGCCCTGTTGATTTAGTCCAGCACAGGCTCACAGTAAAGTTCCCAGTAACTGAGGGAGCGTGCAGGACTCATAAATTACAGAGCAGCTCACGTTTATCATACACATCGCTGCTTATCTTGTAAACTCATCTGCTGGGCTTGCACGAGCAGTTGATTTAACAGCATGTATATTGTTGAACTTGACACATCCAAGAGTCTAATCAAGCTTTAAGAATACCAGGGATGTCTGGCTGCTGGGGTGAAGTCTCTGCAATTCCTAAGTAATTTCTAAGAATGATCGTGGGCCAGGCTCTGTGGGGTTCACTGCAGGTCACAGGGAATGTCTGTGCTGGGTGGAATTGCAGAGGAGTTTTGTCATAGTGCTGGCATGTGTTTTATGATATAAAATCATTAGATGTGTAAAATGAAGTTAATATCCTTTTTCTGTACATTTTCAAGTGGGAAATCACTGTAAATTAATTTTGTAGGGTAAAATGCCAAGTGAGTAACTGTAGTGTTTGTGTAGCACTGTCCAGGATCTGTCACGGGATGTATGAGGCTGGTGGAAGATGACAGAGATATGGTGTGTTTGGAGGGAGAACTGATAAAGTTCTGTATTCTGTGGCTGGTCTCTCTTATGCTGCTGCTCCAGTTCCCTTTCCTGTGGGGACTGATTTTGTTGATAAACATGTGCATTTTATGGGTGCTTTGATTCTTTTGATGGGTTAGAGGGTGATAGACACCTTCAAGGTGCTGCTGGTGTGGGATTGCAGGGCTTTTTGGGACTTGAGTCTTGATGCACTTTCTGCATATTTAGCAATAAAATCCAATAATTTTGTAATATTTACAAAATTTTATTTCTGCTTTTGAGACCCTTGTGCATGATGAGATAGGAAAATTCCATCCCTCTTCCTCACTCTCATGTTAAGGAACTGCATTTACTTTCTGAGTTGTGAATGGAAATAGAAGTTACCTGGGTTTGATCAGGTATGGTGTGTTTTAGTTTTAAATGAACTAATAGACCTTGAGTTGCATTTCTGCTGCAGCTTGACAAAATTATAGCAGGTGCTGGGGCTCTGTGCTTATTTACTTGCAAATCCTGTCAAGTGTGAACTTCATTTATGACTTCCCTGGCACGTTGTGCTGCTGTGGTCACAGCTTCTACAGTGTTTTGTTGCTGTTGCTTGTAAAATTTGCCACTGAGGGAAATAATGAGCTAAAATAGGCACAGGTAAGCACACAGAGGCTCCTTTTGTCCAAATTCATTGAAGTTCTTCTAAAACTTTGCAACTGGAAAGAATTAAATTGTGTTTATATCTCTGAAATAAAGTTGCAGTTTCAACAGAAAGCTGGTATTTGTTTTTATTGCCATGGCAAATTTTTCTTTTTGGGCAGGGGAACTGAGGGGTTTCCAAGTCTTGTTGCTTGAGTCTCGTGGTTGCAACCACCCATTCTCCTGTGTGTACATCATGTATATCCTCTTTTTTTCTAGATGATCATGGGAACAGCAATGGCAGTCATGTAAAAATCTTTTTACCGAAGAAGCTGCTTGAATGTCTACCAAAATGTTCAAGTTTACCGAAGGAGAGGCACCGCTGGAACACTAACGAGGTAGTTAAACCTCTTACTTATTCTTAAATGTGCCAGCTTACTTAATGCTTATGGATTGTTTTGTGAGAGCATGCCATGCAAGGTACAGGATATGAATTCCCTGGCTCTGGAACCTCTTCCATAAATAATAAGTTGTAATACATACTGAAAGTAAGCTTTAAGTGAGACTAGAAGGCAAATGTGGAAGTTGACTTCTGTTTTAGACTTCTAGGAGTCCATTACTCAGGTGTGTGACTTGTCTCAGAGTCAAGTTTCACATGACCTTAATGACCTGTTTCAAAATGGTTTAAAATTAGATAGGTGTGCTTGTATCATGATGAATAAAGTGTTACTTTCCTATGCATGAAGACTTTCAAAGAAAAAAGTGGTGTGTGTTCTTTCCTGCCACACAGGATCCTGGGAAATAACCAGCTTACCTCTGTCTGAGTAATCTCATTAAGAATAAGGAAAACACAGAACTGAGTGTTTTTTACTGGAATCCAGTTGCTCTTGAGTATGCTGGTTCACAGATCACCTGTTACTGCATTATGGTTGGGGTAATTTAAATTAAAAAGAGGTATTTTAAATTCTGTGGGCAAGGTGAAGTTAAAGAACAACCCAGGTAGCTCTGTAATCCCTAGGCTTTATTCCTGCTGTGCAGCAATGCTGAATGTCCCATGGCAATACCCACAGTGTGTAGTTTAAATTTTTAGTAGCTTGCTGTAGTTTTGCCATATTTATGGGAAACACTTAATAATAGAGGAAATCCACTTGGAGAAATTACTCTAAAACTCCAGTTAATGTCTGCTTGTTCAGAGCTGACTGGTCCTGTTCCTCTGATCCCTTGTTTGTAGATGTAAACTTGTTAACAGAACCTGTGCTCGTGAGTTTAGCACCTGCAAGTGGCAGCTGAGTGCAGGATCAAACACAGCTCACTTCTCTGTGTGTGTTTGCTGAGTGTGGAATCAATCACAGAGCAGTGACTGTGTGTATTTTTCAAAATTGGAGTCCTTGTCCCTCTTCCTTTTGGTGTCTGGAAGTTACAATCAGGTATTTATTTTTAACATAGCCAGTACTGTGATAGAATGAATTGGGTCTTCAGGGCAGTTGCTGGCCTTGGTTTTTGCATGGATGTTTTTGTCTTGGGTCATTTGAAATGTAAATAATAGAAAATGTGGGTTGCTGTTTATTCTGTGTTAGTGTTTATATTAATGGGGACAGGGCAGTGGCAATTCCAGTGGCTGTGGCAGATGATGTTTGGACAAACACAGTTAGGGGCGAGCGAGCTCTGCACAGCTTTGTGACAGAATGATGTTCTTTCTTCTTACTGGAAAGAGCTGCTTGGGGTGGGGTTTAATCACTTTAGTGTTGCTGCTGTCCCCAGTGCAGAATTTTGTGCACGTGTGGCTTTGGGTAGGATTGGTGTGTGGAGCTTCCTATGAGTACAGGATATGGCAAAGTTCATTATGCAGCTGAAAACTGTTGTTATTCATGAGCAAAAGAAGGAAAATGCAGGTGCTTGGTGTGGTGAATTAGGTTAGGAGGAGAATTTGGGAGTGTGGCTGTTCTCCTAAGGGTTGTGTCAGTGTTTTGGGGAATGGGGAGTGAGCAGTTCTGCCAATGCTCACCAGTGTGTTGCTGGTGGGATTGTCTGGTGCTGTAATTCTGGATGGATTAGATTATTTCCTGATCGACACAGGTCATCAACTGAGACATTAAAAACAGACTCATCCCCTGTGGGTCTTACTGAATGTCAGATTCCTCTCTCTCATTTGTATCCCCTCATCACAAATCTCTCACTGAGGCTGTTATGCCATGGGGATGTGGAGCTGGGTCTGTCCATGGGTTGTAGCTTGTGCTGACTCTGCCAGCCTGTGTGGTGTGATGCAGCATCCCTGTTGCATGATTTAAATGAAAGAGCTTTTCTTGTGGCCAGAGATTTTTTGGCCCCATTAGCTCAGAGGGGGGGAAAAAATAGAAAAAGCCAGAGTCTTATGCTTAGATGAAGTCTTGGAAATTTGTGTTAATTATGGGGGAGGAAGGAGCTGAGCTTCCAGATTTTACTGTCTTCCCCACCCCCAATCTGAAAGTTTAATTCTGTGCACTGTTACAAAACTTGAAATTTTCTTAGGGTATAATTGAATAATAATGTTGGACTACATTCCCGAGGCATTCCTGAGGGAATACATTTTTTCGTCTGAGTACACAGGTGTTCTGCCTGTGCTAGTGAAGACAGAAGTAGTAAAGTAGAGAAGAAAAAGTTGTATTTTATACAGTGGTACTTCCAGAATTTTTGTACTGATTTCAGAATCCCTGTCCTGTGTGTGAGGCGTCTCCTGGACAGGGAGGTTTAGTAAAAGGTGGAAAATAAATGAAGTGCCTAAACTTACAGATCTGAATGTGTGTGACAATGCTGTCCTCCCTCAAAGGGTGTGTGTTGGGCAGTCACAGGAGTCTTTCCACGAGCTGCCGAGTGTGAGAGTAGCAGACATTGGTGTTGGATTCATCCCCAGGGTGGTGGGGGCCAAATCCCCTAACCCAGCCACAACCCAACTCCTGAACGTTCCCTTTGTGCTTCTTTGCATGGGGATGGTTCAAGGAGCCTTGACCTGGCTCTTGCCTGTCTCTGGTGGCCCTGAAGCCCAGCACAGAGGTGTTCCAGCTGTGGGGGTGGTGGGCAGCAGGATGAGCATGTGCAGTCACTGGGCCTGGGCTCCATCGGTTCCTCGGTGCTGCTGGTGCAGAGGTCAGGGAGCAGCCAGGGTAGAGCATCACCATGGGAACACAGCAAATAGCTTTTTCTGAGCACTTATGTCTGCAGTTGAGAATGATGGTTGGATGTTACTCAGGATTGGGTAGCTGGGAGGGAGAAACTGTGTCCTCTGAGAGCTGGGTGGGCTGTGGATGACTTTACATGTAGTAAAATCACGTGATGAGCAGCGAGAGAAATGGAGCGCTTAAAAATGGTTCAAACATGTTATTGAGGTGCTTTCCATTGGATCATGCATTTGCAACTGAAATGTTTGATGGAAATACATTTCCATACCAAGATGTCATCTTGTCTTAAATCAAGTTTATAGCGGTTTTATATTTCCTACTGAAGGAAGTGTTCCGTCTAATTCAATTTTTTTTTACCAGAGATAGAAAATCTTAAGTTAAGCCTAGCAATTTAATTACAGATTTACATTTTTGAAATGCCTGTAAAGGTGCATTGTGCTTATTTCTCCAGCTCTGGGAGAGGATAGAGACGAGGCTCTCATATTATTTCTCACATTAAGACAAATGAGTTAGTAGCGAGAAACTTCTGCAGTGCTTTGTGCTTGTGAGGGAGTTCCTCACTCTAAGGGTTTAGTTGTTGTTCACTCTGAACCATTTTAGGGTTTGTGGAATGCAGATTCAGTTTGGTTTCAGTGAGTGGATGGAGCAAAGGCTTCTGGCTCAGTGCGCCTTGAGTGAGAATTTTGGGAGCTCTGGATCTCGGCTCCCTTCCATGGGAGCAGGGCTGGGTTCTCAAAGGAGGGCACAGAGCCACCCTCCAGGTGCCCCAGCTGAGCTCGTGTGTCCCCTGACAGAGGTGGTGAAGGTGGTGCCTCATTACTGTTAGTCACTTTGGGCAGCAAGATGTGTTGTCTGCAGGAGATGCATCCTGCTGCTTTCTGTCTGGGAAGCGGGAGCTTCCCGGGGTGCTGGGGCTCAAGGATGTTGGAGTAACCTTGTCTGTGCACAGCCTGCCAGACACCGGATTGCAGCTCTGAGCAGAGATGCCGTTCGTTAACAGTTGGCAGCCGCAGTCATTAATCATCCTTGTAAACACTTAATGACACGGTGCGAGAGAGAAGAAAAAGTTAAACATTGGAAATGTAAAATGCTATCTTGGGCTTTGGTTCCAATAGGATTCTCTATTTACAGTCTGTTGGGAGAAGCCCAGGACTTTCATGGTAGAAAAAGCCAGCGGCAGTTGCTCCATGTGCTTAGGCTTGTCTGGAGGGGCATGGCAGAACTGCCCTGCTCTCTAGAGTCAGCCAGCATCCACATTTTGCAGTCACTAGGCTCAGATACTGCTTGGGAGAGTATTCAAATAATGCAATTATGAAACTGTATTTGAGCATTATTTAGCATAGGAAGAAACCCTCAGCCTCTGCTGCCTGGGGGCCCGAGTCGCGTGTTCACTGACATCTCGATGTGCTCTGGCGTCCTTGCTTTGCTCGCATGACAGTGACATTCTCCTTTTCACTTGACGAGTTATTTGCCATCTTTTCTCTAAAGCACAGAGAAGATCTTGAAGCTTTGGAGAACTGCCTGAGGGACGTGAGGGACCCAGACTGATAGGGAGAGCAAGTCTGGAGCCTTGGGGCTGGCTGTGATGCTCTGAAGTGCTGGCAGGGAGGAGGTGAAAGCAATGAAATCTCTACTGCCTGCTCCTGCAGCTCCCCTCGGCTGAGTGGCGAGCAGCTGGTCACCGCACGGCTCCTGTCGCCCCACGTTTGTACAGAGAGCCCTGCTCTGCTGCAGACCCAGCAGCAGGGTTACTGCTACTGCTTTTTTTTTCCTTTTTTTTTCTCCCTTTTAATGTTTTTAAGTGCCTTTTAGAATCGACTCTTATATTAGAAAACTTAAAAAACCTCCTTGTTTTAAGGTGTGGTGTATTGTAACTCTGCACTGCCTGTTCCAGCCCATTCCTTATGTTACAAATATGTGGTGTTGAGCAAGTGTATGGGACCAGTTTGTGTCACCAGCCCAGCTGGAGCAGGGAAGGATTGTTGGTCTAGGTCACAGTGTCCCCTCAAGGTGGCAAAACTCCGTGGAAAAGGAGCAGTGTTCAGTACAGCTCCCTGTGGACTCTCAAGTCCAGCATACTTTTTTAAATGCTTTACATCAATTCATTCAGATGTGTTCAGTTGGAGCTCAGGGCTCCCGAAGCCAGAGGCTGCTGGCAGCTGTTGGGAGAGCCCTGTGCCTGCTTAGGAGCACTCTCGGGGCTGGGACATCCTCACAGTCTGTGTCAGCTCTGGGGTTTCTCAAAAGCAATAAGAATATTGAATTTAGACTAATTGCCTGCTGCCCACGTGGTCCCAGTATAAAATACTCCGATGGTAATGGCAAATGCTGTTACTAGAAGCGCTGTTGCTTTCTGTTCCACCTGATGATCCCCACTGGAGGAGCAGAAGGGAAGTGGTACAGACCAGCTTGTGTGTGCTCCCACATAGCAGCTCCTCCTGCCCCTTGGCGTGGTGCTGAGCTGGGGACTGAGGCACTTTACACCAAGGGTTTGGGAATGGCAGGTGATACCGTGTTGGGGGCAAAGTGTTTGCCGAGTGCTGGAGCAGCCAGAGCATCCATAAAATGCAGAGTGCCAGTGCTGGTTCTCACCCTTTATTTCAGTGCTGGTGGTCTGAGGTGCTGTGCCTCAGACAGACCTGTCCCACCTGGCTTTGTCACCAGCGAGCTGGGTGCCTGCACTGCCAGCCCGTGGGACTGTTCCTGCAGAGCCTGCCCCTCCTCTTGGCCACAGCAGGAACGTGAGGAACCCCACTGGCTTTAAAGAATAAAGTGAAACGCAAGGGAAGCAGTGTGAGCAGAGCAGTGCGAGTGTCGGTACACCTGACTGGGGCTGTCTGGCGTGTGGGGGCGGCGCCTCCCGCTGCGCGTGTGCCTGGGCTTTGAGGCTGATCCGTGAGCGAGACGGCAATTTCTCCAACACAAGCACTTAATTGTGGGTTTGTTTTGTGAAATTAATGAAATCCTGTGCTTTACTTAAATGTGCAAAGCAGGAATGTGTTGCTGGCATTATGTTTGTGGTTCTTCAGTTGTGTTTACAGCCCTAGTGACTGCTGTGAGCAGGCTGAGGGTTGAGCAATATTGGGAGGTTACTACCTACCAATCACCAATCCAGGTGGTTTTGAACAAGGGCAGTAGTACCTGTTCATGCTCAAACACAGATCCTCATCTTCCTCTTAGGAAAACCTGGCTTTTTTCCCTTCCCTTTGGTTCATATTAGGGTCAGTGAAAAAGAGTGGTCTTGTAATGCTGGGCAGTTAGTATGTCAGAGTGGTGGAATTGGAGTGACTCCTGTAAAGCAGACCAAACAGATGGAGGGTTTGGAGTAATACACTGCCCTTGTTACTTTTTTTTTTAACTCCAAGTTAAACTCTTTTGAATAAATTAAATTAATGAATTAACTTTTTTACACTCAACGACAGCCTAAAGAAAAAAACAACTTCATATTAGTTTTAGCATATTGTACACAAAGTATAAAATGCTGATGGTATTTAACCACCTGACTGTCATTAGTGACCTGTCACAGTACCTCTTTATATTGGTCAGTGGTACTAGATTTTTTTGCTGTTTGATACTTCCAGATTCCTCCATAGAGTGGGTGTTGTAGATGACCATAGTTCAGCAACAAATGTGTGTCCAGATACCTGTACACTGGATGTACAGTGGCTCCAAATCCTTTGTCTTGTGAGAAAATAAGGTGGAGTATTATTCCTTCAGTTGATGGATCTGTTGTGCTTTTCCTAACCTGTCATCTGTTGTGGCTTGTCCTTGTTAACTGTGCATGATTAGCCTGAAATGTTGTGTCAGAAGCAAAAGGGGAATAAAAATTGGGAGTTACTGGTTATGGAAACTCTTCTTGAAAGGAGTCAGGAAAGTGGATTAATTCAGTTAGTATTTACCTGTTCATCTGCAGGAACACTAGCAGGTACCACTGCATTGTGTGTCTCTGATTCTGGCTTGCCCAGCACTGAGTAAATACTCACTGGTGTTACACAAGGTGTATTTCTGTGTTATGCAAGGAAAATGGTACAACAAAGTCAATTTAGAAACTCAGTCTCTGCCAGGGCCTGGCATGTACACAGGAATTGGTTTACTTGGCAAATGAATGGGAATTGAGAAGATTATATTTTGTAGGGGATTGAAATCCTGTCATCTTGGTCTCAGGTTTGCTGCTTCTAAGGATGGCTGTTTCATTTGGAAGAGAAAAATCAAAGAATTTAGATTAGAAAGAAAAACTAGATATGAAGGAAAAAATAATGCAAATGAAAGCAAAGGTTTTCTTCTGCTGGGGCACTGCCTAAGGAAGAGAGGGAAAGAAGCAATAGTCTTTGTGGGGAACAGTGTCCTCGGGACAGCAGGAGAGGGCATAATCCACTGCAATGGGGGGAAGAAAACCCAATTCTCTGCTCATTCTTTTGTACCTGCTGTCTGTGCCCTGTTGTTGACAGACAGCAGGGGCTGGGAGCTGTTTGCAGCACACAGCCCTGGACTGGGCCAGGCACTGGAGAACCCTGTATCCCACCTTGGGTTTGTGCCTCCCCATTGTTGTCCCAGAGCTAAAATGTTCCTGGAGTTGCCTAAAACTCATCTTTACAGACTTTCTGTTACCTGGGAAGTTGTGGTCCTGCAGGCATGTCCCTGTCATGCACCTCTGAGGTTCCTGAGCTCCTCCTGGGGTCTTCCTGGTCACACAATTCATGTTGATGCCTTCAGAGTTAATTATCTGATGAGTCACTGCAAGTCTGTGTCCGTGCTGTTATTGCAGAGTTGCTGGGTTCCCAAAGTGCTTTCTTTGATATCCAGGTTGTCTGGCACATCTGCAGTGTGAGCTGTGGGGAGAGGAGGCAGCCCAGCACAGCAGAAACGTGGCTTTACTGGTTTGCCTCACAGAAACTGGAATTGATAAATGCTGGAAATAATGGCAGGAACTGAGTTTTAAGGTCAGCAAGCAGGAGGGTTTGCCAGACATGGTTGCTGAGGGGAATAAGGACCTTCTTGCATTCTCCAGCAGGTTCCTGACTGTGACACACATGAAGCAGGAATGACATGGAAAGATGAGATGTTTTCTGGAAAAGCATCCAGGCAGACTAGATCCTTGTGCTGTGTCTCAGAGGGTGATTCTCTGACACTGGGGGCTTCTTTACCTTACAAAGGCAGGGTTTTGTGCAGGGAGGTTTTTTCTTGGCTTCAAGCACAGGGCTGGTTTGGTCCAGATAAGAGTCTCCCAAAACTTAATGCCTTGCCAGGCAGGGGGAGGGATGCTGGAATGAAGAGGAATGAAATGCCCTTGGTGGTTGTCTTTCTCCAAAAGTTATCTGATGTAAATATTACGTTCCCTGCATAAATTTAGTATAGATAATTGACTGCATCTTGCTTGGAAATGGGTACCAAAGGTTGTTTTATAGCTTCTGTGTAATTGAAATTCCAGGAGGAGAGGCCTTTGTCTTGGAAACCACATTTGAATTACTTTTTTATTGGAGTGTTAAAGCAATACGTTACAATGTGAGGGGTTCAGCGTGCGTGTGTGTCAATAATTACCAGATTTCCACAGTTACAGTGAATAGAGAAAACTGTTGAAAAAGCATGTCAAGCTTTCTCTGAAAAGCAGCCATCCACCAGTTGTGTTGACAGCCAGGAGTGTTCTGACCTAGGCAGAGCCTCCTTGGCTCAGGTGGGGTCAGTGCCAATGCAGGACCTGCAGCTGATGCTGGGGCTGCACAGCCTCGTGCCCTCGGTGCAGAGAACAGTTTGTGAAACAAGGAACCAGTGCTCCAGCGTGGAAATGGGAAAGCTTTAAGGAGCCTGTCTACAGGAGGTTAACAATAATAACAAGCCCAGGTGGCTGGAGACAGGAGCTGCCCAGTGTGGCTGCAGGAGGGGCAGCAGCCACCACAGGAGAGCAGCTCAGTGTGCTGCTTGGGCTGGGTGTGGAGTGCAGAGCTTTGATGTGCTTCCATAGAAGGTTCTAGTTTTACTCACTGAAGCTCCTTTGTTTTGCAGAGATCTTGATGCAGACGCCCTTTTGGATTTCTTTTTAATAGTGTGTGACCCTTCACCTTTGATCCCTTGACCTGCATTACTTTGGTAACCATTTCATTTTTTTAATTTCATTTCATTTTTAATTTTGGTGTGTAAGCTGTAACATTTCATCATTTTAAACTGTAGCGTTCTTTGACCTCCCCAGATGTCTTTTTTCTGTTCTATGAGGATGCCCAATGTTGTCTTTTCTTGAATAAACATTATTTCAGTTGTTAATAAAATATGTATTTTTCGTTGGTTTTTGCTTCTTTTAAGTTTAACTGTGTGTATGTTTCCTTTATAATACTTCTTTTGATCTGTGTTCTCCCACTCAATCTATTTTGATATTTATGTACATCTTTGCTTTTAGTTCACATTTTTTCTACAGTTGTTTTGTTCAGTAAAACCCATTCTTGTGGCCTGTCCATGGCCCATCTGTGTCCCCCTCTAGTCAACTTTGGTAGCTTAAAGTAACCTTGGGAGCATTTCAGATACACTTACAAATAAGAACTATTCTTTGCTGTTAAATTTTTTTTTTCCTGTCCTGAAGTTAACTTTTCCTAACCATCAGCTCCAAACTGATAGCTGTTTTAATAAAAGATTAGGCTTCAGACCAAAATGAAAATCTCACTTGAAACTCAATTTGCATTTATTTTTCTGTTATCATTGGAGCCCAAAGGGAAGTTATCAATGCTTGGAGCTGTGCTTTAGGCACGGCTGTGCTTAGGGAAGCAGCGTTGTGTGTACGTGGGATGGCAAAGCCCCCAAAGCTTAGTTGGCTCTTTCCATTTTCCTCTTGAAAGGGAAGCAGTGGATAAGACAGATTTTGGCCAGATTCTATTTTTATCTGGTAAATGATCATATGAAATCCACTGAGCACGGCCCACTGAAGTACAGATTACTTTTTAAGTGTCTCATTATTTTATTCTCTAACATTTAATGCTGAAGTTTTAATTGCACACAGATGAAGCTGCTAAATGAGCACTGAAATGGATTTAGGTCTTCTCAGAGCCTTGTTGATGCTTATAAAACTTTATATCATTCATTAGGACTACAGATTAAAATTGTAGAGAGCTGTTCACGTAGTGCCACTGGGCTCTGCTGGTGCCTGGCCTCTGGAGGAGCCTGAAGCTCACCTGAACACCCTCCTGCTGACCCCTTTCCCTTGGGAAACTGGACTGCATTTGGCTCTGCTCCCCTGTCTGGGGGTCCTGCTGACCTCCAGGGCTGAGCCTGAGTTGTCTCCTTCCCCCTGAGTCCTCTGTGAGTCTTGAGAGATTCAGCCCTAGCAGCTTCTACCTGGTTCATCTCGTGAGGCTGCACCATCAACAGCAGAACCTGCTTCAGGAAACAGGTTTGAATTGGCATCCCTGCCTGAGAAAGGTATTTCCAGCACTGATCTCTGTGCTTAAACCACCTGTTTTTCAACTGCCCTTGTGTGGCAGAATTGCCTACTAAAATAGTGGCAGATGCAGTATTCACAGAATCCCTGCCCAGCACCTCTGTGTTCCTGTGTGATCATCTCTGACCCTGTGGCTCTGAGCTGTGCTGGACTGTCACAGCCTCCATCAGTGCCTGAAGCATTCAGCTGGATTTTCCTTTTTCCTCCTATTCCAAATTTTAGCTGTAATTGTTTCTGTAGACCTGGAGTTGTCAGTTCTGGTACACAGACTGTGGCTCCTCACTGAGCCTGTCTGGGATAGCTGGGATTTGGCTTTGGCTTGGCTTTAATGCTACCTGTCATCCTGAGGAGAAGAAGAATCCTCCAGAAACCATCTTAAGCCGTTTCTCCAGTCTCCAGAACAGGGTTTTTAAAACTCAGTGGGAAAAAATACTTACTTTGCCCAAGAAAACCCCTTGAAGACTCTTTTTCTCCTCATAACACATATTTTATGTTGGCAGCAGTTAGATGTGAATGCCCTGACTTTCCAGGGCAGCAATTCTTAAAAACCTTTATTTAAATGTCTGGAAACTGAAGGAAATCTCCTTCCCTGTGCAGAGGGCTGGCTGTTGGCTGCCTCCTGCTAGAACAAATAGCAGGGAAAAAGAAGAAATGAAATAAAAATGTCTGATGTTGGGAATTGGAGTCAATAATAAAAAAACAGAGCTTAAAAGATGGATAGAATGTCTTGTTTCTTTTTTTTTTTTTTTTGTGTCTCATTTCATGTTTTGTCATGTCCATCCTGCCTTCTTTCATAAGGTAAGCACTGACCCATGGCATTCTCTGGGTGTAGCTGCCAAGGTGGTGGGATGACAGAGTGATGCATGCTTTGTTGTGATATTTCCATGTATTGTGTTAGATGCAGATGGTTATTTGCAGTAATTAGTGTAAATAATATGGGTTTTGCCTGTTCAGCTATTGCATGGGCTTCCAGGATGCTAGAGCTGCTGAGGGAGGAGAGGTCCAGCCTTTGGGAAGGGGGAGATAGGAATTGTCCCCCATTTCCTCTTTAAAACACAGTAAACACTGGCAAGAAAAAGCTGCTGTGTTGACCCAGCATCAGCACTGCTATTTGCCCCAGAGTAAAATCTGTCCTGGGTTTTTGCTGCAGTGCTGCTGGATACAGCAGGAACAGCAACAGCTGACCCTTGGATGGCAAGAGATGATGGAACTTAATTCACTTCACTGAGCAGTAACTCAAATACATGTTTTCATCAAACACTTAATCAAAGAACTACACAAATGCTGCAAAATGTTTGCAAAGCAAAACATTTGTCTGTTTAGATTTTGAGAGAATACTCTATTGAGAGATTTGTTCCTGCTTATGAGGTTTTTCTGTTACTCAAAGCCAGAATGTTGACAACATCCACTCCTGAAACAAGTCTTAATTTTGAAATCTATGCAATATCTTCTGCTGCTGGAGGCTTTTATGTATTAACCTTAACAGAAGGCTGAAGGGCTGAAATGAAATCCTTGGCACACGTACAAGATTCAGAGCGTTGCATGTCTTGCAGTTCAGGTAATGCAGCTGGGGTTGGATTAACCTAATCTGCTTTATTCAACCTAATAGACACCTGTGTGCCATCTGCATGTGCTGCTTATTTAATAAAACATAGGCAGCAGCAAATTGCTCACTTTGGTCTGACTTCTTTTGAAAATCAGATGTATTGGTCAGCACAAACACACCATTTTCTCTTAACACTGAAACTCATCCAGAGGTGCAGGACAGGTCTGTATCTCCTGCCCAAGACTGCCTGGGAAAACCCAGATTTCCATGCAGCACCTGACCCTATGCAATAAACTGACCAAGTGCCAGCTAACCCTCCTCGTGTTTCAGTTGTGGTGGGTTCTAGGCTTGGATCCTGCTGCTCCCACTGCCCTTGTGCTCAGAGGGGAAGGGAATTGCCCCTTTCCAGAGCAGAGCCTGGGTGCTGCTCTGCCTCACTGGCTGTTGGGGCAGCCACTCTGCAGGGAGGTTCTCTTTAGGTGGGGGTGAATTTCTCAGGCTTATCACCCTGCTTGCTGCTCTGGGTGTATGTTGGTTTTCAAAGTCCTTAAATAATTTAATTATTGCTCCTGCTTTAATCTCTAACTTCTCGACATGCATTAAGGACTGGTGGCTGAGGGGTTGAGCTGGCGCCATTGGGCAGCCAGCCCTGACCCTCTCCTGTGCTTCTGCTTTTCCTCTGCTTCAGAAGTAGAACTGTAGCCCTTGACACCCTGCACTGGCTTTGTGTCTGCTAGAGCAGGGTCCTCTGCCTGTTCCCCGCTCTTAGATGCACATTCAGCTCAGAAAATGCTCAGTGATAAACATGTGTTTTTATTTCTCCTTCAGGTTTGGCTTGTCTGCTTTTCAGCTCTTCTAGACATTGGAAATTCCAGTTTGTGTTTATTTTCTCTGGATTCCTTCCCACAAGACAGAAGTGAATTCAGCATGGATTATTGGGGAGAGCCTTGGCTGGGAATAAGGATAATTGCAGCCTCTGGCTGTGCCACAGTTTCACTGATGATTTCTTTTAAGTTACTCACCTGCACTGTATCTGTTTCCTCAGCTGTAAAATGTGGGTAATTACCTCCATTGTAAAATGTTACAGGGTCTGCTGGTAATTATATGAACGAAGTGCTAATTACAGTGATTATCCCTTGGACCTAGTCTAGATCTGGCTGATGTTCCTGTTGTGATGAACGTATGAAACAAATACTACAACTTGCTTTTCTCCATTCTTTGCGAGGGGCCTGGGAGGTGCCTTGTCACAGGATGTGTTCCCAGCGAGAAGCTCTGCTGCCCTGTCACCCAGATCCCTCTGCTCATTTCTCCTTCTCCTCCACCCTCGTGTGTTACAGGGCTGTGGGCTGAGGAATTTCTGATTCAGTAGTTGGAGCCACATATGATCTGATAGCCAGGGTTTATGCTGTGGCTTTGCTTTTCCTCCTGGGGATGTGTAGAAGGCAGCAGCCAGGGAACTGCTCCCGAGGTACCACTTGGGCTGGGGCCAGTCTGTGCTGCCTAGTGGCCTCTGTTCCTTAAGAAGTTCTGACCTTGATGCCAGGAGAGGTGTCCTTCCAGCTGTGGAGATTATTTCCCTCCTGTAAAAGCCTACAGCTTCAAGACTTTATTATCAAACATTTTATTTGCTTTTCTCTTCTCCGTTTATTTAGGACACATTTTCTTTGTAGCTGGGAATAGCTCTACTATCCCCTGAGCAGGGCTGGGTAGTGGAGGAAGAACTGATGTTCTTCAAGGTAGAAATGGAGTTCTCATCCAGAAAAACTCCTGCTGCTGCTGGGAAGGTGCTGTAGTTTTTGTTGGTAGTAATAAGTCACATCATACATCCTGTAATGATGAGAGTCTCCTCTCCTATGCAATCCCTGCCTTCCCTGGTCACAGACCTCATGGCACAGTAACAACAAAAATCATGTGCTTGGTTCACCTTGCTGCAACTCTGCCTGCTCTGTTCTACCACATCTTATTCCCTGCCTTCCCTGCTTCTGCTGGATGGATTTTCTGCCTTTGCCTCCAGCCTCCATACACCTGCTTCCCATCAGCCTCAGCCTTTCTTTGCCCTGGAAGAGCAAGGCTCAGTTATGTCTGCAGAATTTAGTAGCTGAGCAGCTCTTCCTTTCTCAGAGTTTGACGAGTGCAATGAATTTTTAACTTTCAAGAGAAGGTTTTAGTTGCTGTCTGGGATGATGGTTTGGGAAGGCTTTCTGGCAATGGGAAGGCAGTCTTTAATTGCAGTTTTGCACCTGAATTTTCCAGACTAGATGCTCTTCTCTGACAGCTTCTGTCTGATTGATTCTCTGGCCTGTTCTTTTCCATGACAGGATACTTGAGTGCTCCAGGGATGGGAGCAATGTGCAACTCCTGATAGGTGAAATCATTCATTGCCAGGCAATGAGGGTATGGAAGGAACTTCTCTTGTTAGGTGAAGGAAAAAGTAGATGAGGGATTATCATCTCCCCCACGATTTGCTCTTGCATTGCTTTAGAGCATCTTAACTAGAGAGGTGTGTCTGTGCTTCACCTAATGCACATCTGCCAGACTTGTTTGAAAATCCTTCATTTGGGAAGCAAAGAATTCGGTTTGTTCCTGCAGAAGACTCATCTATTAAGATGAATTAATTTGGTGTGAGAGGCTTCAAAAGTGAATGATGCCATGTCCATGTTCTTACTGCCCGTTGCACAAGAGAACTGGTTTGTTTGCTCTCTGCAAGTCACATGTTCTGAAGGATGTTAAATTACTGTGTAACCTGGAGGGCAATCAGTGATTCAGATTTGAGATTTATCCAAGTCTAATTTTGCAGCATTCTTGCAATATCTGGTGTATCTTGGCACCACTCTGAATGCTGTTCATTAAGAGTGTAGATAAAACACAATTTAAAAAAAAAACTTAAATGTTTAGTAACATAACAATTATAAACTTTCTCAGATCTTCTTTCTCTTAAAAATAAGAGCAATGTTTGGTTTTCATTGAGGTGCAAAGTGTTGTGCAAAATCACTGCAACTTGTGACAAAAATACTTTAAAGTATCTGAATGAAAATGCAGCATCACCGTGAAAACAAAAGCGTTAATGCAGAAGTGGTTCCAAACGAGGTGCCGCTAAATGAAGGTTTTCCTGGTTTTGAGAGCCGGTTTTTAAGCAGTGGGGGGAAATTGCACACCCCAGGGAAGGAGTTGAGGAGCACTTTGGATATGTCAGGGGTTGCTGCAAAGAAATCTGTTAATTTTTACTTCTTTTTGTAATTGCCTGTCGCTGCTCGGTGTGTGAGTCGGTTATAGATAAACACAGCAGTATAGATAAACACGCAGCAGTGCCGGGGGCGCCTCTGGCCGCAGCCCCCGCGGCTGCCCGGCCTGTCCGGGCTGTGCCGCTGGCCCCGGTGCTTTTGGATCGCCTCTCACCCAGCCGGCCCCGCTCGGTCCCGGGGACGTGAGGTGTGCCAGCAGCACGGCCTGGAGCCCCGGAGCTGCCCGTGCCCGCCTCGCCGCAGGAGGAGGAGGAGGAGGAAGAGGAGAGTTTCCATCGCGCCCCGTTCGCAGCTGCCCCCGTGTCTGTACGGACGCGGAATCCCCACAGGAGGGTGCTGCGAAGGCACTGAATGTGCAGGTTTGCAGGGAAGAGGAGGGCTTGGAGGAGACGGCGATTGTAGGGCAGCCGGCGCCGTGGCTCTGCAGAGCGGGGGCCGGGCCCGGGGAGCGGCGCGGGGGAGGCCGCCCGTGGTGCCCGCAGCAGCCGCCCCGAGCCCTGGGCTCCGTGTCCGCTGTGGGAGTGCGAGCAAATGCAGCAGAAACACCGGCACTCGGTGCTGCAGGGTCCAGGCTTGGTAGCTGCAGAGCGTCCCAGGGCTGTTCCCCTCCCTCCTGCTCGTGGCTGGTGCTGGACCCTTCTCCTGTGAGCATTATCCGTGTGGCTTCTCTGCAGCGAGCCTTGGAGCACCCAGCTGCTTTCCTGTCTGCATGTAGTGTGTTTAGTCTGCACGAGTGGCAAAATTCATTTGCTTCCAAGTAGAGACAGGCTCCAAATTCTGTCCTAAAATATTTTGTAAGTTGGACCATTTTACTTAGTGCAATCAGATGAGAAATAAGGGCAAAACGTCTCTTTAGTTCTTGGCTGTGCAACCCTCTTCCAAATATTTTAGTTAAAGGGATTATTCCTTTTGCATAATACATGCTCATGCCAAAAAACTTGTCTGACAAGGCCAGTTAAGCAGCACACTCACATGATTCTCCCTTTAGCTGTGTGCTGCTTCACCCTGAAATTGTGTGATCATTTAAAAGTAAACAACATTCCACCCTGGGGGCTGCACACATCCACTCTGCCCCTCACTTCCTTCTGCTGCTTTTCATTTCTTAAATAAACTTTTGAAACTGAGGATTATATAACTGAAGAAGAGACTTCTCTTTGGGATGACTTCTAGGACATGTGGGGGCATTTAGTCTAATTCTGTTTTATGGGAGTGTGGGAGCTCTGATCCCTTCCTTCAATGGCAGCAGGATCAACTGATCTGTTGGAGCTGTTGAAGAGAGGGGGTATAAAATTAACTAAACATTGCATTAGAGCACCTCGCTTGGAAACCTGGCACTGAGATCCACATGAAAGTCCTGTGGGGTTCCCTGCTTGCCATGGGGACATCACAGCATGTGCTGGTTCAGCACCTGGGTTTGGATCCTAGGTGTTTGGATGGAGGACCGTGGCCAGCAGTGATGATGCTTTGTGTTACTCTGTGGGTTTGGCATTCCTCTGAAATTACACACCAAAAAACGCTTTTGGTGGGATGGGTGATCCCAAATTTTGGCTAATACACACGGTGGAAGAGGTGCCTGGCAACAGTGGGGGCTTTGCCTCAGCACCCTCATGGCAGGACAGAGCTGCTCTCGTATCCGAATGCTGTTAGATCAGCTGCAGGCGAATACAAATAGACTTGGATTTTGGCCCTGTAAAGGGAGACTTTCAGCTTCCCCCGGGAATTCTGCCTTGGCAGAAACCAGCTGTAGTTCAGTGGTTTCTGTTACCAGGCAGAGTCTGTTTGGATGTTAGAAAATTAGAGCAGAAATTCCTGCAGCAGTCAGCTGTGTCTGCGTCACCTCTGTGACCTCTAACTGCTACTCCTGCAAACAGTTGCCATTAAACACAGTCAATAACCCCCTTCTGCATTCCATTGGATCGTCTCTTCCTGCCATCTCAAATGAAAAATAAACAAAAGAGCTTAAGCGTGCAACGTGCTAAATAGACTAATCAGCTGTGAAAATATTTTATGGGGGAATCTGGGGCAAGAGCTGTCAGTGGGAGCGAGCTGATTGGAGCTGCAGCAAAACAGCTCCGGGAGGCGGCCATGGGGACAGAAGGGAAAGATCTGTTCAAATGGATGCGTGCTATTTTTTTTACCCCTTTCTGAGTAGTTTTAGGAAATCCCTCCCTCTGTAAATTGATTACCTCTGCACATCAGAATGCCTTGGCTCTAAGTACGCACTAAGCTGCTCCTATGCTGATTTGACTTTGCCTGTTAAATGTAAAACAGGTTTTAATCTTCTCATTTAGATGTTTTAATAGAAAGTAAATGTTTAACTTGCTTTGCTGTGGCCTCCAAATCTTTAATCCATGGGAATGTTTTTAATGAAAGGGAAGCCGTGCTTTTGTTTAAAGCACAGGGTGATGCTGCAGGCAGTAGTGCTGGTGGGGGGAATTCCAAACCCACACCAGGAATTTTTGGCCCTGGTGGATCCCGGATTTGGGGATTATGGGTTTAGGAATGTGCTGGGGAGAGTGACAAGGGGACAGTCTTGGGACAGTCTGGCTGGGAAGGGGTCTGTAACCATGCTGTAAGTTCAGTGTCAGTGATTCCTGCCCCCGAATTCAGAATCATCCCTGTGTTCTGATGATGTTACAGGGCTGTTGCTGCTCCAGCAAGGGAGAGCTGAGCAGAGCCGTGTGCTTGCCAAGGAAACCGCAAAGCAGGCAGCACCGGGTTTTGTTCTGCACACAAAAGGGGGGGCTCTGCTTGTCTGAAGCCACTCAGCTTACTTATGATTTAATTTAATGTAATTTGTTAAAAAAGATGTGGCTCCAGGACACACAATACAGCTGGCAAAATACTATGACAAAGTCAAAACTGAACAAGGAGGGGAGCATGCAGTAGATGTGGGTAAAAACCACCTAGGGGCAATCCAAGGTACCTGTGCCCACTTTGGGGCAGGACCCAGAGCTGTTTGCCCCTTCAGTTGCATTTTCTGCCTCAAATTAGAATCGGGACTTTATTAGGTTAAAAGTGCAGCAAGACCTGGAAGATGGAGAGTGCTGCCAAAGGATTTACCTCGTGTTTCCCACCAGCCCGTGCTGCCAAAGGGAGATGCTGCTCAGGGCAGCTGAAGGCAGACAGGCACCTCCAAGGAAGTGCTTCATAAACACAACTGCCCTCATTGGAAAGCCGACTGCACCGATAAAGCTTTGGCTGGGTAAATAAAGTGTTCTGATTTCCAGGCCTCTATTGTAAGTTGTCGAGCTGTAATTGTGTAAGTGCCAGGGTTATAAATAGCGGGTGCAGCTGGCACGGCCCAGCCATGGCACACCGTGGCACCGGTGCTCGGTAGTGAGAATCAGGATTGTTCTCATTTGGGTTTTGGCTTCTCCTTTTGCACTCCACGCTTTTCCCACCTGGGCTTGCAGGGACTGGTTCCTGTAGCCAGGCCTGGCTATCCTTTGTGGGACAGGGGCCAGCTTGGACACAGGAGCATCCTGTGGCACCTGGATTTGTACCTGATCTGTGCCTCAGCTGGGCAGAAGGCAAGGAGAAGAAAGCTGTTGGTAAAATAATAAATGGACTTCAGGCTGAAAGAGTTCATTATTGCAGCGTCAGTACACTTAGGAGGCTGGTGCTGCATCACAGGTGTGTGGATGCCTGTGGAAAATAGTGTCATAAGGGGTGTCCCAGCAGTACCTGCAGTGAAGGATTCGCTGTTCTCCACAGGATGACTGCAGAGCAGTTTGCATACATCCATGGGGAAACTGAGCTGCTCCTTCACTGTGCACCAGAGGGATGAGTTAGGTTTTACAACATAGTAACTTAAATATTTAATTTTCTGAGTTGTCATAGTTCTAATTAAATTAATATGCATTTTTTTTCTGTTTGCCTTTTTCTTTTGATTTTTTTTTCTCTTTGACCAAAATCCTAATAACCCAACAGGTCACAGGCACATCAAGATGCTGGGACAGCAGTAGGGGCTGAGGAGAGCAGAGCCGGGGCTGTGTGTGGAGGGTTGGGGTGTGGCAGGAGGACAGTGGTGGAAAAATGTTTGCCTTCCCTGTGGAGTGGGGTTGAAACGCTACATCAGGCACGTGTCACCAAAATAATAAAAATACTATGAAAGCAATCAAGTATGCGTTACCCACTTGGCGTTGTTACAGGCGGCTCCTCCCTGTGCAAGGCCAAGCCATTCTGAATTCATCCCCCGGGATTTGGTGTTAAAACATGTTCGCTGCCAGCTGACAGAAGAGTCAAGCTCGGATTTATTACACCGGCACCTGCAGTAAAAAATGACAGATGATGCGAATGTATTTAATTATCATTCAACGCCACGTCTCTGCTCGCTCCGGTCGCGGGGCTGCAGCTGGCACACACTTTAACTAAAGTCAGTGTGCTTATCTGGAGAGGGGCCCGAGGAGGCGGCCGGGGGGCACCGGGTGCTCCTGTGGGGCCCGGCTGATCAGCGCGGGTTTCTGCACACACTCGCTGCCCCGCGTCCCCATCCTGGTCCTCCCGCAGCTCCGGCTCCGCCAGGGACCGCGCTCCCAGCCCCGTGCTGGAATCCCCCGGAGCGTCCCTGCCAAGGGGGGTCCCCGGGGGCTCCCCCGGCCCGGGGTGCGGGCAGGCTCGGTGCACAGCCGTGCGCTGCCGTCCCCGTCCCAAAGGCCGCTGCGGTTTGCAGCAAGGTCAGGGGGACGCGCCGGGGCTGCCGCAGCGGCGCCGGGAGAGAACCGCGGCTCCCGCCGGCGGCCTCACGTGTGCCGGGAGACGGAGCGGGGATGCTCTGGGCACCTCTGATCTGTGTGTGTGTGTGTGTGCGCGGCTACATGGACATGCAGGCACAGAGATACATGCCAGAACATAGATACACACGTGCGTGCACAGATAAATGCACACAGACACACACATACCCACAGGTGGACTCGTGAGTACACAGATACGTACCTGCATACACACCTGCATACACACGTGCATAGACACACACACCTGCATACACACATATATACACACACTCAGCTGCACACACACACAACCCCCTGCATACATACATGCACACCTGCATACACACATACACACCTGCATACATACATGCATACATGCCTACACACACACCTGTATATACACATACACACCTGCATACACACACAGCCCTGGATACACATGTGCACATGTCCACACCCACACACACATACACCTGTATACACACACAGCCCTGGATACACATATGCACATGTGCATACACACACCCACACGCACCCACACACACACATGCATACACACACATGCACCCCTGCATACACACACACACACCTGCATACACACATGCACACGTGCACACTTGGCCTGTGGGAGCTGGCTCAGGTGCTGCTGCCCAGCTGCCTCAGCCCCAGCTGCCGTGGCCTCTCCCAGGTGCTCTCAGTGAGCTCTGATGGAGCTGCCGGGGGAACTCAGACAAGCCCAGAGCCTGCCTGGGATGCTCTCGCTTTCCTGGGGTGCCCTCAGTCCCCTGCCATCACCCCTGTGCCCCCTGGATGCCAGTGAGTGCTCCTGGTCAGGCAGACCTGTGAGCTGCCACAAGCTAGAGCAGTTTTTTGGTGGTGGGAAAGGCAATCCAAGGGTGAGCTGGGCAATTCCTGCCTCCCTGAGGGATGAAGATTTGGGGTTGTTGAGGGGGGGTGTCCTGCTTGCCTTCCTGCTTTTGCTTGCCTTCCTGCTTTGTAGGAGAAAAAGCTGCTGTTGGGGTTTTGTTATCACTTGTTTGTTGCCTGTGCTCACCAAACTGTGCAGGGAAAAGGGGATTTGGGGAGGATTAAAATATCTGATTCTTGCTGGTTACTGAGCCTTTTGGACGTGAGCTCCAGCAGCTTTGTGCTACGTGGATGAGACAGCAGCCCATGAGGAGAGGTGGTCAAAGGAATTGGCCAAAAAGGAACAGAAAAATCTGATTTTTTGCAAAGTTTATAAGAGGAAAATGGAAGAATTTTGATCTGGCCAAAATACTTTTGACATTGGAGTTTTCCTTGTTTTTAATAATGATTTAAAAAACCCACTTAGTTAAAAGCAAAAAATAAGAAGCCATCTGGAAGTGAGGGTTTTCCTCAGTGCCCTGCCCCACAGTGTCCTCACTGCTGTGTGCAGAGGAGGGACATGTTTGTTTTTGGGGGATGTTTCTGGCACGAGTATCTCACACACCAAAACTCTCTTGTTTTTGGTGGATGTGGCATTTCCCCTGGGAGTTTTAGCCAGAGGAGCTGGACAGGCACATAAAGCTGTGTTTGTGGGTGCTGCTCTCTCTTAACCACACCAAACCCTACACTCAGAAGTGGAGAAATCAGCTGGGGATATTTCAGAGCGGGTGGTGAAACGAGGTAGTTTTTAGTATTCATGAAAAATGCTTGTGACAGCCTTACCCCAAGTAATGAGCAGCCACCTGCAGTTCAGAGCAGTGCTTGATAATGCTGTAATTAGATTGGAGATGCAAAAAAGCTCATTAAAATTAAATAACATATTTGTCACTGTTTTAAGAGGTGCAGATTGCCTCGAACCATGCTGGTCTCTTGACCTTGAGTATTTTGGCATAGTCCTCTCTGTTGAGCACATTAAAATTACGTTGGAGCATCCCACAGGCAGGTTCATGGTGGGGGTTTCAGCACAGGGCTGCAGGTGCTCACCTGCCCTGGTCAGGTTGTTTGGCACCTCACCATACAGGGCCATGCTGCCAGCTCTGGGATGCCACAGAGGAGCACAGGCTTACAAAGGCATGGGTATGAAAGGTAAACCTCTTCAGTTTTTGAAATACAGTAAAATGTGTTTTGAGTCCTCCCCTTCCTCCCTCCTGCCTGAAAAAGAGCATGCAAAGTCACGACAGTGTCTATTAACAAGACTGTAATTTTCCAAAATTAATTTTTAATGACTAATTTGTCTTGTTTTCAGATGTTTTATGCAACACATATTGTTTAAACTCCTTTTGTTTCTCCACATGTCACCACAGCAGAGGCAGGTGTTGGGTCAAGATCTCCAGTTGGGGCATCCACTGCTGGCACGGCTCTGCCCTTGGGAGGGCTGCATCTGCCAAGGAAAGGCAGCTCTGGGGAAAGGCAGAGAAAGAAAAGAAATCCTTTGTAGAAGGGATTTCCCTTTCTGCTGCCCCAAAATAGCACTGCTGCCCAAACACTGTTGCCCTCACTCCAGCTCTTGTGGCCACACGCTGCTCTTCCCTTCCAGAGATGCTGGCCGGCCAGAGCTTCTCTTGCAGCAGCTTCTATGCACAAAGAAGAGAACTAAAAACAAAAAGTGGTTTTTTCTTCCTCCTCCTCACTCATAGTGAGTAATTACCCGTAGGTGTCTCGGAACAGGAGTGTTTACAGACACTCTGTATTTTCGGCATGTGGGATTTTCCCACTGTAGCACTTGGGCTGTGAGCAGCAGCAAAAGCAGCGCTCAGCCTGGTGCCTGGATCACCACTGCTTTGTTGGGAGCTGGGGAAGAGGAGGGAATGCTCCTGAGCATGGAGTATCCTTGTGGGATCATGGCCCTTTGGTGTCCACAGAAGGGAGTTTGTAGCACAACATCTGGCACCCTAAAGATAAACTTTTTTTTTGTTGTATTTTTTTCCCCTTCTTAGGAGTGATCTTGGAAGGGCTCAGATTTGGGTGGTGGCAGCTTGTGTTGCCTTGCAGCTGGGCACACTGCTTGGCTTTGCTTGCTGCCATTCATGTCAATGTTTTCTGTTATGTTCCTGGCACCAAATGGGAATTTTCTCAGAGCTTGTTCTGACTAATGTTGATGAAAGGGCAGAAATTCATTATTGGAGTGAAATAGCTGGTGATAGACTGGGGTTCCCAGGTGTATGAATGAATATCAGCAAATATCTGTAATGAAATTTATTTCTGCAGATCCTCGCCTGTGACCACCCCCGCTCTGCCTGTGTGGGCTGAGCTGTGAATGCCACACAGCCACAGGGGTTTGGAACAGCCCCTGTAGGGCTGCCCAGCTCTGTCCCCACAGCCTGGGCACCCACAGCTTCTCTGTGGCTGCACTGGTCCCCAAAACCAGTGTCAGAGCCTGTGATGGGCAGGCAGAGCCTAACTGTAAAAAAATAAAATCAAATAAAGTGTTCTCAAGGCCCAGATTGAGACAGGACCCATCCACCTCTTCCTTTCATCCAGGTACCTGATTATTGGCAGAGTAATCTTAGTTCTTTGTCTAGGGTGAGATGGTTGGGAGGGAGGGAGCTGTGAGTGAACAGGTTCAGCACCAATAAATATTTCCAGATAAAACAGGATGTGTGATTCCCATCATGCTTGGAGCAGAGTGAAGGGCTGTGGCTCAGGCTTCTGGTCAGATCCAGGTGGGTCCTTTAGGCAACTTCAGAGGGAAAGAACCCCCCAAACACATTTGGCCTTTGTGGTTATGCTGAGGAATCTGCTGGCAGAGTAAACCCCGGGTAAACATCCTCAATTTGCTGCCTCCTGAAATGGAGCAGCTTTTGGAGTTTGGAGCCACAATTTGTATTCAAATGAAGGTCATTTGAAAGGTGTAACACAGTAAACAGCCATTATTTCATTTTGATAGTGGTACTAAAATTATAGTGTTGGTTGAATTATTTTAGTATAGGACCATTACCATCTCCCTAAAACACTTAGAGGGGTTTTATATCAGTGCTGCAGTCCTGAAATTAGAGGAAAATTAAAAATCACACGACTGTGGTAGAAAAGTAATTTATTTGTGAAGATGCCTTCATTTTATCATGGTGTCTCTTTCCCTTCTGCTATTCCAGGAGAGAGATGAGCTCCTGACACCCAGACAGGCTCCCAGGGTTTGCCTTGCTGAACCAGGAAGGCATCAGCTTCCCACGAGCCAGGGCTGCCATAAGCCACCCCCAAAACTTAATTTTTAATTTTTTTTTTTCTTTTTTCACTAAAAGTGGCTGATGTGGTATTGCCTGACTCAGTGCTGTCAGCATGTTATATTTCAAACATACTCGTGTAGGGGGGTAGGCACACACTTCAAACCTCTCTGCATTCATTTTCTTCTAGGAATACAGGCAGTGGAAGTTGGAGTTAATAGAGTGGCAGTGATTTCCCTCACTGGGGTGGCTGGTGAGGGTGCCTGGATGGAGCCTGGCAATTAGGGCTGCTCTTGGGTGGAAGGGGGGATGCTCCAAGGCTGCGCTGGAGCGGGAGCTGGCGGACGTGAACAAAATCTTAATTGGGAAATTCCCGTCGATTATTACAGCTGCCTTCATTAACATTTTCACACTTGGCTGGTAACAAATGAGGAGAAGGGCTGTGTGTGCCACTGGATTTATGGTGTTCCAAATCCACTCCATACCTGGGGTGTGCCTTTGAGCAGAAGGGATGGTAGCTTTTTGTGGAGGGGTGTTCTTAAAGGATTTCTGGGAAAGCCTTTACTGGCAAGGAGCTGGTTTTCAATGACAGGAAGGAAAATAAAATTCCTAGCAACTAAAAATTCCCTGCAAATAAAATTCCTAGCTCTATCTCTGGCAAAGTTCAGTTTGGGTTTGGATCTGATTTTTTATCTGTTTGTGCTTAAATTCCAGTGTTTTTTAATTGCACAAGGATATGAAGTGCATATCCACTGGAAAAGAGGATGAAGTCCTAAACACTGTAAGTTGAGCTGCTTTAACAGTAACAAAGCTGATATAAATGAAGCACCAGCCATGAAAGATGTTGGCCATGGAAAACCACCACATCATATTGCAGGAAAAGGACATGCCTTGTGTCCCCTCCCTGGCCTCACAGGCCCTGGCTTGCTCCTGCTCACACTTTACTGCTGCACACGATGCTGGCAGGGCCAAAATACATTTTCATTACGAAATCACAGGGTGCTCATGTGCTGGGTGACACTGGGGTGGATGGTCCCATCCTTGGGTGAAGGCTGCTCTCACAGAGGAGATCCTCAGGAGCTCCTTCAAATCGAGGGGAAAACCTGCAGCTGGATTAGGCTGCCCTCGGAGATGAGCATAGCAACCTGTTCCATATTTATTACAGGCAACAATTTGACTAAGGGAGAATTTAGATTAATAACATTCAGCCCAGAGAAGTAATTTCCTTTGAGAAAGCGATTTACATGCACTCTGCCAAAAAGAGCCGTCACCGCGTGCTCTCCCTGTGTCAGCTCCAATAATGAAGTTGGAAATAACATGGGAGGTTAATAGGTCCTACTTATCTCCTTAGTGCTGCAAAGGAAGATTTACAGTGCAGAGCCTGGTTTGCATATTCCCCTTGGAAACGGAAAGGTTTTTCCCAGCTGAGATTGATGAGAGCTTGCAGGGTGTCTGCTGGGGCTGTAAACCTCCATCCCAGGGACACTGCTGCCAGAGGGAGCCGCCTTCCCCGGGTCACTGGCCAGGGACTGGCTGAGATGCCAGAGCCACCATTCCAGTCATGATTATTTTTATCCATCTGTCTCCTCTAAGCCTGGAAGTTCACAGAGATGTGGCTGCCACACCGTGTTAGGAGCTGGGTTTAAGCCCAGTGGGTTTTCCCTGGGAGCTGCCCATGGCGTGTGAAAGGGAAAATGATCTGGAGATGCTGCTGTGGAGGGTGGTGGAGCTGCCTGTGGTACCCCTTGGGCTGCTGCCTGTGTGATGCCAGTCTGGGTGTATGTTGGGGTATTGTCCTGGTTTAGGGCAAATTTGGGACAAAACCTCCAAAAGGGGCCCCTCCAGAAAGCAAACCCACATGGCCCCTCCCCACAACCGGTTTGGGAAGGATTCCTTGGAGAGAAGTGGACAGAACCTGTTTATTTAACAGGCAAAGCACCCCCCAGCACACAAAACCTGTTTATTTAACAGGCACAGCACCCTCCAGCACACAAAACCTGTTTATTTACAGGCACAGCACCCCCAGCACACAAAATGAGCAATACCAGATGACACCACTCTGTCACTGCTCTGAAAAAAGATGACAAATTCAGAAAGTCTCTCCTGGGGGTGGTTGCTCTGTTGTCAGTCCCTCCTGTGCTAGGGCAGCTGCTGCAGCCACAAGGTGCAAACTCTCGGTGTTCCCAAGTCCCAGTCCAGAGCAGGTTCGAGTAGGTCCAAAAAAAAGGGAAAGGACAAACAGTCCAGGGAAAAATTTGGACTGCTTAGCTACTAACTAATGAGCAGAAGCAAAAAGCAAGAGCAAGAGCAAAGCGAAAAGCCAAGCAAAAAGCAAAAGCAGCACCATGTACTGCCCTGTCTCTGTGTCCCACCAGCCGTGGGGGAGCGACTGATAAGAAACCAAACCAAAACTTTCACTCTTCAGAGCCAGTCTTGAAGGCACAGAACATTATGTCCAGCATAAACAGAACACAGGAATGGGGTTACAAGCATCATAACATCACTCTAGGATGTCACCCTAGGTATGTTGTGTCCTGCCCTTGCCCCGAGGAGGGGGCTCTGTGTGCTGGGCCACGGGGCTGGGAGCTGCTGGAATGTGCTGGGTTAATTGGGGCTTGCTCCCCTAGTTGGAGCTGGTGCCGTGGAGGAGGGCACTGCTGCCTGGCTGTGGTGGGGCTGGAAGCAGCTGGAGTTGCCTGGAGTGGCCCCTTCCCCCTGGTGTGGCTGTCCCGGGGATGGCAGGGACAGGGGATGGCGGGAGCCAGAGGCTGTCACTTCACATTACTGCTGTGGAATCCCAGAGGAGCCGTGGCACGTTATGGGCTGCTGCAGGAGCTCTTTCCCTGTGTCTGGGCTCAGAGTAAGGAAAATCCCCAAATTCTGTGGTTGCTTTCCTCTCCTCTGGCTCTCCCCACCGGCTTTTGGGAAAGAGCTCTGTCTGTTCTTCTCTCCCAACAGGGTTGTGTTTGGGTCCTTCCAGGCTGTTAGGCTCTGCCAAACTGGGAATAAACCAAATGTTAAAAAATAAACCAAAATTCATTCCCTCTGGATAATTTAAGTCGCATGATGCCTGAAACCTGCTTAGGAGAGGGACTCTGAGAGGGAAAGAATTGTTAATAAATGTTCTGTCTGCACAAACTGTAAAATATTCATTTCAGTCAGTTATTTCACGTTACCGAGCAAGTGCAAGAAGAATGAACTTTCTGAACAGCTTAAGGTACAATTCTGTAATAACCTGAGCCATTTAATGAATGAAATATTTAAGATAATTTGCATATATTAAGTGATGGGATGACGTTTTTCTACTTCTGTGTACTCTTTGTGTATCTGGAACAGTGCAGCCTTTCCTCTTCACCACTCCTCACAGTGCTCAGGGTAAGCACTGAGGAAATGGCATTTTTCCTGCCCATTTGGAGCCAAGCAAATGGGAGCCACACCAGCTGAAGGCAAGGGCACGCACAGGCACAGCTGAAGTGTTTTCAGCTTGGCAGCGTGGCTTGAGTAAGCATTGCTTCTGCTGCCATTTCTGCTCTTGATGCTCCCAGTCCCACAAAACACTATTTGTTTCCTTTTTTTTTAATCAAGTAGTATTTTAAGTGCAGACAAGAAGCTGTCTGCACGTGCCAGAGACTCCTCTTGGCAGCACAATGCACAGGGCCTGCGAGCTGCCCTGTTCTGAAGCACTCCTGGAGCAGAGCTGGGCCTGGCACTGAGCCCATCCCTGGCATGGGATGTCCCTTGCCTGGATGCCATCCCTGGGCAGCACTGCTGGCCCCTCCAGAGCTGTGGCTGGGCTGCCCCTGGGGATGCTGAGCCTGCCTGTGGTGTCCTTGAGAGTGGCATCCCTGAGCTGGCACTGCTGCTGGATGGTTGCTGTAAATCAGGGCCAAGTTAGGCAGTGAAAACTTCAGGATTGGAAAACAAGGGGGGAACCTTGGTGCTTTCCCCCATAGAAACAGAGAGAGCTGTAACAGGTGTTGAGGGACCAGCACTTCATTCTCAGCAGGTTGCTCCAGGAGGAGGGAGCTGCTGATTTCCATGGGACCAGAAATTGCAGGGCATAATCCAAACAGTGGCAGGGCTGGGTTCTCAGTTATACCCAATTAAGGTGTGACTTCATTAGTGTTCCCTGACTTACCTGGACTTTAATTCTGCTTTGTAAGTGGTCTCAGGAAACTGTAGAGGGAAATGAAGTGTCCCAAGTCACGTGTGTTTTGAATATCTGTATATAGATGTATAGAGTTATAGATATATGAATCTCTCTGTATCCCATGGGTGGTTGCCCAGAGCAGCAGCCCACAGAGTGGATCTGGGGTGACCAGTGTGGCTCACAGTGATGCAGGTACATCCAAAGTGTCCATCATGCTCTGCCCTGATGCCACTGAGGCCAACCCTCACAGGCTGGATGAATAATGAATGCATCTTGCTCTTGCAATCCCCATTACTTTGTGTTTTTGCGTCCCACGCACTCTGTGTCGTGTCAGTCATTTGCCCAGTTTGTAGTTTGTTCAGGGCTCTGGGCTGGTTTTCCAGCCTGTCTGAGCCTCACTCAGAAATGCCTTCTGTCATGTTCAAGTGGCACCTTCACACTGCTCCTTTCCAGGTCGTTGGTAAATATGAAGCAATAAAGGAAATATAAAAGGAGTTCAACCAGGAATCCCCATCTGTCTGGGCCTGCAGAGCTCCTGGATGTCAAAATTGCCTTTCCAGAACTTTAAAGGCTTAAAACCAGAGAAGAGCAGAGTAATTCTGAAACACATCCCTTTCTTTTATCAGCAAGTTTTAAATTTTTTTTAAGGTATATAAACTAGTAGGAAATGAGCCCACTGCTGGGGATATAAAGCACAGACTGGCACGAGTGTTCAGGGTCCCCTCTCAGCAGCTGGATTTGAGCTGGGTGAGCAGAGGGAGGGCTGTTTTCATCCTGCTGTCAATGTGCCTTGACAGAGCGTTAAAGTCAATATTACCCTAAAAACGTTCTGCTTTTCATAACAGGCAATTTTGTTGGTGCTGAAAATGCTTTGTTTGATTTCGGGAGCCATTCATTACAGGATCAGGGCTTCAAAGTGAAGCCAATTAGTTATAAGAGCTACTTTTAAAAAGCTTTTTTCCAAACAGCAGCTTGAAGGTTGGCTGGAATGTGGTGAATGGGGAGCCTGGGTGGGGTGGCCCCATTGTGGTGTTGGTACCACTGGGGCTGCATCCCCCTCTCTGAGGCCACATCCTGGCAGGAGCAGGAACCTGCAGCCACTCTGCCCTTTTCTATATTTAGCAAGAAATGCATCAGCATCCCTTTTACTCGCTGAATTCCCTCTGGGAGTGGAGCTGGTAAATAGCTGTCGCACTAAAAATAACACCTGCAGCAGCCGCCGGCAGCCACGTTCCCTTCCCTGGCTGAGCACAGAGCCAGAGGGCTCCCACCCTGGGAGCAGATGTTGGGATTTATGATTATTTAAAAAAAAAAACAACTAAAAATCAACACTTAGAAATATAGAGAGCGTGAAATCGCCTGTGATGCTTAACCTTTGGGAAGCAGCATCTGTGCTCTGTGCTGGCTGCTGGCTGTGAGAAAGGACACAGCACAGCCTGCAGCAGTCCAGAGGTCACTGGCGTGACATGGCATCAACCCTGCCTTTCACCAGCCTTCTGGTCAACCCCTTTCCACAGATAAATACAGGGAATCCTGGGCACTTTGGGCGTTTTGCTGTCCTGGCTCTGTTCAGAATGGGAAACAGCTCTTTCACACAAACATCCTTTTTTCTGGTCATTTTTTCCCTTGTCATATATGTTCTCTTAAAGGCAAGGCTTAACTAAACTTTTGGAAGTCTGAAAATAACTCACAAGGAATTTACAGTTCCCTGATGGTGCTCTGGCTTTATGGTTGTTTCCTTGCAGTGCCAGCACACACAATAATTCCAGGTCAGAGGGGCAGTTTCCACAGATGGGAGCCAGCTGGCAAGTTCCAGCCACTCTGGGAGCAGAGCTGCTGTGCCCCCCAGGCCACAGGCCCTGGTTAATCATCATGGCTGGATCCTGACATGGGGCAGAAATGTTTCCCTTCCATGCCCCACAGAAGGGAGGATGGTTTGATGACAGCTGTGAGTGTTGTGGGTTTACTGGAGCTGATGGGCACTTGGGAGCTGCCTCCAGAAAATGGACTTGTTGTTCCCAATTTTGTGAAGAATCCATCAAAGTGACCCTGAGATCATTTGGTTGAAGCATGGTGTGAGTAATGCCAGTGTCACAGGTTCAGTCCCCATAGGGGTCATTCAGTTATGAGTTTGACTTTATGATCCTTCAGCGTCTCTTCCAACTCAGAATAGTCTGTGATTCTGAATTTACCAGGGAAGATCTGGGAAGAAAAACCCCAAACCAAAAAACCTCACCAAAACCAACCAAGCCAGCAGCAGCAGCCAGGAGCTGGGGACATCAGCACAAGTGGCCTGGGACAGAACCACTCTGAGGTGTCAGAGGCATCTCCTGCAGTGCAGAGAGCCCCGGCTTTGTGTTAATGGCTCTGTGGCTGCTGAATAATGAACAATTAATTATATAAATACCTGAATAATGCTTTTTCTGCCTGCTTCTGCTTGTTTGCTCTTGTATTTGATATTGGTCCTTCCATTCAGATTTTTTATTTGAGTAGAGCATCATGAGGTTAGGGGCTCCTGTACAGATCAGGCAATGTGCTTCCAGGAAGGACAGCCAGAAGCCATCACCCTTTCAAAGACTGTGGTTCTTTTGGCATCTTTAATGCTTAAAACCCCTTTGTGAATTCTACTAGTGCTGTACAGGTTCATTCCAGACACTGTTGCTGAGTTTTTGTCAGCCTGGCCATGCTTGGGTACAGGGCTGTGCTGTGCAACTCAAGGCTCTGTGGTGTTCTCTGTTCACAAATGCAAAACATGAACAATTCTTACAGGAATGATGATAATGAGTAGCATGGGTAATTTTTTTTTTAACACTAAATGTTGTTTGCACAATGATACAGGACACGTGTGTGGTATTGACAGAGCTGGGAAAGCCTTCAGTGTAAACAACGGAAAATGAATAAACCCATTCAGTAATGACTTCAGGTACAGAAACTTCTGTGTTCAGCTGGATCTTCAGGAAAAGGGATCCTTGTGCTTGGGCTGGAGTGGGATAGATGGAGCATAAAAGCACCAGCATCCCCATTTGCACTAATTAAGATGTGAGACTGAGGTGGTGGCATGACAGCAGAGCATGGTTGAACCAGTAAAATGTCCCAGTCCCTGCTATTCCTGGATTCCCCTGCTATTCCCAGATTTCTGGGCTTTGTGGCTCTCAGTCTGACCAGCAGCATCATTTGAATGCAGCTTTTATCATGATTGAATATGTATATTTTAAGAAGGATTTTAATTCTGTTTGAAATAAGAAAATGCCATAAATCAGCAGCAGAATCTTTTAACATTTACAGTCTTAAATGAATTCCTGGTGAGAGTCTCTTAAGCCAGATTTATATCTGACTCTGCATTGAGCTGTCGTTATGTGGGACTGAAAAACTCTGACAGAATTAGGCATAATGCAAAAACATGCTGAAAAGACAATTTTGCAGGACTGTGGCATATTATTATGTCAGAGGATATGGGAGGAATTTGTAGAAAGGGGCAATTTCTGGGGATTTTTCCCTTTTAATGATCCTTCCATTGGAAGGACTTTGGAAGGGCTTGCTGCTTTCTCCATGCAAGAGAAGGCAAATGGAGCAGGCCCTGGTGTTGGCACCTTGTTGGGCACCTTGTTGGGCTGTCCCACTGCCAAGACTGGGACTGGTGTGATTCTCCTGGTTTCTGGAATGCTCTTTGGCATCTTAAAGCCACGTGACTGTTCAATTGTCTACAAAAATTGAGGTTTTTGCTATTATGCTTTAATTAATGCATCATAAACACAGGGATCTTGGTGATTTCTTTTAATCACATTGCATATTTGACTCTTGCAGGCTTCAGAGGACAAGTGAACTCAACCAGCAGGATGCCAATGTTTGTGGTTCTTTAAATCACAGGGTTTAGTCCAAGGTCATTTAAAAGAAAAAAAAAATCACATCATGACCTGTGGGTGTTTTCCAGTAACTCAAGACTGGGCGTTATTGGTTACTGCTCTGTTTCACTAACTGTCCCTCAGTGTGGGGCCTAAATGGAAGATAAAATCCATCCTAATCCTATTAAGCATGGGCTGATGCAAGGGCTGACTTTGCTCTGACTGGTGACTAACAGCACTTCTGAGTGGCTCAGGGCAGCCATGGCTGGGGGTTGTGCCCCATTTTGCTCTTGCTTTTCTAAAGACCCAGCGTGTGTCTCAGTTTGCTCTTGTCCATGTGTTTGGCAGGTGAAGGAGCTGAGCAGATCTTGTTCAGCTCCAGTCCCTGTTAGTCACTGTGCTCTTGATTGTTGTTTTTTTTTTTTCCTCCTTTTCACATGTTTTAGAGAAAATTTTTTCTTGTCCAAATCCAGTTTTTTCATATTAGGTTTAACCCTGAAAATAGTGTTTTAGTTGTCCTTTTGCTACTTTTTTTTTCCATTTTGTTTACTTTTTTCCCTTTCTTCTGCTCCTCTCCCTAAGTTTTCTTTGGGACTGTGTCCACGTCGATTTGCAGCTGGTTTTTTGTTTTTCACCATTGTGGTCCTTTAACCCCAGGAGTTTGTCAGGGCTGCTCCAGCCCTGGAATCTGAGGGCAGACAGCTCTCCTGAGGCTGCTGGGTGCACGAGGCCCCAGCAGAGCTGCAGAACACCGTCGCAGTCAGATGACTTGATCAGCCATCACAGCTCAGGATTTCCTAAATGTCACCCTATAATATCTAATTAAGATTGCAGTTTGAAGACATCATGTACTTTAATTGAAAACTGTAGAGTAATCTATTCCATTTTTTTCCTGTTAAATTAATAGTGTGGACCTTTAGCAGATGGTTGGTGAGACACCAATATTAATGAAAACATCCCCCCTCCTGCAATCCTGCTGCTCACTGCCATGCAGGGAACCAAGGCAAGCATCTCCCAAACCAGAAGCATTTCCCACTTGGTGGCTTTACTGTCCTATGGCACCAGACATGCTGCCAGGGCTGCCTTCAGGCCTTTTCCTGCAGAGGTGAGCTCTGGCTGGGTAAGGGGGACAGCAGCAGCCAGCGGGCTGGGGGCTTCACAGACACGTTTGATGAAAAATCCTTTCCTTAGGATTTTTCCTCCTGAGAAGCTGAGAGGCCTCAGAAACAAAATGTAAGCAATGGTTATCTGCTGCTGTGGAATGCAACAGGTGCATCTGTGATTGGCCCATGTTGGTTGTTTCTAATTAATGGCCAATCACAGTGAGCTGGCTCGGACTCTCTGTCTGAGACACAAGCCTTTGTTATCATTCCTTCTTTTTTTATTCTTAGCTAGCCTTCTGATGAAATCCTTTCTTTTATTCTTTTAGTGTAGTTTTAATATAATATATATCATAATAAATCAAGCTTCTGAAACATGGAGACAGATCCTCATCTCTTCCCTCCTTCTAAGACCCCTGTGAACACCATCATATGGGCCATCTCCTGCTCTCTGAAAACCAAGGGAATGGGGCAGCACTTTGGGCCTCAAAATGGTGAGGGCTTCATCCATTAGGGCAACAAACCAAGAGTCTGGCTTCAGCAGTCCGTGGTATTTTCACAGGTATGAATAAATATCTGCACTCGGCAGAAAATTCATGGCATGAGTCGGAAAACCAAATCTGTGCAAGTCCAGCCTGACCTGTGCTCTGGCTGGGCAGCCCTGGGCAACCTCTGACCCCAGGCACAGCTTGTACAGCTGACACAGATTGTCAGCAAAACAGCAGCAATATCTGAGCTTTATCCCCTTCTCAGCCTCAGCATAGGCTGCTTCTGCTTTGAGAAGTTGCAGGCAGGTGATACTTCAAGACCAAGCCAAGTGCTGCCTGAAATGGCAGTGAAACATTCTGGGGCAGGAGTGTTCTGTCACTGACAGGTGATGTCAGCCTGCAGGCACCTGAGCCTGCCATGTCCCTCCTGTCCCTGCTGGACACCCGTGGGCTCACTCTGCCTTTCTCCTGCTCCTTCTTTCACCCAGCTCATGAACAATATCCCTTTGATAATATTGCTGATTTAGGCCAAACAACTGACTGAATGCAGTGGGATTTTGATTTTTGTTCCCATGATGCTGAAGAAGGTGGTGTGAGCCTGCTCTGTGTGATGTTTGGAGCAGTTTGTAGTTGAGATATTCAGAATATTAATAGCTTTGAGAGTGGGTATGGGTAGAAAATGAAAATGGCTCAATCCCAGCTGAGAAGATGGTCCATAGTCAACATGAATTTTTATTTTCTTTTCAGAGCAGAAGGATGATAAGGAAGTGATGGGCTGGAATTTGTCTTTATAGCAGAGAGGACGTGGTGAATTCCTAAGAGAATAAATGTGCTCGCTTAAGAGATTGCAGCTTTATTAGCTCTGTGGTCTAAATCTAGGGATGAGTAGAAACTCTTCTGCTTTCTCCTAACACATGCATAGATTCAGGCTTATTAATTCGGGTGTGTATAATTCATACAAAGTAATAACTTGAAATTCAGACTGCTTTTTTTTTTAATGAATTACATGTTGCTTTGAGACCAGATGGTGACCAGAGCTGCCTGGCCTAGGGAATCCTGCAATCCTTCTCCCTTACAGTCTTTTTTTTTTATTTTGAGAGGTGAGGTGGGAATTGCCAATAGCTTATGATGATGCAGGATGACCTGGAGGGAATTGAGTGGGGAGGAAGGAACCAACACTCAATCCATGGCTTTAGGGAACCCATTAATTGTCGTTTTCAGAGTTTTTTTAACTTACTCTTTTTCTACCAAAAAATATGTGTGTTTACTGGAAACCCTTCAGCTCAGGGCAGAGTTGGCACCTTCTTGTGTGCACAATGGGTCACCAGCCTCTCTGACACCACCAGATCCCTGCCTGTCGGTGTCACTGTCACATTTTCTGGAAAAATCCTCTTGCCCAGGATTTCTCTGCTGGGAAGCTGAGAAGCCTCAGAGAAAAAGGAAAACAATATTATCTCATTTGCTTCTCCTGTGTTTTGCTGCTTTGGAATGTGGTTGGAGATTGTTTATCCAACATGTGAATTGTTTTAACTTAATGACCAATCACAGGCTGCTGTGTCGAGGCTCTGGAGAGAGTCGCGAGTTTTTCATTATTATCTTTTAGCCTTCTGTCTGTTTCCTTTCTGTTTTCTTTAGTATAGTTTAATATAGTATTATTTAATATAATATAGATAGTAAGATAATAAATAAGCCTTCTAAGAACATGGAGTCAGATTCATCATTTTTTCCCTATGACAGGGGACTCAGAAAATACCGCACGTCCGTCTGTCCCGTGCTTTGTGGCCATGTCCTCTGCTCTCCCGTGCATGAATACAAACAGCTTTGCAGCAGCTGCTGGGCAGCCCTGAGTGCACTGAGGGAGCTTCCTCCTCCCTGCTGTCCCTGTGCCACGGCTGCAGCACTGCCTCTCATCCACCCTGTGTGGGTGAGATCAGGTCGCCCATGTGCCACAGCTCTGGGCTCTTACGTGCTGACATTAAATATTGAAGTGTCTGAGGAGCTGCAGTCACGTAGCATTGGGTGGGGAGTGTGTGGTGGCTCTGCCATCGTGCCTGAGCCAGGAATGCCAGGCTGGGTGGTGCCACCCTGGCACAAGGCTGAGGGAGCAGTGGGCACATCCTTGGTGGCCGTTGTCTGGAGATGTGCTTGTCTCCTGTCTCACACGTCTCACTGGGTTTCCCAGCTGGTGGCTCCCTGGTGCATTCTCACTAATAATCTGAACAACCTGGCAAGTGCAAAATAAAAATAAATGCACACCTAGATAAAATGCTATCAGCCCGACCAACCAAGTCTAAACTAAACACAGAATTTATCTGACCAAGTTTAGGATAAAACACAACTCGAGTGATTTGAATGTTAAATAATCTCATTGCTTTACGGTGTGATTCCCTGAGATGGTTATTCAAGCCTGTTCTCAGCAATGTGAGTGGTGGGCTCAGTCCTGCAGGCACTCAGAGAGGGAAAGCCACGTGCTGAGCATTGCCCTGGGATTGCCTGACATATTGCAATGCTGTGAGGGCTCCAGCGAAGGAGGAATGATGAGGAGGACTTCATTGATATTAGAAGGTTAATTAATTACTTTATTATACTATATTATTCTATACATCTAAAACTGAACTTGCTAAGCACTGAACTCTGATCACAGCTGCACACACTACTCTGAATTTCATGACTGTCAGTGACAGTCCCAACACTCACACACATGCTTGGCCCTGATAGGCCAAGGAAACAAAACACTGTGACTTTGGGTAAACAATCTCCATATTGCATTCTACTTTTGCACAGCAAATAATAAGAATTGTTTTCTTTCTCTGAGGTTCAGAGAATGTGAATCCCAGAAATATTCTTGGGAAGAATTGTGCCTTGCTTTTCTCTGTGAGGAGAAATGTGGGGCTGCACTGACACGCTTGGAAGAGGAGCTGGATCCACAGAGCTTCCAGTGATTCACCCTTTCCCAGCTGTGCTCGCTCAGTTCATGCTGGCAGTAATTTCAAAGCTGTGATAGAGGGGATGTGGGTCTGGGTGGGACATCCTGGCACAGGCGCTGCTGCCCATGGTGTGTGGTGCCCTTGCCCATGGAGATAAACCTGGGTGGCCTTGGGGTGCACCTGGTGCCACCTGGCCTGGCTGTGCTGTGGGGGGACTCGCTGGTGACGAGACTGAGCGTTTGTGTCACGTGCAGGTGTCCCTTGGTTTGTGTCCCTTGCTGTGCAGTCCCAGAGGAGCCAGGACCAGCCGGGGTTTCAGAGCCAGCTCTGTCTTGTCTGACCTTGCTGGTGCCATGCTGTCTTTTGTTTGTAGTCTCGGGCAAGAAGCAATGGGAAAAGGGTTTGATAGGAGACAAAAGCAAACAATAGCCTTGCTCCAAAGATACGATGAATGGGATATAATTGGATTTTTTTTGTGAGGACATTGATTTGACCCTGTGAGACACAGAAAGAATCATTAGGGGAATTAACACGCATTAAAATGCTGGGTTTTATCAGAGGGCTTTTATTGTGCCCATAGTTTTGTTTTTAATTATTTAATGACTTTGTGTCTTCTGGTGATAAATCTATTTCTTCCCTCTTTTTTCAAAGGGAAAAAGGGTGTTGGTGTGGCAGCAGGGTACTTGGCCCATACAGCTGCTGAATCCCAGCCCTGCTGTGCCCTGCGTGTCCCATATAGACAGGGAGCCACTGGGCAGAGGCATCTTGTGCAAACCTCTGATCAACCACCTGTGCTGGGCTGAGCACTTTCCTCTGCAGAGCTGGCACAAAGTTGTAGCTACAGAAAGCAGAATATATGGGATTTAAGGGGGTTTTGCAGCAGAGAAGCACATCTTCCTTCCCCAATGTATATCTGTGGCAGCTTGGCCTTTCCTCTGCCCAAATATGAGTGTACCAGGCCAGCAGAGTGGAGACCCATGTTCTGCCTCTCATGGGAGCCTCTTGTTGCTGCAGCTCCTCCAGTTGGTGATGATTTGGGATTAAGTTTTCACATGTGCCTGGCATAGTCTGACAGGAAGGAGCGGAGTGAATGAGCTGTGGATAAGGCTGAGTTCCTTCACCTGAAGTACTTTGGGTTTCTATGCCATAGCAATGTATTTGTTCAGCCACAAATTTAAAAATGGCTTAATTCTCCTTGCAGGAGTTGAATTTTAGTAGGAATAGGCAAAATCTCAGACTAACCTGAACGCCCTAAACTGTCTAGGCATGGAAGGGGCTTGTTTCTGTTCTGCTTGCTTGCCTGGTGCTGAAGAGAATATGCAGGGAACTCCCAATTGTTCCTCAGTCTCTCCAGACTCACCTCACTGTACAGCAAGAGGTGACACTGGTTTATAGCATAGTGAGCTTAGGACACATAACATGGAATGGGTTGGGAATAGAGCTCTGCTGATTGCTGCATTTTTGGTGGAATTACTGCACTGGCTTTAAAAAACCCCTGAGATATTTTTCCATATTTTCAGAAGAATTTTAGTTATGGAGTTCTTTGGTAGTTTTAGCTTGTTGGAAATCTGGGGTCAGACTTTTTGGCCATGTAGTGTCCAGACTTCAGCACTTGCATCTGATTCAGGTGCAGCTGCTGTGAAACTGTGAGGATTGGGAAGGTCATCAGTGTCGGTGCTGGAGGTCTGCACAGGCTTTCTTTGATGCTGAGTTTTATTCAGCCATTAGCCAGAAATTAAAAAGAAGAGTTTTTGGAGCTTCGCGTCACTGCTCTGTCATTTGTGTGCATGGGGATCCCTTAAACCTGCAGAGACTGGCTTGGGAAACAAGGGGTGCATTGGTGGATTCCAGGAGAATTTATTTGCAGTGTAAACATGTTGGTCAGGAGTCATTAATATGACATTCACACAGCTCTAATAAAGTACATAACACGGAGATCTGGCACCGCCGCAATGCCCAGAGGACATTAAGTATGAGTCTTAAAACCAAGAGTATTGGAAACAAGATATTTTTACGTCTCGTTTGGGAGTAATATAATTGCATTTTGTGGCTCTAGCAGATGCTTGGGCCAGCTGGTTGGAGAGCATTGTGGGGGTTTTTAGCTTTGGTACTGTAAGCGACAGCCCTTATATAGAGCTAGCTAAAAAAAAAATAATAAAAACACCCCTTGTGGTGGAAAGCCCCGGCACTGGCGTGTGCTGTGCTGTTGGGAGTTACAGCCTGGGGACACTTCTGCTGCAGTGGCTCTGGAGATGATACTGCATGTGGTTTGGGGGTTTGATTTGAGGCATTTCTACATTGAAGGCAGTTTTGCTGACCTCACCTGTTCAGCTTTTGCTATGTAGGCCCCTCTGAGAGGACTGGGTGATAATTTTTGGAAGATAACCATCAAAACCCTACATTTTTCTGAGTATATCATAGGGGGCTTATTTTCAGCACAGTCTCTGTGGCCATCTCTAGATACCAGGACCCTGCTGGTGTGGTAACAGTTGTCACCTTGTGGCCACCCTGGCTTTGTACCCAGGAAATGGATGAATGTCTGTCCCTTCCTCAGGCCTGTTTACAGGCACTGTCGTGAATTATGTCGCTGGCGCCGATAATTTCCTGCAAACAAATCGGTTCTGATCTGGAAGTAATCGCCCGTATCATTCCTGCAAGTGGGAGCAATGACTTATGTTGATGTCACCCGCTGGCTTTTTATGGCAACGATTAATAATTCAGTAATTCTCTCTGCAGTGATGCTGTTCTATTTATAAATATTTTATTTAGCTCCCTGTGTCCGTATTGTCGCTACCCTCCCCTTTGCTTCCTGACGTCATACCGGGCTCTCGGCGATGCCGTGGTCACCGCAGTTACCAGCAAATTCTCTGTGCTGGGAAAATGTTAATGCCTTTCCTCATTTGCATCTCTTCATTGTCCTGTTTAAGCCTGGCCTTGGTGGCGTGGATGTGAACATTTACTGAGTGCTCTCTGTCAGTCAAACCCCGATTTCAGCTGCAGCCTGGCCCCGGGGTAGGCGGCTCCATGTCTCTGTTATAAAACTTTCCAGTTCCCAGCACAGCCATGCAAGTAACTCTGTTTTCTTTCTGCATTTCTCTTTCAGGAAATTGCAGCTTATTTAATAACGTTTGAAAAGCATGAGGAGTGGCTAACAACCTCCCCCAAAACCAGGTAATGTTCTCCTGCTCAGCACATTGACTCTCTCGCGCTGATGACTTGACTCACTGATCAATGCCTTGACCACCAAGTGGAAACTCCCAGTCATGCCTGATGGCTTGTGACACCAAACTCTCATTAATTGCCTTAATGAGCATTTTATTGAATGAAATCAGATTGATTAAAAATGGAACAGCTACAGTCTTGGCAGGTTAAAGTTTTAACCCGATTGCTCAGGATTTAATTGTATCCCTTCAGATGAGCAGATCTGAAGGCTCTGAGCAAGGTCGCGGGCTGTTTATCTTGACAGAGCTCCCTTGCCTCTAACTTTAAATAAATAAAAAAGCACCAGCCCCACCATGTGCTGCCTGTTCACAGACAGGCACGGGGATTGTTTGTGTTCTGGTGTTTCCCTTGCTGGGGTTAAGTGTTTGATGGTGAGGAGGTCCCAAAAAGCTGCATTAACAGACATGTTTGCAGTTTATTATTCAGTAAATGTCATGTCTTCTTCGTGCTGCCATAAATGTTTAACTTCTCGCTCCCCTGGGAACCCAGACATGGAGTTTTGGCTGTGGATGTTTTCCTGCTGTTTCAGCTATGTTCTGGCTCCATACGTCTCACTAACGCAGAGAACGACTCTTGCTTTCTGGTCTTGCTGGGCTTTTGCTGTTTTTCTTTTTCCCAATCACCCCTTTCCTATTGCAGAGGGCTGGGCCATTGGAAGGAGCCTGCTGGGAGCCAGGTGAGAGAAAAGCCTGTTCTAGCATCCTGCATCCCAGCATCATCCGTTGCAGGGGCCGGTGCCGCAGGCGCCCGGAGCAGCGTGCTCCAGGTTTGGCATCACCTCCTGCTGCCATGAGCAGGGACAGAGGTCCCAGTGGGACACGGGGAGCAGTGCCACCCTAACAAACAGCACAGATTGATTCCAGGTGTTCCACAGCACCCAGCTGAAGAGAGGATGGACGTGAAGCCTTCTCTGCACCTTTGCAGTGCAGCTGCAGGTGGGGCGCACAGAGGACCTGCTTTCCGTGAAATATGGGAACAAAAGAGCTGTGTTGTTTTACTTTTGTGGGCTTTCTCCCCCTCAAACTGTGTATTTTTGTGACATTGGTAAGTAATGCATTTGCTTGTTGTATTAAAATGTGGGAAGGAGATGTGGGAAACCCAATTGTTTTCCCAGTGATTGTCAAAGACCTGGAGCTGCCATGGTGATGGAAGGGCCCTGAATGGATCTTTCCTGCTGGTAGCAGCTGTGAGGCTCTCCTTGGCTGCAGAACAGCAGGTAATTCAGTTAATATTAGCAATAGTTTTTTCTGGGTTGGTAATCCCAGTTTCAGAATTAATTTAAAACAATTTCTGGCTGAGACTTTGCCAGAGAAGCCTTTTAAGGGGTCAGAAAACACATTAACTACTCTGGCTCTACATGGTATCATTAAAGATAGAAAATTATAAATGTTTTTGTAGCAGCATCTTCTGATTTTAAGAGCTTGGTTTGCTAAAGGCAATGCATGAAAATAATTCTCTGATGAACATTTCCTGTGTCTGCAGCTCTCTCCACAGAGAGCACAAACACATTTCCTTGCCTTCCTCTTGTGTGTTTACACTTGGAAGAAAGAGTGTCCCAGGAGAAGGAAAGTTGTGACATGAGTTCAAGGTCCTTCTGAAATTGTTCAGTTCATTTTCTATTTTTTTTTAATATAAAAATTAATTGGAAGAGTTAAATGCTGAGTTGCTACAATCAGAGCTCACTGTATTACAGAATTAATGACATCGATTTGGCACTGAACTGGAACACTCCCCACTCTTTGTTTGCTGCTGTGGGTGCTACTAATTTCATCTCACAAAATTAATAAAAATTAATTGCATCACTGACACACAGAGAGTTTCCTAATACAATGATGTATAGTGTGCTGTGAGGAGTCACTGCTGGATGGATGCCATGGGGCTCTGGGCATGGCTGGACACTGCGTGTGGGAGCTGCTGCTGCTGCACCTGTGGGCACAGGGCTGATATTGGTGATGGGGTTTTGGTGCTGTCCAGCCCAGTGAAGGAACTGCTGCAGAGAGTCAGGCCAGGCTGGGCTGTGATGCCTCACAGGTCACTGAGCTAAGGCAGAGCATGGCAGTGAGGGCTGAGCTGGTTTGGAGCCAGGCTTGCAGTTTGAAATGTTTTCATCTCTTTCCCAGAGTTTCCCATGTTTACAGCATGGATGGATATTGCTTTAGTCATGGACATGAAGGGGGGGCCCTCTTGCCATTGAAGGAGCTATGACAAACCTTTGCCAAAGGTCCCTAACATGACTTTTTTTCTGAAACTTCGTGTTGAATGACTCCAGTTGACTGAATACACTGATATAAATATACTGGAGCATTATTACAACAGCCTTTTGAGTGCTCCGGTTTATCAACATAAATTAGCAAGTACACCTCACAAGCAGTGACCTTGAGGCTCCCTTGGAATGGTGTTTGGTTACTTGATGTGTGGGCAGAGGGTTGATATTGGTGATGGGGTTTTGGTGCTGTCCAGCTCCAAAAGGAAGGAACTGCTGCAGAGGGCCAGGCCCAGCTGGGCTGTAGTGCCTCACAGGTCACTGAGCTAAGGCAGAGCGTGGCAGTGAGGGATGAGCTGGTTTGGAGCTGGTTTGGAGCCAGGCTTGCAGTTCTGAATGTTTTGTTCTATTAACATCAGATACTCTCTGTCCCAAACAGAGTATCCCATGTTGCAGTTCTGAATGTTTTGTTGAACGACTTTCTTTTCTTGTTGAAAACTTCTCATTGTACAACTCCAACTGACTGAATACCCTGATATAAATATACTGGAGCATTATTACAACAGTCCTTTGAGCGCTCCGGTTGATCAACATAAATTAGCAAGCACACCTCACAAGCAGTGACCTTGAGGCTGCCTGGGAATGGTGTTTGGTTACTTGATGATGTGCCGGGTAATCCACAGCGGGTGTTCCGGCAGCGGGGCGGGGGAAGCGTTCTGCTAATGCAGCAGGGCCAAGTGGCTGACATTTCCAAGTTTAAATGCAAATCACGATGACAAAAAAAAAAATTACTTGACATTTATATATCAAGTAGAACTTAATTGTTATTTACTTTGGAATTTCAATGACAAAGTCAATTTTCTGAGTCCAGGAGCATTCTGCCAGAGGGAGATACTTTGCTTCACTGTTTCCAGGTGCCTTTTGTCATTAGCATTTGTACAGTATTTTAAAAATATTCTTGAGCGATCTGAGGTGATGTCACTGTTTCACAAGTGGGCCCCAGGCAATGGAAAAGCCTTGGCTGTGCTCAGAAGCTGCAAGGTCAGTTTTCCATCTGGGAATGCAGTTCAGATGTGTCTCTGTCCCATAAAGGACACAGGGGGATTGCTGGGGGGACCAGCCCTGCTCCATGGTGAGAGCAGGATGGGTGCAGTCCCTGGAGTCTCCCCACATCCTGTCCAGGTGTCCATTCCTGCCCAGAAAGCACACCCTGTGCCTTACCTGCCCATCAGTCCAGCATAAGGAACATACCCTATCCGGGATATCAGCAGCATCGTAAAGAAAAGTTAGGATCTTGCAGTATATTAATTCTGTATTAAATAATTAATAGTAAAATTAATTGAATTACTCCATTTTCAGGTAAAAAAATAGGGTAATAAATATTCATAACTTACATTATTAAGGGAATTTCCATTTCCTATGTCGTTAAAGTGAGATTAGGTAAGGTTGGGTTTAAATGAAGATTGAAAACAATTGTGCTTTGGAATTAATTCACTGTGTTAGGCCATTACCTTGTGAGCCTTCTTTCCAGTGTGCTCTCTGTGAGAGCTGTCCCAGTGCATGGGTGGATGCTGCTGCCAGGATGTCCTGGCTGCTGGGAAATGAGAGAGGCTCCCTGTGGAGGAGAAGTTCCTGGGAACTGGAGGTTGTGGAAAAGCAACTGCCCAGAGCTGTGATTGGTGGCAAAAGTTCTGTCCTCTCCCCTTGTGCTAGTTGCAAATAAAAGTCCTCTCGAGACTTTGTTTAGACTTTCAAGGCACGTTTTAAAGGTCCTGCTCTCTCATATGGCTCGTACTCTCCATAGGATCCAGGACCATTAACCTTGCCTGTGGGCAGTGCTGAAATTTGGGTTTTCTGCTGGTGCTGCTGGGAGCTCTGCTGGCATGTTTGGGGTCACACACGACCTATTTTCCTCTGTGGAAGGCAGCGTGTGTGTGCTGTCAGCACTCCTGGCTCAGGATGCTGCTTGACATAATCCCTGCTAAATGTGGCACATCTCTCTTTACACTTTATAGATTTCATGACTCTCAACACTTTCTTCTCGCTGCTTTCAGTATTTCCTTCTCTTTATTGTCCCTGCAGAGAATAAACAGTGCACAGATGGTTTTAAGAGCCCTTCGTTCGTATGGATTTTTAGCTGCTGTGGTCCAGGGGTGTTGAGACACCAATAATGAATTCTTTTAACAGCTCACTGTGTCGATTGTAAAGTGACCTAAGGGCAGAGTTGCTGGGAGCCATCCAGGATGCCTGGCCTGACTCAGGAAACGATCTTCAAGTATTCCTTCCAAATTCTTCCCATGGTGAACCCAGTCTGGTGTGTGCTGCTCCTCTGGGAGAGCTGGTGTCCCTCTGTTTTCAGCTGGCAGCTCAGGAGAGCTGTGTCACAGCAGAAGATGTCACTGTCCAACTTGGACAACCAAGGCAAGAGGTCTGTGTTTCTATTGTGGATTCACCTGGCACAGAGGCTGAAGGTTGGCCCCCCAGTGGCTCTGCAGCCTTGGGCTTTCCCACATCTCAGAGGGATACCTGTCAGAGATGGTGGCTCCACAGCTGGTCCATGCACACAAACACCTGCCCTCACTGCCTGGCTTTGCAGGCACACAGGGCTGGGGTGCACAAACTCCTTCCCCTCTTCATGTGGACTCATAAGAGTCCTGCAGCGTTGCCCCTTGGAGGAGAAGAGAACTCTGGAAAACATGGAATAGGCACAAAAAGCAATTATCTGATAACAAAGCAGTGAAATCATTCAGCAAACCCATCTGCCTGCAGCAAGGCTTGGTAGGCTTTCCTGTCAATGGGTATGGCCAAGGAAGACAATGTGGCTTTGGACAACACTGACATTGAGTATTTGGCAGGCTCTGACTGTTCTTGATCCCATGTGGGAGGATCTTAGGGTTGAGGAGGCTGCTTGGTCTGTGTGAGCCCCCTGTACTGGGCCTGATGGGGGTTCCCAGACTGCAAGGCAGATCAGTGAGGAGCTGCCCTTGTCCTGGCTAGAACAGAGGAAAGAATGTGCTGGAACACCTGTTGGTGTGGGCTTCTGATGGTCACACCCAGACCTGGCAGACAATTCCATATTGTCCAGCTTTCTGTGCCTCCTATCAAAGAGGGCCATGAAGGACAGGATTTGATGGCTGTAGTGGAACCACCTTGGACCTGCCCTTTCCTGTGTCATATGTGCAGGCTGCAGAGTGGCAGAATACCTGCTGTTTGTTCTTCAGGCCGTTCTAAATGGCAACAAAATGAGTCTGTGTCGCATTTTAAAGATTTTTGCAACTTAATTTATATTCTCATATGGCACTGAAGAACCTTCTTTTGTCCAGGAGGTAAGATATGCAAAAATAACCTTTAAGTTGCTCCTAATTGACCCATAATGATATTCTCTTGTTTCTTCCAATACATTCTCTGCGTCAAAAACACCATCCAGCAACTGCTTGTTGCATCTTAATGGCTGCAAATAGCAACTGATGAAAAATAAACTATTTTTTTGGGTTTTTTTATTTATGGACAAGGATTTTTCCATCTAGGAAACCTGGCCCTGAGGTTGGAGTGCAGGGCTGAAGCAAGGCACCATGACCATCTTGGGCTGGGAGGGATTGGGGCCCCTGAGGGTGCCCTGTGCCAGGGGTTGATGCTTTGATTTTATGATGGGGACAATGTATTTTATGACAGGCACAGTGTTATTTAAGCTGCCCATTGGAATGTTAGCCAGCATGTGCTGGTGACATGGAACTGGGGGAAGGATGTTTGTGCCTGTGTATGCAGAGCAGCTGGAAGCATCCCAGAGGATCTGCTGCTCAGCCTGGAGAGGACAGAGTGGTTTGTGGTGTGGTTGTTGGAAGATGAGGAGCTGCCTGCAGATGTTGAGGTTTTCCTTTTGGTGCTGAATAAGTGTGTGTAGGCAGGGAGCAGGCTTTGCTTTTGCTGTGGTGTGAGGAGTAATTGCTTGGCAGGCACAGGTGCTGTAGGTGTGCAGTGACATTGTAGTGAAACACTGGACAAGTGTGTGACTCTGCTCAGCCCAAATGTGGAGCAGTTGGTGGGTGAGCAATAATGAAGCTGAGAGCACTGATGCAGGTGTTCAGGTTTGAATTTTTCTTCTTTTTCTTCCTAGTCCTGAAAACACAGATTCACAACAATCTGGCAAAGATTCTCCTCAAGTTACACTTGGTTGGCGTTCTTGCTATGCGCACTGTAACAATACTTTAATATAATTAAATTTTAAATTCCGTGTAGAATCTGGTGGGTAGGCAGATGTACCGGTATGTTAAACTTTATGTCACTTAAAAATGGTTCTCAAGTACATCAGAGGGAGCCCAGCCAGCTGTAAAATGATCTGCTTTATGGCGCTGCTTCACAGCTTTGGTGTCTGTGTTTTAATTACAGCTGTACCTAAAGCCTCACACCCTTGGATAACTCTGATGGGCCGTTTTGTTTCCTCCAAGTTCTGACAGGATGTAAAGTGACATGAGGGAAGGTGCTGCCGGGGTTTTCCAGAGCTGCTCTTTGTTGAGTTTCTGACTCGTGCTGCAGCAGCTTTGTTTGCTGTAAACACACAGTGCAGCCTGCTGCCCGGGGCTGCTGCACCTCAAGTGGCATCACCAGGGTGACAAGTGGTAAAAGGGGTTTTAGGAGCCTCTTAGCAGTCCTGGGTGTGTGTTGGGACTGGTGTGAGGAGAAGATTTGTGGCCCCAGGACTGCTGTCAGGGCAGGTGAGCATCTGCCCCTCTGCAGCCCCTCTGCCCCCCTGGCTCATCCCCAGCACCAGCACTCACCAGCTGAGAGGGGCTTTGCCATTTGCTCTGCAGAAAGTGGAGGCAGTGGCTGGGCTCGGTGCAGGATGAAGATTTCCAGTGCTGTGAAGTGGGAATCTTGTTGCTTGGCAGGCAGAAACCATTAATGGTGCTGTTTCTGGAAATAAAGAAGTGGCCTCGTCCAGAGGCATCCCATGTGATGATTTGCCGAGTTGTGCAGCATGATTTATGCCTAGCCGTGGGATTATTGTTTGCTATTGATTCTGAGGGAGATGAAGCATCAGTAAAAGCCCATCAGAAGCCTCCCAGTGGAATGTGAGAGCTGGAAGTTTTCCTGACAGAAATCCTGTTGCCTCTTTGGTGGTGGCTCAAAACCCACTGCCCAGCCAGTCTCTAAGCATCATCTTGCAATCCTTTCTCCTTTCAGCATTGCCTGATGTCCAACAAGGATGTACTTGGTGCTGCAGGGAGGTGTTGAGCTGAGAGGTACTGATGGATCCCTTGGGGATCCTCTGGCACCCTCTGCTCTGCTTCCTGCAGACAGTAGCCATGTCACTCCCTGTCCTTTGTCAGAGCACGTGTGATTCCTGCTGCCGTCAGTGAGAGTGAATTGTGCCCATAGTATTATTCCTGAATTTATTTTGTAAATGTCAAGGATAAACAAATTAAGATAAGTAAGGCTGCTCCATTTCACTGTTCAATTTACAAAATTTTGATGAGACCAATAACATCTGTCCTGGTTCCATCTTCTGGCCAGCTGAAGGTGGCTGTGGGTCTGACAGCTCTGCTCCACCTGTTCCCCAGCAATGTTTACAGACAGGGGATTTACAAGTGAGTCATTAAATCTTTTGGTTCTGCCTCTGCTCTGTCTGACTCTAGTAGAGAAGCTGAGATGGTTTGGCTGACAAAGAGCTCCACCCTCACAACTGGAATTGTTGTGTTGCCTTAAGTGCTGTTGTAAAAGGCGAGTGGTGGTGAACACATTGCTGCGAGCTGCAGTGGAAGTAAAGCCTTAGTGGGGTGTGCCTGATCTGCAGCCTTCCCTTCTCCTGCTGGTCCTGCAAAGAGGAACTGAGGTCTCCTGGTTTCCTCAGGAGAACCTGGACACCAGCTTAGGAGGTGTCAGGTTCTGGGTGCATTCCTCTCCTTGGCTGTGGGTCTGAGGACCAGAGCAGCATATGGAGCGTCCCTGCTGTCACTCTGTGCCCTCTGGAAGGTGACCATTTATTTCTCATCAGTCGAGCCTCTTGCACAGCAAATGGGTCATGCAGGGGAGATCTTCTTGCTGGATAAGCAATTAAGTAAAATAAACTACTCAGAGGACAAATTATACAGGATTCTTGCCCCGTAACAAATGAATTAATTGACTTTGGTATTTGTGGGATGTTCCCACTATTTTATTTAATTCTCTCTGGCTAAAGGGCTCCTGTGTTTCCCCCTGCTCTTGTGCTGCTGCAGTGAGTAAACAGGGTATTAGGGGTTGATTTACACAGTTGCAAGCAAAGGAAGGAAAGTGATAATTGTGGGGACCTTTCCACATTCCCTTAAGAGAGACAAAACCTCTTTCAGCAGCATGTCCAAGAGTCTCTGTTTGACCTGTTTCTCTGGGGTGCCATCAGTTCTCTCTGCAGCCTCACAGAGCTCATTCACAGCAGGATGGCAGCACAGCATGGGCTGGAATCATGACCTGCACACAATTGCAAGGGCTTTGGAAGCACCAGTGCTGCAGGGCACCAGTGGGGCTGCTCCTGGAAGCACAGCACAGTCAGGAGCTGAAGTGAGGGTGCAGGGCTGGGGCTGTGTCTCTGTGGCAGTAACCCCAAGTTGTTTTGAAGGCTTTGTCTGGATCTTTGGAAGCAGTGGCTGCTGTAGCAGTGTGTTACCTGGGATATCACATGGAGCAGCACTGCAGGATTACAGATTCTGACCCTCAGCTGGGCCGGTAACTCATGAAACCATTGTGCCAAGTTGCTTGGTTTATTTACAGTAATTAAATTAAAGCTCAGATACAAATCTTTTCTGTGTAACAGGATTTGTCAACACCTAAGAACCGTTGACATTGTTGGACCAGCTGCCAAGAAAATTCTCCACGTGTAAGGTGACATTGGGTTCACCGATAGTGCCCAGTCCCAACTCCCAGTGCCAAGGTGGAACATGGCTCTTCCACTGTTCAGCTTCCACTTTGCAGATGCCTCAGGCCAGGGATGGTAACACTGGTGGTGATGTGGCATGGGGAGCCTGCTCCCTGCTCAGTGGCATTTGTGATCCCAGATGGCTTTAGAGCACCCAACCAGTGCTAAATTGTGCAGCAAACTTATTTGATAAACTGTGGCCTTTGAGAATAGCACTGGCCAAGAGCAGGGCAGTATTTTGTGCTCTGCTTTAAATTTAGGATATGAAAGATTTGGAGGATTTTATAATGGCAGCTTTGTGTGCTTGCTCTGTCTCCTCTTCTCCCACTGGTTTTACTCCCAGGCTTTTCTAACTGCTGCTCTTGTCTGCTTTCTTTTCCTCTTCAATCTTTGCTCTCATCTCCTCAACTCCTTAAATTTATAAAAAAAGTCACTTCTAATCCTGCACAGATCCCAGATCTGGAGGGACTGTTATATTTATTACAGCTTCCTTTAGTCTGCCCACCTGCCTTTACCAAAATCCCTTGTATTGGGTGAGATATTTGGTCACAGCCAGAGGCTTGTGCAGGTGGGACACCAACCCAAGCAGGGGATGTGTGGCACAGTCCCAGTGTCGTAGTTTTGATGTGCCAGACTGGGCAGTGGTTAGAGAAGGGTTCTGCCCTTAGGAAGGACATGAGGGCATTCTGGGTAATGTATGAAAAGGATCAAATGAGCAGGGTTTGGGTTTTTTCCTTCAGATTATGTAGTTCATAGGAGAGCTAACATTTAATCCAAATTTCTTGCCAATATTAAAAATTTGGTGAAGTGTTGAGTTTGTGAGGGTCCCCAGGATGAGGTGAGGGATGAGAATCTGACTCCATGTTCTCAGAAGGTCTATTTATTATTTTATGATACTTATATTATATTATATTAAAGAAAGCTGTACTAAAACTATACTAAAGAAAAAGGATACAGAGAGAAGGCTTAACAAGAATGGTAAAAACTTGTGACGCCTCAGAGTCCAACACAGCTGATGGTGATTGGTCATTAAGTTAAAACAATTCACCTGAAACCAATCAAACCTGCACCTGTTGCTAAACGCTCTCCAGAGCACATTCCAAAGTAGCAAACACAGGAGAAGCAATTGGATAATTATTGTTTTAGTTCTTTTCTGAGGCTTCTCAGCTTCCCAGGAGAAGAAATCCTGGCAAAGGGATTTTTCAGAAAATCTGACAGTGACAGTGAAGTTCTGGAAAGTGGAAGTCTTGCATGGCATTAGCACAATTGCAGCATCTGACTCCTTGCAGGGACTAGATGAGTCTCCACTTGGCACCTGAACAAGTAGGTTTCAAACATGCCAAGGATTTGACAGTTGCATAAGATCACAAGCGGAGGGAGGGAGGTGAGAGGAAAGCTGTGGAGGCCGTGCTTGGATCCTGGGAGAGGCTGGGATTCCCAGCACGGCGCTGGCAGGGCGTTCTGTGGGAAGCATCAGTGTCCATCAGGGAATGCTTCATGTCCTGGGATTTGGTCTGGGGGAAGCTGAGTGCTGGGCCTGCCTCAGGCCCTTATTCCCATCTCGTGCTTCTCCTGTGGCAGCTGAGCTGGAACGTCCTTGTGAGAACATTGTCCTTGGATTTTATCTAATCACAAAAGGTCACCCCTTGGCTGTTCTCTGTCAACCCAGCTCAGAAAATAACAGAGGTGAGAGGAAAAGGAGGGTTTTGATCAAAGGAAATTGGGCAAACTTTGACCCAGCGATGCTGGGTGCTCTGCTGGGTTTGGGGACAGTGAGCGTGGCTTTGTGGTGGGGTGACACAAGGTTTAAAAGAGCAGTTCATACTGAATTGTAGGGTCACAAATTAGGGCATGATAGAAAAAGGATTGGCTGTTTTAACAAGAGTTGGTTTAGGCTAAATTAATCTGAAAATGTGTAATTTCATCTGAACTAAAAATACTGGAATGTAATTAAATTCCAAAGTAGGATGAGCTGAGAGGGTGTAAGAAAAGATAAGCATCAGAATAAGACAATAATTGAGTTTGTATTGTAAACACATTCCTGTAGGAATTTGGGATTTTTAAGCTGCTTCATTAGAAATTTTAAGTCGAGAGTACTTAACAGCTTGGGAATGTTTTGGAGAAGTGGTTGACTACTTTTATATTTGTCTGTGTTCTTTATTTGCAGGATTTTCTATATTTGGGGTTAATTCTCTCTTATCGACTACTAGTTTATTAATAAGTTTGAAGGGGAATAAGGCTTAGAATTAGAAAATGTGTATTTCCACGTGAAGCTGATTGTTTTGTGAACTCATGTTTTTCATCTCATTTTCCCTAAAAATAGAATCTTTAATATATACAGTTGATAAATTAGGTTGGCACCATTAAAACACTGGTAATTCTGAAGTGCCTCACATGAAATACTGAAGCAAGTATGTTGTCTTTGTTGTGTGCACAAGTTACTTGTTCAGTCCATCAGGTAGGAATGAGCCAGGTCAGGTCATGCTGTGCCATTCTCCTGTCACTCATGGCAGCTCTGTGAGGGAGAGCTCATGGCTGGGATGAGTGGGGTATCATCTGAACAGATCAGTGAACACTGATTTGAGCACTAATCAGCACAATACCTGCTTGTCAGGCTGTTTGAAAACCACTACAATTGATGGTTTGAGACTCCTTTCTCACACCTGTGCAGTGAGTGCTGGATGGGGGATGGAAGAAATGGGTGCAGCCATGATCTGAGCTTGATCCAGACCCCAAACACTGTGGGGAAGGGAGGTGATGAATAGAATTTAGTTCCTCTTTGGTGATGTTTCACACCCTGCTCAGCACCAGCATGTTATGGAGTTGTGTGGTTTTTTGCGAAAAAGTTTTTTGCAGGAAAAATGCAGACAGGTTTTCTTCTTATTGACTAAAAATACCCTTAATTCTGAAAAATTACTTTGTGGATCTTCATATTTCACAGACTATAACTAGATTACTACCTTTTACTGGAATACTTTGTGTTAATGAAGACCGATTAGAATTACATAATAGATTTCCTCTAAAGAAGGCATTATGTGGTTATTTTTTACTGTCTGGCATTCTAGTTAATTGCCTTGTCATCATTAATTGATGGGACTAAATTGATATAAATAAACAGATGATATTTGTGAGGTTCATTTGAAAGAGAGGAAGGGCTGAGAACAGGCTGCTGCAGGGAATTCCAGCAGGCTTGGTCAGTGCCAACACTTGTGAGCCCATTTGGAGGAGGCACAGTGAGCTCTGCCCTCCTTCCCTGGGAGCCCTCACTTTGCCTGGACAGGGCTGGGCTTGCTTGTGCTGCCCCATCTTAAAGCTGACCTCAACAGCTGGCTCAGTCCTAAGCTTCAGCCCTACAAAGAGCTCATGGTCCTGGTTATCAGCTCAGGCATCCCATCCCAGCTTCTGGGACAGTTTGAGCATCTCTGGTTTCCAGCTTAATCCAGATTTATGTACATAGTTGCTATTAATCAGGAATCAATGGAGTCCCAGCAATCGATGGAGTCCAAGGCAAATCAGCATTTTTAATTGAATTGCAATATTGCAAATGATGCTTTTGCCTGGACAGAGTGAGCTGGTGGTGGCTGTTGAGCAGCAGTGTCTCCTCGCCAGCCCTGTCCATGGTGCTCTGCCCATCTTCTGCTGTGCTGATGGGAGACAGATGTGTTACTGGACCACAGCTGGGGAGCTGCTCCCTCCCACACCAGCATCACCAGTTCCTCCAGTCTGTGCTGCTTCACTGTTTGCAGTGTTAGAAGTTCATCAGCTGTTGAACTGCATTTACAATTTGGAGTGGTTCTCAATTTAAATTTATAATTATTTATTATTATTCCATTTTCAAATATTTACGGATTTTTACAGTGTCTCAAGTCATGAGTCAAGCTGCATGCTGCTAGCAGAGGGAGAACCCTTTTTCTTCCTCAGACCTCTGCTCTCCTCCCATCCCCAGTGAGATGTTTCCCAATTGCCAGAAAAGCCCACATGGCTCCCATCTGCCTCAGTGCTGGGGGGGTGACACCAAGGACATGGTTCATTTGCATCATGGCAGATTTCCCTGGTATTTGGTGTTTTGGACAAAACCAAGGTAAAATTTCCCTGCTGTGTGGTGTTTTGCACAAAACCCACTTTGACACAGTTGTGGAAACCTAGTTAGCCTGGAGCTGGTGTTGTTACAAGTGGGGAAATTGAACAGGAAGTAAGTTAACTAAACAAATAGAATTTTTGTTCCATTTTCTTCCTTCCCCACAAGATGCAGCAGTGTTTGCACACACATGTGTTGCTGCTGCACTGGGAAGTGAGCAGATTTAGAACTGAAGTACCACCTGCAGGAGGAAGCCATATCCAAATAAGTCTTTTAAAAGTTAATTGGAGCCCTTGGTCCTCACTGCAACAATCTGTGTCCATGGAGAGAGCAATTGATAAGGCAGAATGGCTGCTGGCACCTGGGGGCTGGAGCCCTTTGGTCTGTGTGAGCACAGAGAGGGAACGGGGCTCTCCTTGGTGCACCAGGGCAGATGGTGGTGATTAATCTGAAAATAGTTTAAAGCATTCATGAATTGTAAGAATTAATTCCCAATAAATCAAATGGTAGCCCCATGGGAGTAGGGAAGAGAAATAAATGAGGGCTAAAGAAATTGATAAAAATCCTTGAGCAATAAAGAGATGAATGCCAGTTCTTTTAAAATTATATTTAAATGAACAAAGTTGATTTAACTGGCTTTTTTCATACCTTGTACTAAGATTTAGTTCTACAGCATGACATTATATCAAGAAATAATTTGCAGAAAGACTTTTTAGCATTTCATGTGCATTCCACTTAATGACAATTTTAATATTCTGTCTTTGGTCCTACATCGTTACGGGGAGGCTTCAATTGCTCGGTGTGCTGAGGAGTTCATAAAGATTGTTTCTAATTTCTTTTTCAAGTCTGTTATAGAGTTCAGAGTGATCAACACGTGAATTATCATGTTGCTGAGTAAAATGTGGGGAAAACTGTTTGTTAACTGCTTGAACTAAATGTGCAGCTTTGGGACAGTGCTGCTTCCAGAAGTATTTTCCTGCCTAGGGAGCTCCAGACAAGGTGCTGAACTGAGTTCTGACCTGCAGAGCTCACACACTTGGTTGAGTAAATAACATATCTACTTAATTTTTAACCTGTTTTGGTTTTTTTTTTTTTAATTGTCTCTAAAAGGAAAATTATAATGAGGGAATTCATCAGGCTGAGTAGCCATGATAGGCAGAGGTGCTGTGTGAGTCTTGTGGAGTTCACACTGAGGGGCTGAATCAGATCAGTTGTATCACTCTCATTAGTGCTGGCAGCACTGTTACCTGTTTTCTAGTTGTGTCAAGAGCAAGGACACAAAGCAAAGACATGAATTTCTGACCCATTAGTGAGTACAGGTCTTAGCACAGGAGAAGTGGTGCTGGTTGGAGTTGTTGCTGTACTGAAGTGCCTGGAGCTGCTCTTGGCCTCTGCAGCCTGACAGGGACACCCACAGGGGCATGGACAAGGCTCTGCCTCCCCATCACTCTCACTGAAGGTGCTGTGCTTGGCACCTGCCTGCACTGTGCTGCAGGGACATCACTGCTGGCAGAATGATCGGGTCCCGCCTCTGTCACAGAGCCCCAGATGTTGTAGGGATTCACTTCTCTACCTGCCTGCACTGTGCTGCAGGGACAGCACTGCTGGCAGAATGATCAGGTCCTGACTCCATCAGCAGAGCCCCAGATGTTGTAGGGATTCACTTCTCTACCTGCCTGCACTGTGCTGCAGGAACATCACTGCTGGCAGGATGATCAGGTCCTGCCTCTGTCACAGAGCCGCAGATGTTCTAGGGATTCACTTCTGTACCAAAGCACCATGCAAACAGAATATCTTCACAATGTGGTTTTGTGGTACCAGCATCTTGATCTCTCCTTAAATTGCCCCAAGGAGCTGCTTTTGGGGTAGGACTTGTCCATAAGTATCCCACCCACACCAAGGAGATGCCCAGCAGCTCTGTAGTGCTCTGCAGCTCGTGTTGCAGCCATCAGCATTTATCCTGATCTTGCAGAAGGGCTTTCCTTGGCAGCCCCTGGCAGTTCTGAGCAGTGGCACAAAAGCCAACTTGGCACTGGCATTGTTCAGTCCTGTTTGTTGGAGCCACAGGTAATTACTCCCATACTTAATGAATCACATTACTTTTATTGATGAACACAGAGGCTACATGCTGGAAAGAGGAGGTAAGGATTAAGTTTTATGGCTTACTGCTGCTATGAGAAGGAGCATCTAGACACCAATTAATGCCCCCTTGATGGGATTAGCCATTGCCTTAACTGCAGCTCTGGATAAAATTGCTACGTCTGTGACTTTCGACTTTAACTTCTTAAATATTGTAGATATGAAGAAAATTCACTTACATCTTAAATGGAAATGACATTTAATTCTAGATACAAAAAACTTGCAGCCTATTTACATTTCCTTGTGATTTATACTTCCTACTACATGGATAAGAAGACTTATCTGAAGTCTTTATTTCATCCCTGTAGAGTTCAAAGATCAGAAAAATTTCAAACATAGAATCTGTGATTCCTTCAGTTGCTTTGCCAATAATTCCAACTTGGAGTGTGTATAGTGGAGGTTGTAATGGCAGCAGCCTCTCCCCATGAGATGCCATGGCTTTCCAGCAATTATGGTGAAGTCTGAACATCTACATAAAGTTTTTGAGGGGCTTTTCTTTGGGTTTTGGACCCACAGGTGCAGGCTGGGCACATGCTGGGGTTTCTTTTCTTTCAGGGCAAGTGTGAATCATGAGGGTCAAAGCCAAGCATTTATTTAGGAGAGGGGGAAAATTGTTTGTCAAACAAGTTTTTGTGTGATCTGCCAGTGTTACAGCTGTGGTGGACGAAATCCCCACAGTCTTGAAAACATTTGCCCATGTAAATATAATTTTAAAGTTTTTTGTCAGTATGTAAGAGATCTACTTGTTACAGCATCCTCCAGGTGCATCCCTGGGCTGGTGGGACAGGGATTATGGCTCTGCCTTGGCCTTGGGTGCCTCCATCCTTACTGAGCCTGGGTGAGCTCCTAAACCAGCAGTGAGTGTCCAGGTATCTGCATGGCCAAGGGCAGGTGAGATGCCAAGGGCTGCAACTGCTTGAGATTCCTCTTTCAGTTTTCCATTTGGGCTTTAATCTTCTGATAAGCCACAGGTGCAGTGGAGGGGGGAAATGTCAAGGTAAATGAAGACTTCAAGAGCAGCATTCATTCCTCAGGGGAAAAATAACTTCAGTCATCAGATATTTTTCTTGGGCAGAAACAAGAAATAAGAGATGAGGTGTTTGTGAGAGCATGATGTCAATCCTGACTGACAGTCCCTGTCCATCACTGCTGCAGTGTGAGGACAGTGCAGAGAAGAAGGAAATAAATGATAACTTGGAGTTGATCACCTGCAGTGTTTGCCAGCCCCAGAGCTCTGCATGGCAGGGCATTGGCTGAGTGGGAGGCACCTTGTCACACTCACTCTTGGCACTTCTCCCCATTCCCACACTGGTCTGGATGAACACAGCTTCAAGGAATTCATCTTCTTTGCATTCCTAAGGAAAGGAGGACAAGAATTCTGTGCAATATTTTCTTGAAAGGCTGCCTCTTTTCATGTCTTCCTCCAGGACTCCAGCTTTTCCCAGCCACTTTCCGCATCAGTAGGTTGCTCCTTTGGGAAAGCAGAAGTTAATTTCTCATTATTATCATGCATAGATGCAGAAGATGGAAGATAGTTCCCTCCTGTTGTCCCCTGGCTCTGTGATAACTTCACAGCCAGAGAAAATATCATGCAGGTGAAAAATGGCACCATGCAGGCTGTGTGCAGGAGCCATCCCTCAGTGTGCTGGGTGGAAAGGATGGAGAGGGTTTGTCACCCAGGCTCCTGCTCCTGCACTGGGAGGTACAGGTGTGCTACCTCTGCTTTATGGTATTAAACATCCATATTTGTCCTTTGAATATCCTCCTTGGATTGGCACTGGAATAAATGCAGATGAGACAATAAAAAATAACTCTTAGAGCCATGGACCTTCTCAAGGAATGGTTCTGGCTGATTTTGCTCTGTTATCTTGAAAAGGAGACTCTTGGATTTGCAGTATTTGCAATTCCCTTTTGGCACCCCCAGCTCCTGAGGCAGTAAAACGTAGTTTTCATTAACTGATATGTCTGACATTTACCACATCTCGATGTGACAATTTAGAGGAAACTGGTTAAACTGAAAAGCATTTTTAATATTGCAGTAATGTGATTAAGGGGAAATCTCTGTCCTTCAGGCCAGAGGGACCTAAATTTGAGCACTAATGGAGTGACAGATGAAGCATCAGTTGACCAAAATATCCTAATCTTAATTTGCCTTCTGTTTATTCCCTCTTTGAATCCTGGTTCCTCTTAACAAGATAAGTAGGTTTAAATTCCTGTGACCCAGGTGGGAAACTTAATCCAAAAGAAACAAAACCCACTCAGAGCAGGACTTAGAGCCAGAGGTCAGTATGCACAGCTGAGCTGGGTGTCAAATCCAAAATGACCTCTCTGGAAAATCGTCCCTGGAAATCCCATTTCCTCTGTTCCTCCCTCTTTTTGTCTTACTGGGGGAAACTCTGATTTATCCAGTGGCCTGGATTACTCCTGAGCTCTGTCAGGAGCCCTGGATCTCCCCAAGCAACAAGCTCAGATCCATGGCTGCAGGGGATGATTGTTCATGTTAAAAATAAGTATGAAAATAGAATTTAGAATCTTCTTCCTGGCTGTAGCAGGAATAATTTGGGCAAAAGTAGCTCTTAGGCTGTTGTGTCAATTTGTGGGAGCCTTGGCTGTAGATAGCAGGGTGAGAGGGAGGAAAGCATTCCAGATCTCATCAATACTTGAGACAAAAGGCTTTCTGCTTTGCAATTACTCTTCCTGTCCTTCCCTCTCCTTCCCTCAGGCCACAGGCAAGAAACCAAACTAGAGATTAGGCAGCTTTTAAATGCCACAGGCTTGTAAAGGAGAGGAAATCCAGAGCTGATCAGGAACTGCAGCCTGCGCTCAGGCTTGTGACTTTGTCCCTCTCATCTGCAAAGGGAAAAAGGAAATCCCCAAATTCTGTCTGAGTGGCAAAACCCCCAGGGATCTGGGCTGGAGTCACATCTGTCACATGCCCTGGGAATCCCCGGCAGGCTTCCCCTGCTGTGCCTTCCCACATGATCACTGGGCTGCTCTGGGCTGTGTCTGAACGCTGAGGGATGGATGAGCAGGGCAGAGCTTTCCTCTTTTCTTCCTTACAGTGGGTGAAATGCAGCAGCAGCGTAGATCAGGTTCAAATTGTGTCTCATCTCATGAAGTTATCTTTAAAAACCAGCTGCTTTCTGTGAGCCTTAAAGCAGCTCGATACACTCTTATCAAAATCGAAAACCGCTCCAGAGATCCTTAAGAGATTTTGTTTCATTGGGCTCAATTTTCTATAAATCTCGTTAAATGCTTTGCCAGTGCCCTCTCACTGCGTTCCTTTTTCATTGCAGAATCAACCAACAAACCCTGTTCCAGCCCTGCAGAGCAGCAGCCAGGCTGCAGAGCTCAGCTCTGCCCTGCCTGTGCCCGCGTGGCACCGAGGGCGAGGGAAGCAGGATTTCCCTGGCATCAGAAGCCTCCAGCTCCTCTGTTTTGTGGAAAACCATGTGTGTGAGGGCAGGGGCAGCAGGCAGGAGCTCAGCTCTCTCTGCTTTTCATTGCCTGCCCTGGGTGACTCCTCTGCCACAGACACAGCCCAAAGGTGCCTGGGGGATCTCTGGTGTTGTGAGAAGGGTTTAAGCTGCCACGTGCACTGACTGGGGGTTTATAGAATAAACACTGAAATGAGATACAGAATACCTCCACTGAATTAATGCACTGTCTCCGGTGCTGTCAAGCAGATACCGTGGCTGTGCTGACACCCCAGTGTTTATTTCAGGGTGATGAGGAGGAAGAAGAGAGGAGGAGCAGCCTCCACAAGCCCTTAGGTCCAGACTGCTGGGACCTGGGGGATAGGAGGAGGACTGGTTTGGGAGGATGGGGCTTGGCTTTCTGGCCACAAGCAATAAATATTTGTGTGTGTGTGGAAAAAATGCTCACTGCCTCCCAGCTTGGAGGGTATTTGTATTTCTTGGTGTTACAACAGACTTGCCTCAGTTGTGATTTGGCTTATAAATAGCAAAATCTCTCTACACCCAAACTGCAGTGGCTCCTGTCTGCTGGGCATCACCATGCCTTTAAGGACATTTCCAATTGCCATGGTAGTTTTTAAGTGGAAGAAGTTTTCGTGTGTCTTTGAAGTTGAACAGGTGCTCAGAAGGGAGCAGGTTACTCCCTGTCTAGCACTGATCTAAGCAGAGCAGTGAAACCAATGTGTAAGCTCATGCTTTTATCCTTCCCTTCTGTTTTGCTTGTTTATTGTCATTTTAAGCCAATATCCATGTCCTGGTGCAGCCTTAGAGGTGGTTGGAATCTCATTCTGCTGATGTGTTAGCAAGAGAGAGAAATTGTAATTAAATAACAACAATATTTTTTTTCCCCTAAATTTTCTTTCCTTCTAATTTTCAGCATGTAGCAGTCAAAATACATCCAGTGAAAAGGTTGGCTATTTTATCAAAATTCCTTTATTTTTTTTCTTTAACCTTTCACTGGCACTTCCTGCATTAGGTACAAGATTCTCACAGAAGAGTCTGCAGATTGCAGACATCACTTCAGCCAGGTAACAGCAGCAAAAGGGGAGCATTTATTTTATTTGACACGAAATCCTGACTGTTGCTGTTCTGTGGCGCCTTTTGCTGGTCTGTGGGACATTGTTCCATGGAAACTTTCAGTCTGGTTTTGTTGCTTTATGTAACCCAAACCTATTTCTTGCTTTTAGACCACAGAATGGTTCTATGATCCTGTACAACAGAAAGAAAGTGAAATACAGGAAAGATGGATATTGCTGGAAAAAAAGGAAAGACGGGAAGACCACCAGAGAGGATCACATGAAGCTGAAGGTGCAAGGAGTGGAGGTAGGAGCGTGGTGGGGGTGGCTGTGGGCTGTGCTGGCTCCCCAAGACACCTCAACCCAACAAAGGCTGTCCACACCTTCAGAAAATGACTCCTATTTGCTGAATTCCATCTGTTACCTCTGGTTTAGGTCTTAGTTGCTGGCTGAGGTTAAATCCTAACTCACCCCATCCCCAGCAAATATATTTGTTCTTTATTACTCCTTTGAGCAAACTGTGAGTACAGCTCCAGCACCCCCCTGTGTGGCTGCTGGCTGGGCTGTGTGACTGTAGAGTGTCTCCACACTGAGCATCTTCTGGTAAACTCTCATTTTTGTACCAGGCACTGCCCAAGGGCAGTCTGACACCTCAGGGTGGGCTGCACAGCACTCTGTAACCATGGCAGCTGGAATGGCTCCAATTTATTCTCACAAATCTCAGCTAAGTTTTGGTAGCAATTGCTGTAATTTCTGTGTGCTGATGGAGTGTTGGTCTTGCAGTATGCAGGGGAAGGATTTCTGTTGAGTTTGACCCAGAATCCATGTGTGTTTTGAGAGAACCTTTGCTCTGCTGATGGTATTCAGCCACTCAGACACATTCATGCAAGTGATTGCACCTGAGGCATTATTTCTGATCTGAATAAGCTCATTTGTTCTAAAATATGTCATTGTTTGACACCACTTTTCTTTCTTAACCTCCATCTGCATGAGGAGAGAGCTGTTCTGATCACTCTGGTCACTTCTGATGTTAAAGGTTTGCATAGGTGTGGATAACAAGTGCATTTATGCAAGTTTTATATTTATTAAAAAGCAATTACTTGTTCTGGTAGCAGAAGCCCACGTGCAGAGCTGTGCCCAGCTCATTCCTAAGACAACACTGGCTACCAAACTTGGGGCCAAAGTGGTCCAAAGCTGTGAAAATGTGTAATTGCAGTGTTCAGCTGTGTTGTTTTGGCCAAGCAGAGCGTGAGGCTGCCGGGTGTGTGTTTGTGCAGGCTGGGTTGATTTTACAGCTGACAGCCTGTGAGCCTGGCTGGGGAAATTGGGGTGTCCATGACAGGCAGAGCTTCACCTGTGTCTCCAGGCCTGTCTGGCTGATGCTTTGCAAGGATGAACCTCCCTCCTGTTGGGGTGAGGGGCACCCTGCTCTCCCCACGTGGAGCTGAAACTCCCCCAGCATCCCCAAAATCAGTGCCAGCAATGGAAAAGGGATGAGTGCCCAGAATTCATCTCGTGCTCCAGCTTCCTCCCAGCCCATTTGTCATTCTTACATTCTGTCTGCTCTAATGAGGTTTTGGGGTTTAAAATAGTATTAAATGGATTGCATTATATTACACCAGAGAGGCATAACTTTGTTCCATAATTTTTACATCCAATAACAATGTTTTATTATGACAAGCACAAAAAAAAAAAAAAAGTCATCATCACAGAAATGGTGCCTTGTTTTTGTTTTGGGTTTGCAGAGTGTGATTTAATTAACTTCTGTAAACTTTCACAGTTCAGAACACCAGACCCTGTGCTGTCCCTTCACCTGTAGCAAGAGATTGTTGTTGACCTTTGGCTGCCACGTGAGCACACAAGAAAATAAATGGGATTTTCTTGGGGCTATTCCAAAGCTGGAGCTATCCAGCCCTTTAGTGCCCGACTGCATGGATGTGGTGGTGATTGTGTTTAGCTCAAAGAACCCTGCACTGAACCCATTAATTTCTATTTTATTGAAGTGTGTCTCCTGGAAAGTAGCAAATATGGGCACATCTGGAGCTGGAGGAAGCACAGCTTTCAGGGATCCTCCTTGTGGCTGATCACATTCACCACTCAGGAAAATAAGTGTTGAACTATTTGCTTTGTGATTTGGATGTACCAGGGTTTAGCCATTCATTCCTACATCCTTCTCCAGCTTGAGAGCCCTTTAGTACCTGATTTTCTGTCTTCAAGGAGGTACTTGCACCCTCTCATCCACAGGCAGCACCTGGGTGGTCACTGCCAGTCTCTGTGCTCAATGATGCAGAAGTTGTCTGTTCTCTTGACTTCCAGGTGTTTCTTGGGCAGAATGATGTAGTTTTAACCTTATTAATTAATTACTTGATCAGTACACCTTGCTGCTTCACAGAGAGCATTTTTGCTTTAGGTTGCTGATACCATTTTAAAAGGAAATGTTCTCAACTTGGACACGTAGGCAGCAGATTTAAAATAACAAAAAAAGGCTTTTTTCAAATTTGGAGTGATACCGTAGTTAGCCGCATTAGGGTTTAACAGGGCATGAAATAACTGTCTGCCTTGTGGCACTGCCAGATCATCTCAGCAACTCTTGCAGCCAGAAGATAAATAGGGATCATTGTTGCACTGATGGAAAAGTACTTGCAGAGCCGACAGCCAAGAGCATCAATAGCATCCAAACATTGCTCTGGAAATGGCAGCTCGGAGGCAGGGAAGGGGAACATGCTGGCCTGTGAAACCACTGACCAGCCAGTCCTGAACAGGGATTTGTATTAGAAGGTTTAATAATTAATTCCTTCCTGAGTGTTGTCAGTGTGATGGCTCCTTTGTCTTTCCAAGTTTTGGGTAAATAGAAAAATACATTTTTGAAACAAAAAGTCTGCGTCCTGAGGGATGTTGATGTCTATCAGAACCCTGTAGAAGGATTTGGTGAGCATGGGTGAGGCAGCTAAAGCAAATTTAGGACATAAATAAGGAATAAACTACTTTGACTCATTTAAATAAATATGGATTAGGAGGAATAAACTACTTAACCAAGTGGATGTTAAATGAAAATAGCCTGAAATCCTCAAGCTGTTGCCTTGGTTAGCATTGCTGTACAGGAGGGGTTTGGGTATTACTTGGTTAATCTGATCACAGTCCTGCTAGAAGAGGCTGGATAAACCAGAAAGGAGAAGTTAATTTGGCCTTTCCCTTAACATACCTCTTTGTGCAATTCTTTGTGGAATCTCTGGTCTGTGATCCTTTTTAAAATTCTAATTAATTAGGATCCCTGGTGATGTGTTCCTAATCAATTCACATAATTAAAAATATTAACTAATAAATAATAGTAAGGGGAGTGTTGGAATAGCTTTGCCATGACTCTGGATGGTGCTGCTCTGCTTTGCAGGCTCCTGGCTCAGAGGATGCTTTTCTGCCTTTTCTTATGTGTGAACTTTTCCAGGAGAGTGTAACTGTGCCTTCACGTGAATTTGTAGTAAATTGCTGCCAGAATTAAAACGAGGTCATGTTTTTATAGTGAATTTCCTTCTTGTCATCTGTGTTTTGGAAGGTTGACACTGATCAAGCTGCTCTTTATCCTGTGTTGAGGATATTTTAGTCTCTCCAAACCCCAGTGCCTGAGAAGTGGTTGTGGACAGGGGCTGTCCCAAGGCTGGGGCAGAGCTGTGCCCCTAGTCCCAATACCAGAGCTTCTGTATTTGGAATTTCTTGTAGATTGGGTGTTTGTTACCTTGGTACAATATGGTAATCTTTATGAATTCCTTAAAAAGAAAAAAAAAACCAACAAAAAAGTAAAACTTGATTTCAGTCTTATTAAGAGAGAAACTCCCTTGTGGAGATGGAGATGCGAAGTATCAATTTTGTATGCAGGACTTGTATTTAATTAATATCATAACAGTCCCTTAACACTATTGCAGATTAGTCCACGAGGACAGGAATGAAAATTTTAGATTATTCAATTACTGCATAAACCCTGGGACATCACCATCAAAACTTCACACAGGTTTTGTAGCATTTGGGTTTTGGCAGCGTCCCTGTGCCCACCCTGGGTCACCAGAGTGGGGACAGCATCAGTGGCCTCTGCAGCCTGGGGCACCTGTGAAGGACCAGAGTTTTCCTTTTGGTAAATGACCAAATGGGCTCCTCTGCATTGTGCAAAATATCCACCCTGGAATACTGAGCTGCAGAGTGGTTTTACATCTCTCTCTCTTCCCTGCTGTTGTGGGTGAAATCTGCTCAGTTGTCATGGGAGGGTGGGAGGTGGAGGTGGCACTTTGGAGCAGCCCTAATCTGGAGAGGGATTCCTTGGGCAGCCTGAGCCAATTCTCTGCAATTCACTTTAATTTACGTGGGCTTTGCTCACCCTCAGAGGTGAGCTGTGTAGTTTGCAAACTAATTAGGATCACATTGTTCACTCAGCCTGCTTAATGCATTTCAGAGAAATACTGTGGAATGGCTTTGGAGGAGAAAGGAGAGTTTAATGTGAGAGGCTTTCTGGAATTATGACACACACGTGTGCATATATTAACACAAACAAGTGGCCCTGAACAAGGGAGAAACTGCTCACAAGGAGGGGCACTTTTATCTTCTTCATCATTGCTGCAAATATCATTGTCCTGACACCTCTCTTGAGATTTCACTGTTCCCCTTTAAAACCAGCCTCTGTCTTAAGCCTCTGTAGCTCATTAGGGACCAACAGCATCTCCCCATTTTTTCTGGGGCACACTCACCTTTCCTGTGGCACTCTCACCTTTGCAGTGTGCACATCTCCACAGTGGGCACCACAGGCAGATGCTTGTGCAGAATTGTGGAGGTGTTGACTGCTCATGAGCTGTGGTTGGGATTTATTCCTGTTCCAGCTGGTGTTTATGGCACCTGGAATGCAGGGTTGTGATGGCATCTTAATGATTCCTGTGTTGGAGGCAGTCCTGGGAAATGGGAGCATTGTTTTGCCATTTCTGAAGGGGAGTATGGATTATTGTTAAATCCAGAATGGATCTCCTGGGAGTCTCTTCAGAAGGGAACATACATATCAATAATCCTTTTGTATATCAGGGCCCTGATGTATTCTCCTGCAGTAACATCAAGTCACAGCAAATTCTCTTGAGTTTTGGCTTCTTTTCCTAATGCATGTCCAGAAGATATTTTTCTTCACAAGACCCATAACATTCCTAATCCTTTAATTGTCATGGTTTATTTAACTTCATCAGTAGAAGTTTTCCTGGTATCTGGGTGTCTCAGGATGAAAATTCAGGCTGAGATCAGGGCCTTGGAGATGCTCTGCCTGGCAGGTGCCCTGTAGGCAAATTCTGCCCAAATCAAGGACAACCACTGTCCCTGCAGTGCAAGGCAACAGGTTTGCAGCAGCTCTCAGGTAATTGCTCTGTAATTGACTGCATCATCATTTTTCCCCTGTTTAATAAATAGCGTGAATAAAGCTGAGCCACATGTGGTAGGGCTGTAATTCAAATCCCATTCACTGAAGTCTGAGCATTTTTCATTTAGGATGTAAAAAGACAGTTTTGATGTAAATGATTCCAAAAGGATCTCTGTGGACTAATGACATTAACATCAGGCTAGATTGGAATTTTGTTGAGTAATTGGTGCTGCAACTACACCCCGTGCTGGGGGGAGAGAGGGAACCAAGGACCTGCAGAAGTGAAAGTGGCCCTGCCCATGGCAGGGTGTCCTTGATTCAATCCAGACCATTCTGTGATGGGTCTGTGGGGATGTCAGTGTGCAGAATCCTCTGCTGACATTGAATTTTGCCTCTTGACTTGCCTGCAAAGCAGTGCTAGATGTCCTACTGCTTTTTGCATCCCCAAAACAAAACAGCAAACCAAAAATTTTAATAAATATATATATATATATATACACTTCCAGTCATCCTTATGAAGGAAAGCATTAGAACAAGTATACAGACACAAAACACACTGGCAGGCCCCTGAATCCCTCTGAAATGTGAGGCTTGTGTCGCCTCACCAACTGCATGGCACAAACACACATTGACATTTATATTGACTATTTCAGTTTAGAGAAATTCGAAATTAAATCTATTTTCTGCCAGCTCTGTGGGAAAATCCATTTATGAAAACAAAATCCAATAGGAGATCTAAAGATTGGTGGCCAGAAATGAAATACATTGAGAATAAAATATATGGAGATTGGATTGCTGGCTCTGTGCTCTGGGTTTAATGTGCTGGGGATGGAGGGCTACTGGGACAGACTTTATCCCTGGGTTTATAATGTAAGCAAAATAAACATCAGTGCTTTTTGGACCAGAGTTGGTGGTCAGCATTTACCTTTTTGACCACACAGTTTCTTTCTGTGCCTATGGGGACAAATAAGGACTCCAGACAATGTCTGTCCTGGAAGTGGTGCCTGGAGAGGGGTCAGTGGGAGCCGTGCTGTGAGGAGAATCCCTGCCATTCCTCACAAGATGAAGAGGTTTCCTGGTTCTGTAGGGATCCCTGTGCCTGCACAGAGGATCCAGATGCTGGAGCAGCATGTGCCTTGTAATCTTGTAATTGCATTGTGGGCTGTGACGGAGATAAGGGCTGCCATGGCAAGGGAGGAACCTCGTGGCTCTGCCTTCCCTGCCTGGCTTTCAGTGAGCTCCTCTTTATTTATTTCTTCCTCTGTGTGTTGGGCAGGAGGGCAAACCCTGTTTGCTGTATTCTGTGTGCGTCAGGGGTGCATTAAGCATTTTAATTTCATGAGTTCCTGTTGGAAAGTGGGATATTGCTCATCAAGGTGTGCGTGGGGAGGGAGAGCAGAGTCTTGTGTGAGGGTTTGGAGGTGCTGGAGCTCCTGAACACAATCTGGTGTTGTCCCCAGCCAGCAACACAGACACAGAACCTGTCAAGAGGGGATTTTAGCGTGTGGGTACATCTGACATGTTTGGATGGCCACACCTTTGTAGGATGTTATTTATTTCCCTTTTTTATAGGCAAGGAATAAGGATTAATTAGATGGTGTTTGGACACTTTCTGGATATAAACAGCATTAATTGTCCACCAGCACCCTGGGGTGGAGTGAAAGGGAGAGGTGACAGAGGGGAGCAGGGAGGGTTTGGCAGGGCCTGCACCAAGGGGCTCTCTTGGTTCCCAGCCGGGATCTGACCCAGGATTAGTGAGAAGCAGGAGCTGAGCTCTGGGTCCTGCTGTGTGTGCTGTAGGTCACAGTGAAGCTGCCGGGGGGGACAGGGCTGTGCTGTGTCTGTGCTGCAGCAGGGGAGCCCCAGTGACCCTGTTGGTAATACCAGGAATGCAGAAAGAGCGAGTTATTGTGTTTCAGGGAGAAAAACTGTTTCTCTACTCTCTGCTTGTCCTAAACCCATGGCAGACGCTGTCTCGCATGTAGCAGTTGCCTGTTCTTTGCGGAATCTCTTTTCCTCGGAGCGGTGGATGATGCTCCTGCGCTCCGGTGTTCCCACATTTCTGCTGCCATCGCGTGGCTGCCGGGCTCAGCAGCGGCTCCGGGCGGGCGGGACGGACCCCGCTGCCCTCCGGGGGCTGCACAGCCCCAGCCGGCCCCCAGACCCCCATCCCAGTGCTGCGGCCTTGCTCGGGGCTGTGGCGATGCTCCCCCCGCAGCTGGAGTCACTCCATGGACAGGAGATAGACACAGCACCAGCTCGATGTCATCTCTGACTGCAGAGCTGCACTTGGCTTAATGTTTGCCTGAGTTCTCACAATAAGCTACAGGAGCTCTGAACTCCTCTAAGGGGAAGAGTTCAGGCATCCAAATCAATCACTAAAGGTTCTGATGTCCCAGTGCAAAGCCTGGGGGCTCTTGGGGCTTATCTGGATGCCTCTGCAGGGGTGTAGCAGTCTGAATTGCTGCTGGCATAGTCCAGGGGAAGGAAACAAAAAGGAGCTTTGCATAATATCCACAGATGTTTTATACAGTGAGATGTTCAGGTCCCACACACAGAGAGTCTCACTGTCTCCCCGGGGGTCTGGGGCAGTACAAAGATGAGGGCCATAAGGGAATAGGTGGCTCAGGGATATAGGAACAGACACAGGAACAGGGGAAGGAGCCAGTGGGGTCTAACAGCTTTTTGAGGGAAGCTTCTTGTGTCTCCCCAGACCAGGGAATGCTCCCCAGGGTCTCCACAAGGGGATGTGTTGGAGGTGTCCCAGCCCCTCTTTGCTCTGGCCAGCACTGACCGCTGCAGCCCCACCATGGCATTCCCTCTGTGCTCCTCACTGGACAGCACCAGGCTCTGGAGTGGCTCCTTGTCAGCTGCCACGACAAATCCGTGGTGTTTTTCCATTAAAAGGCCCTGTGCTCCAGAGGACTGCAGCGTCTTAGAGCACTATAAATATGTTTGTGAAGATTCTGCCTTCTGTCTGACCCCAGACACGCTCTGATACTGCGTGGGCGTTTCTGTTGATGGTTACACTTTGCCTGCAGTTTTTTGTGTGCTTGTTGCCATGAAGAAATTTTGAATAAAAGCAGGATGAGGTGACACGAGCGTGCTGGAGCACTGTGAGGAGGATTTGCAACGCCTGTGACTCTGCTGCACTGCCTAATCCTCCTGCTGCTGCACTTCTGAGTATGCATGATGGGAACCATGGCTTGGCCTTTCCTTGTCCTTCTGTTGGTCAGGCTCACTGTTGTCCCTGCAGGCAGGTTTCCATTGTGTCTGTAATGTCCTACCATAGCCAGGACAATTTATTTTAGCATTTTTCTACTAAAAGAAGCACGGTTTTGAGTTTTAAAAGGTGAAATGCCATCTCCTTTCCTGCCTTCTGTGTACTTCCTTATCCCCAGGAAGAAGAGATATGGTTAGACTTCAGTGGCTCTTTAATCTCTCCTTGTTGGAATTATAAAAAGTACATTTATAATGACAAAAACATGATAAATTTTTGTGTGTTAAATCATGAACTTGCCTGTGAACACTTGCTGCCCCTAGCTCCAAGCCTGGTGGTCCAGACCCCCCCATCCTTCACTGTCTCCATCCTTAGGGCAGGCAGAGGGAGCTCCCAGACCCCAAAAGCCCCTCCTGCCTTCTCTGTCCCACATTTCAATTAGCACTTCTTGACCTATCATAGCTGTATAAAATAGACAGAAGGGTTTCCATCACAAACCCAAAATCAAAAGGTTTATTAATGGCTGGAGGGGACTGGAATTTAGTGTTTGCCTGTTGTCTTGTCAATTCTCAGCATTTAAAACCCAGCAGCATGGGGATGATTCTAAATATAGCAACTTTATTTGAATAGACAGCATAGCTTCAAAGTAAATATTAATTCCATTATGCTATTAACAGTTATTTATCATGACAGAAAGCCATAAAGTTATTTTACTGGAATGCAGCCAGTAAATTGCATCTCCTAGATGAGATACAGCACAGGTTGAGTTCCAGCAGCGATTACCCAACATACTTTATATATGTTGGTGACAAAACACGTTCCATCATGAACCAAGCTCAGGCTTGTGTGGAAAACCCTTTGCAGCCATCACAGAGCCAAAATGATGTGTTCCAGTGGCACTGGAGCCATCATGAGCCACTGGAGCCACCGGCCAGGAGCAGGAGCACCAGGATCAGGAGCAGTGACGCACTGATGCTGCTTCTTGCATGTTGCATATTTGACTTTTTAATTACCTAAATTACTCATTAAAAGTCCCTCATAATTGCCTGACTCCAAGCTGTGGCAAGAAGTCTAGGTTTTAGTTGTGATTTTTTTCTAAAAGATGTTGTGCATTTAGTGTTGATCACTGATTTTCTGCTGCTGTTGCCCTGAGTGCAAGTGTGTGTCTCTAGCAGAGATGGGGACCAACAGGGAATGTGGGCAGGGCTTTATCTTTCTTCATGAAATGTTTATGGGGTTATACTGCCTGTGCCAGCACCTTCCACATGCTCTGCTGTGATCCATGGCTCAGCTTTTCCTCGTGCACAAGGAGTGGTGCAGAACTGGGGGCAGAACTTCCAGCTCTGCCGCATCCTGGGCAGAGGACTCATGGATGGAGTCACAGCTGTGACAGGACAGAGGGTGCTGCACAGTATTACAAATTTCAGTGAGTTTATGAAGGCTGTCTCTGATTCAGTCTTTGGTGGGGACTGACCTTCAGCATGTATTAGATCTTCCATTTTATGGCAGAAAACAATATCAGGGGAACATTAAGGGTCATCAGCAGTTGGATGCGCTTGTGCTAGCAGAACAATGAAGGCTGTCTGCCAAAGATTATTGACTTCTTGTTGTCTTTTATCCACAAAAATAACTCTTCTTGTATATAACCTATGAGAGCTGTGCACTAACTGCTGTTACAAGAAAACCCCAATAGAATATTGAATAAAATAGTTTTGAAGAATTTTAGGTTTAGTTTCTTAAATGACTAAGAAATGTCAGCACCTGTGCACCAAGTGTTGCTCTAAGCAGAAGAAGAACATAAAGTTCATTGTATCACATTTGTAAATATTTTATATATTTTTCTGAGAACTGGAGAGAGCTCATTTTAAAAAAAGCTTATTTAAAAAGCTCATTTAATCAGAATCATCTGTAAGATCAACTAGATCACCTGCAATATCAGGAAGATTAAAACTGTGAGGTTGGCATTGGAGAACTTTTCAGATATCAAAGGATCAGCTTAGTGTGCAACCTCCCAGTGTTTGAATTATAAAAACATCTTTGAAATTGCTCAGCTCTTGATTAACAAACAAAATCTGAAGTGGATGGGGGATAGGTCGTGATTTTAACATTGGATTATCAAAATCAAAGAAAAATATGTAACAGTTGTTGAAAATCCATGGTGGGAGGAAAACCCCCAAGTACAAGATCATTAGCTGTAACATTCCTTGATATCCTTGATATTCTGGAACCAGGAGGACACACTAATTAAAACAGAGATTGCAAGGTCAAGAGGAACAGCTGGGATTGATGCCTTGAGAGGCTCCCTGGAACAGAGGCTAGACAGTGCTAAAGGAATAAAGTAGATTTATTAAAAGGCTTTCCAAGGATACACCTTGGGCTGTACAAGAGCCTGACCAAGGCTATACCCAAGATAGACAGTGGGTCACAAGTTTTCACACTTTTATAACTTTTGGTCCATTTACATATTGGGATTAATTGTCTGATTACAGCTTCAGGTTATGCAGTCCCATCCTCCCAGTTTGCTCTCATCAGTTTGCTGCTGTTTACACTTTTTGAGCCTGAAGCTGCAATATTGTCCTTGGTTCTGAGGCTGGAAAAGGATTGTTTTGGGTGACTGAACTGTGAAGAGAACTTGCTAACACTTTATATGGAGATCAGAGTTATATACTAATGCAGTACAAAATCTGAAAAATATGGAAGCTAAAACTTCAGGCATCAGGATCATCTGGCCTGCACAGCACACATTGCAAAATCCCACCTGCTGATGCCTGAATTCAGTTGTTATGCCTTTATCTTCCAAAAGGTATTGGTCATGATGCAAAGGTGGAGAGCTTGCTGCAGGCTTGGGAATGATGCTCCAAGGGGCCGATCACTTGTACTGGTCAGACATTTTGTGTATGGCCATGCTGGCTCTGTTTTAGGAGCCACAGCTGGATGTGTTCCACCTGGCTGAGAGTGCCATGACAGGTTCCTGCAGGCCCTGCAGGGTCTGGGACAGGTGGCCTGTCCCCCTCTGCTGGGCAGGCGGTGACTTTGGGGTTGGACTAGCCACTGATGGGGTGGAAGGGAAGCGTGGCTGAATCACTGAGCCAATTCCCAGCCCAGATGACAGGGAGCTGTGTGACAGGCTGTGCTTCAACACGAGCCTTGTTGGTACAAACAAGCCCAGATGCCCTGGGCACGGGGACAAGGCTGGGGAGAACTGGGGTGTCAGAGGCCACTGACAGATGGCCTTGGTTGGGAACACAGGTCTGAGCTGGCACAGCTGGGGACCTCAGTGCCAGCCAGGACATGAGTCAAGGCCGTGCCCTCTCCAGTTCCCTCAGCAAGAGGCACTCAGAAACAGAACCTGAATTTTAATGTGTGTTTATAAAATGCTTCTGGAGGCATCAAATGGCAGGCAGATCGGTTCTCTGCTTTCCACTGTGCCACGTTACATTTTACCTGGTAGTTCTGATCAGGGCAGTTCTGCCTCTTCTCTTGCGTGAGTTGTTCTAAAAGAACATTTTTGTGGCTCTTTCCAGAAAACTACAGATGTTGCTCTGTTCCCTTCAGCTGCTGAAAGCCTTCCTGTGCTCTGATAATGCCCTTCACCTTCCAGTGGCTCCCCTTGACCCACTGATGGATGCACTCAGCACTCTCTTTGCCATCCCAATCCTGTCACCTTTTCTTTGGAACCCATTGGTTCTTTCTACATCTGTTTCAAGACCCTCTTCTTCACCACAAAGTTTTTTGAATGCACTCAGCACTCTCTTTGTCTGCCATCCCAATTCTGCCACCTTTTCTTCGGAACCCCTTGGTGGCATCCTGGCCCTTTCTCCATCTCTTTCAAGACCCTCTTCTTCACCGTCAAGATTTTTGAGTTTTGCCTTGTTTACATGTTCGTGTCCTGATTTCCCCCTCGTTTCTCCAGTTCCCTTTGTCCCTTCCAGATCTGTCTCCTTGTCCATCATCTCTTGTCCAGCCCTGTCCATCAGAGGTTGTATCCAAGGTATTTCTTCCTCTCTCCTTGTTCACCTTGCTGAGTGTTCTTTGGGACACTCAGTGAGCCTTGGTGTTTCTCAGTGAGCACCACGTGCCTCTGCACAGTGTATAAATGATTAACTGGGATGATGGTGAAATGTAGGGCACAGTGTGTTTTTTGACAGGAACTACATTGCTGTTGAGGATACATTTTGCTGCCAGTGATGTAAATGTCTTTCACCAAATAAAAGGAGTGTCTAGGACCTTCACAAAAGTCCTGTTTTTATTGCATGAGGCTCAGGGTAACAAGCAAGTCCTTGAAATGCTTCACCTGTATGGGCAGAGCATTTTTTTTTATTGTAAACAGAAGTGCCTCTGTACCTCTGACTCTGGAATCTGGAATTTTCCTCCTTCAGATCTTTTAGGAACTTTTTCAATAAATGGGCTCTTAGGAGTGCACAGTCCTTCTCTGATCTTCCCAATTTGGGGGTCATAATTCAAATTATTAATCAGATAACCATCATGCATTGGTTCTGCCTTGATTTTGGGTCATTTATGGTCATTTTTTGAGTTTGGTGTCATCAAAACACTGTGAAAAAGCGTGGATGAGTCCCAAGTGAAGAATCACCACCCCCCCCTCCATACTCTGCTGCCTAGGTAAAGTGTTTTCTATCCAGGCTCTTGGAGGTGCATCCTTATTTCATGAATGACTTCAGGGAGAGGAGCAATCCCCACCAGGAAGCCATCAAAAAAGTGGATTTTATTATATTTTGCCAGAAAAAAAAATGCAGCACAGTTAATACTTCTCCAAGTCCTGTGGGATCTTGCTGACTAATGTGAAATGACAGTTGTCACAATATTCTGTATAAATACCCGTCTAGTTGCAGGTGTCTGTTCTATTTTTAATGTGATCCCACATTTCTTGCTGTGAGGGAGAAGGGGATGATCGATGGACCCTGCACCTATGGCTGTCATTTATGTTCTTGTGGTATTTATATGAATTCCAGGGGTTTAATGCACTTGCTGGCCGACCATGGTAATGGTTATTCATGGAATTTCACTGCCAAGGGTGGATGAGGTGGTGCTGAGCTGATGGCTCCTGGTGACGTGGGGACTTCATTTGGGGTGGCAGGGATGATGGGTTGGGAGAGTGAAACTTGAGTTAAGGAAAAAACAAATATAAATAAATGAGGAGGATTTGTTATGTTGTGAGTAAACGGTACAAGGACGGCTTCACGCCATGGTTTGATAAATTTCAGGCTATTTCTTTAGTTACAGTTTGATGTGTCTGAACCATATGAAGCAAACATCCTCAGGTCACTGGGATTTTTCCATGTGGGTAACTTGAGCCATTCCTTTGTTAATTTGCATATATACATATCTGTTTGTAGCCATACATATATTTACACTGCTATAGCTTGCTTGCACGCATTCAATGAATTATTCATGAGGGACATTTTGAATTTCGATTCATCAGCATCTTGCTTCATGCAGGCTGTAGATGCACCTCTGACCTCAGAGTAGGAAAGTTTCTCCCACAACACGGGACACATTTGCTTCCCCACAGCTCTGCCAGGGGCTTCTTTTGAGCATGGCCAAGGGGAAGCCATTGAAATATTACCAATATTGCAGATGGGATGTGTCTGAGCTTTTCTGGCCCTTGCTGCTGAACCAAATAGCGGCAACTGTGGTGTTTCACCCTGAGACACTTTTGGCTGTGGGGTGTGTGGTGTTTCACCCCACAGACACTTTTGGCAGGCTGGGTGTGTGGTGTTTCACCCCACAGACACTTTTGGCTGGCTGGGTGTGTGGTGTTTCACCCCAGAGACACTTCTGGCTGTGGGGTGTGTGGTGTTTCACCCCACAGACACTTTTGGCTGTGGGGTGTGTGGTGTTTCACCCCACAGACACTTTTGGCTGTGGGTGTGTGGTGTTTCACCCCACAGACACTTTGGGCTGGCTGGGTGTGTGGTGTTTCACCCCACAGACACTTTTGGCTGGCTGGGTGCTGCAGTTGGGCCTGTGGGGACAAGTGCAGGCCTGCAGGAGCTCTGGTGGTGCTGGGATGGAGCTTCCCCCCATAACAGGGGCTGCTCCTCAGGTTTCCCTCTGGTGGAGAAGCTTTAAGGTGATGGTGAAGGACAGGAGTTGGTTCTGATGGAGGGTTTGGACCCAGAGCTTTATTCTGGCCCACAGGCCTCTGAATGCAGCACCAGCTCCAACAGAACTCCCTGAGTCTGTGGTTGCTGCTCCTTTGAACCCCAGGGAGAGGGGCAGGGAAGGAGTAGGGAGCCACCAACCAGGTACAAGGGACAAAGGACACCTGGATGGCCCAATGCCCCCCCAGGGGTAGAGGGCATCCTTTGAATCTGCCAATCACTCTGGAATGCCAGGATTGACAGACGGTGCTGGGAGGGGAAAGGAGAGGTGACTGACACACCTGGCAGGGAATTATCAGGGGAGGGACCCGAGGTTCTGAGGTAAACCCTGAAATCACCACGCCACAGGAAGCTCCTGCTGCCGTGGCTCTCCCAGCAGCCCAGCAGAACACGGGGTGCTGTGCACCCATCAAACTCATTCCTGCTCCCATGGCAGCTCCTGATTTCTGTAGCTGAGCAGGAAAGCCCCAGCACCAGAGCTCCCAGTGTGACCCCTGTGGCACTGTCCCAGGGACTGGTGGAAGGCGCTGTTTGACGAATGGATGCTCTGTGCCAGGTTCTGGCAGCCTCAGACAGCCTTTTGCTTTTGAATAAAGCATTTCTGTAGCCTGCTCAAAATCTTCCAGTGGTGTTTACATTTTAATAGGCACTGCTGTAGAATGGAACATAATTTTATTGCTTACATTTATCAGCTGGAGCAAAAACCGAGTGCCTGGGTACTGCTTTGCAGGGAATTCACTCTTCTAAGTAATCAGTACATAAGACTATTTAGGAGAAAATACCATAGAATTTTAACTTGTCAGAAAACCATGCTGTGCCTGCATTTGATTGCCAATATACATCATCAGAAAGAAATTCTATTTAAAAATAGAATTTTCAGCAATGTCAGCATGGAATAAAATGAGTGGGAAGTGGAAAGTCACATTTCTTTGTTTCATGCCGAAAGGGAGACCTCTAATACTGTTGTTTTAAAAAGCAAAATTAAGAAAAGTATATAAGCTTTAAGAGTATTTATCCAAACATTTACTGTGGAAAGCTGGTTCATCTCCATGAACACCCTCATGGCAGTGTGGTACTGGGTGGGGGGGCAATGGTGCCCAGTGAAGCAGTTTTGGTATCATTCCTTGTAAGAGCCTAAATGAGAGATGCAGGACTCCAGGGGCTCTCCAAAATGCAGTTTATTGTATCCAAGATGTTACAGCAGTCCAGGGTTGTGGGTGACAGAGCTGTGCCCACAGCTGTCAGCTCCAGCTGCAGGCAGGCCTGGACACCCTTAGTTTAGGTTACAATGCATTATATACTTTGCTGAGTATCTTATTACAGTAGAACCAATCTATACCTTAACTTTTATCTATAGCCTATCATAACTACTATAATTACCATATTCATGTTGCTGTTCTCCAATCACTAAAAGTTAGTACATTTCAATTTAAGCTAGAAGTCGTTTTTCAGTTTTCTTGCAGTGGAAAATTCTGAAACCTTTTTTCTACTTGCCACATTTGCTGACTTGTTTGCCTGTGCTATTGTCTTGCTTGGTAAAAACATCTTCTTGTTTGAGGTGGGTTTATCCTTTGCTCTAAGCCATAAAAACCCCTTCTAACTAATTCACCCTTTGCCTCCTTGGTTATCCAGTAAGACTGGCTCAGCAATTCTTTTCTTCTATATCAGAACTTGCTTCCATCTTTATTCCTTCATCAAACTCTACATTCAAAATCTTTTGGCTAAGCATACATATCTGTGAGACTTTCTTGTCAAACTTTCATCCTTCCCAACAATTCCTGCCTTGTGGTGGGAGCACCTGCCTGGTGCCACAGCTGAAGAGGTGCTTTGCTGTCAGAGGGCAGTGCCTGTGCCATGGAATGGGCACTGGGGGCTGCCAGTCCCCTCCCTGGGACAGGACGTGCAGCACAGGGCGATGGCCACGTGCCACATGGGACAGAGTGAGCAGCCAGATTCCCCAGGGGAGCCTCTTCATCCTCACCTGACCTTCCCACGAGGCAGCTCTTCCAAACCTTGAAAAATACACTTGCAAAGTGTTTGTTGGGAAGCAGCTGCTGCTGGTGGGAGCAGGGATCAGCCTGAGGAAGGGGAAACCTTCCCTGCTCCTGCTGCTGGGGGGGCACAGCTGAATTTCAGAGCTGCCCTATGTCAGCACTTCTCATCACCCATGTGAAAAATGCCAATCACTTGTTTTTAAAAATTTAAAAGTTTAATAGTAATAAAATGGTTATAAAAATAGTGATATAATTAAAGTAATAGAAATTTGAACAATTAGGATTTAGGACTATATGAGACCATTAAAAAAAAAGAGTTATGGATGTCTGGACACGTCTTTCTGGGCAAAATAAGCCCAAAAAAGGACCCACGTTAACAGAGGATTAACCCTTAAAAGCAACAGCCTGTTGCATTTTCATACACCTCATGCATGATGCATAAATTCCATTCAAACACAGGATTCTGTCTGGGCAGTGCCAGTTTCTTCCTCTGAATCCTGGCAGCATCTTCAGAGCTGAGCAAGGCAGGAAGAAGTTAGTTTCTCCTGATAAGAGAGCAATAAATTCTCTTTCTCTGAAAGATTCAGGTGTCCTGTGGCTGCTATCTCAGTGTGAGTCCTCTTTTTAAAAAAAGTATCTTACATAGCATAGTTTTTATTTTAACATGATGTTATAACCTAAACTATATATATATATATCACATATATGTTATATATATATATATAACACATTACTTAAGAAAATGAATATAGCATAACTTTCTAACATAACACATATAAAATTCATTTTAATATTTGCAAAAAGCCAATCATAAAATACACATTTTTCACAACCCAGCAGCTGGAGTGCCGGTGAGAGCCAGCTCTCCAAGCAGGACATGGTGTGGTGTGATTTAGGAGGAAGCTCAGCTTTGGCACTCTGCAGACACTTTGGGCTGATGGATCTGCTCACTGGAGCTGATGCAGGTCTGCTCAGGACAAACAGCTTTGTCTGCAGAGCTCCTGCCTGGGAACATTTCAGCAGTGGGTTGATGAGGAATTGCTGTGGTGATGGATGGGCAGTGTCCCAACAGCCATGGGTTGCTTTAAAAAGCTAATCAGGTGCTTAAAAAAGTTATTCAGGTGCTTAAAAAAGTTAAACTAAAGATTTGATTTGGAGTAGAATATTGAGTCATTACTCAGACCCCGTTTTTCAGTTGGAAAAAGGGAATGCTGATGAATCTAATGCTCTCAAATCAATTTCTTTTAAAACAAATTGACTTGATGTTTTGCTTAGCGTGACAGTCTGCAAGCAGCAAACACCTATCGGCACATTTACCAAAGAAAAATATGGATTAAATTGTAGTTAAAATATAAGTTAATCTTCAATACATAGCAATTCCAAAGTGTTTCAATTGTCCATGTTGATTTTGCCTGCGGGAAGGTTTCTCCTGTTCCAAATGCAGACAAAGCCCCAGGTCCTCTGGCAGAGGAGGAAGGCAGCTCAGAAATCATGGCTGGCTGGGCAAAGGGAGAGGGGAAGGGAAAGAAGGGAAGGGAGAAAGGAGACAGAGGGAGAAGGGAAGGGAAAGAAGGGAAGGGAGAAAGGAGACAGAGGGAGAAGGGAAGGGAAAAGCCCAGCATGCAGCTCCCTGGTGTCCCTGGCTGATCCTGCTGCAGTTCCAGCACCTTGGGTGGATGGCTCACCACATGTCCTTGGACCAAAGTACAGCCTGCAGAGACCTGGACTTGGACAGACATGAAATTAGGGAATGGTAGGGAAATAAAAGTGTAAATGAATAGGGGTTTAAAACAGCAGTTTGTTTTGACCTCAGCTAAATGACCTCTCAAAAAGCCATTTCCTTCCTGAAGACACAGTGACATTTTCAAGGCTATAAAGTGTTAAAGATGGAGCCAGCTGGGATGGGCTCAGAACAGCTGAGGGTTCCTTCTGCCCCCCTCTCCACCAGCATGGTCCCCAGGTGTTACCTGCCAGCCCTGGGCAGTTTGGTCAGTGTCCAGCAGCTCCTCCACACCCTGATCCATCTTGGCTCTCTCTGCCTGGGTGTCCTGCCTTCTCTAGGGAATAAATGAAGCTCTGAAAGGGATAATTGTAGTGGCTCACACAGCAAAGTGAAGATAAAACACAGCAGTGATAGCAGAAGTGGTTATTATAATCTGCATGCTCTGTAAAATGGGAAGGGATGTTTGATTATTGAGGTTAAGAAGTCTCTGTGTCACTGCTAATGAGTATGGTGTCACAGGGATTCCTTCCTGCACTACTTTCTCTCTTTTTTTTTTTTTGTCTGCATTTCTGAGTGTTTTTCACATGCTCCATCTGCTTCATGGCCTTTTGGATGGTACCTTCCCACTTTGGTAGGGATAATCCATCACATTCCAGAGTGTTGTGTTATTAAGGCTGTGTGGTGCCCTTTGAGCCTGGCAGTGCTGCCCTGGCTGGCTAAACATGCATCACGTGCCAAGAGCCCCATGGATCTGTTTCTTTTTGACCTCTCTCACTGCTAAAATATTGTCCTGTGGATATCAAATGAAAAGGGTACAACCCTATTTCTTCAAAGATCAGCCAATCTAGCCCAGAGGCGTAATAAAATCCCAAACTTTGCTTTTAGGAATCATCTGTTATAAGTAATATTTTTCAGAGTTAAGTGGTAGATATACAGCTGAGAAATAAAATACCAAGGCTTTGTGCCTTGGAGCTGTGTAGGGCTTGTGTTGTGGTTCTGGCTCAGTTTCATTAAGAGTTACATGATGTAAAGAGTATCCTCTGTTGTAAGGAAGGTGCTTCAGCACTGGCTTAGTCCAGTCCTGCTGCTGCTTCTCTTGTAACAAGGAGTGGTGTGCAGTCTGCCCACACAAACCTTCAAACATTTGGCCTGAAGCTCTTGGCCTCACTGGAGAAGCTTTCAAGTCTCTCACATGAATCTCAAGAAATCTGAAATACCTGGATTTGTTGTTAGAGGTGAAATAAGGGCAGAGGTACTGGAAAGCCCCTGGATGTAGGGGAACACAGGATGGGTAAATGAAGGTAATGTAGAATGTAATCTTATCCCCCAACGAGCTGCAGCTGGAACCAATTACTAAAAAATTGGGAGCAGGCAGGATGATAACAGGCAACACCTGTAGCCAATAAGAACAAGGGGTATAAAAGAGTGGATTGGTAGGTGCTGGAGTCAGATGGCTGCTGCAAGGACCAGGAGGAGTCAGTGCTTAGAGGAGCTGCCTGTGGGAGACATCCAGGAGGTATGGGGCTCTGGTGGTATGGAATCCTTGCACTATAATGATAATAGAACTCTTAATATCTAAGAGAACACCTGGTCAGCAGGATTATGCAGGCCCTGGCCACAAATATCCTGATCCATAGCATCCTGGTCCTCACTGGACTGGAATTCCCACACAGGGCAGGGACTACAGAGCTGCTGCACCAGAGCCTGGGTTTTGTCAGGTTGTTGGGTAAATGGAGAAAGCCTCACTTCAGGTTCCGGCAGTAAGACCCTGCTGGTTTCATGCACAAAATGGGTTGTGTGTTGCTAAAACAGCCTCTTGCTGTCTGCCTGTGGGTCCTGTGCCATCAGCAGCTGTGTTCATGGGGAGGTTTTACAGCCACGTGGTGTCAGACAACAAATCCAGGCTGCCATGAGAACCTGGTCATTAAGATTCTGTGCTTTTGCCTGTTAATGGTACCACAGAATAGTGATAATTATACAAAGCATCATTTAACATCATTGCCAGTGTGCTCTTTGTTTATTTATACACATTTGTGCTCACAGTCAGCAGAACCCAGGCTCCAGAAAGCTCACAGTGAGAGGAATGTCCCATGGCTATTGCTCCATTAGGGATTGTCATTCATCTTGTTACACCTTGGGCCATTTCCTGAGCTCCCCAAGGGACCCTCTGCTTCTTTTCATTCCTTGGCTCACCCTTTCTCTACATGAGGACCAGTTCCCAGAGATAATGCCTGCCACTACTCCCTCCTTCCCTGGAATCCTTTGGAAGTTCATTAAACTTTTCACAGACATAAATTCAAACTGCTGAAAATTGCTGGAGTTTTATGTAGGGAGAATATGAAAGACTTTTTCCATTTCTGATCAAGTGATCTGATTTTGTTTTAGTAAAACAATTTGGATATTTGGCTGATACAAAGCAGGGCTTCTGTTAGGAGTGCACTGGGTCAGGAAATGTGTGTTGGCTGCCAGCACTGTGTCATTGTTCCAGAGTCAATCACAGTGGGTGTATCACACACGGGGCACAGCCACAGCTCCCTCTGGGTCTGGGTGGGGGAATTCTGCAGGTCTTTTGTCTGCATCTATAGTGCAAATGTTAAATCACCATTTTGAATTTGTCAGAGTGAAGTGGTTGTGTACTGGAGTCACTGATGTGAATCCCCACCCTGCTCATAGCTCTCATTCCCAAACTGCTGCCAACATCAATACCTGATTAGCATTTATTTTTTGCTGGTGCTTGTTCCTGTTGTTCTTGGATAAAAACCTAAATATTCTAAAAATTTTGGTACTTCATAAATCTTGTAGATGTATAACCTGTGTCTACAATGAACTTCAGTTGATATTTACTGATAAGCCACAATAAGGAGCATCAGACACAGTCATGCTCCCGTGAGTTCTGTGGGATGCAGGAGCCTTTGGTGGTTTCTCTGCATGGGGTTGAAACTCTTGACATGTTAAGCAAGGTACAACCTTGGGAGTGAACATATCTGTTATCTGGAAGTCATGGGAGCAGATAGTAAAAATAGACTGTATTTTATTTTACAAGGAGACAGGGCATGACATGCTGCTCATAATTAGTCATAAACTTATCTCTGCCTGGCTACTTTTTATGATGTTTTTATTTTTTATTGATATAATCATACTTATGCTGATTATTCCTCAGAGGCAGTAGAGGGCTCACTCCAATGGAAATGTCTCTTATTTTGCCAGTGGGATTTTTCTGGATTCTCTTGGGCTGGGCAGTTTGTAGCAGTGTTGTGGCTGGTGAAAACTGTGCCATACCTGACCTTGGCTGGCTTGTTCTGGGTGAGACGTGGTGTGAAAAGTCCATGTTATGTGGCTCTATGCAGATATTTGCCATGTGTATTTTGATGTATTGATTAGTAGTGCTGTATGAACATTTTAATAATATGATAAATGTAGTCTTGTAATTAAAAGGTAACTTTTGTAGTTAAAAAAAGAACTATGTCAGTAGGATTTTTTAAAGAAAGGAATGAGGCATTCACACCAGATAGCAGCCCCAGGACACCTGAATCTTTCAGAGAAAAGAGAGCAAAAAATGCTCTATCAGAAGAAATGAACTTCTTTCTGCCTTGAAGGTGCTGTTAGGGTTAGAAGGAAGAAGGTGATGATGACCAGACAGAATCCTGTGTTTGAATGGAATTTATGCATCATATGCATAAATTGCAACAGGCTGTTGTTTTTAAGGGTTAATCCTCTGTTAACGTGGGTCCTTTTTAGGGCTCGTGCTGCCCAGAAAAAGGTACCTGGACTGTCAGAACTCTTTGTTTTTATTGTCTCATATTGTCTTAATTGAAATTGTCCAAATTTTTTTTACTCTAATTATATTACTATTTTTATAACCATTTTATTACTATTAAACTTTTAAAATTTTAAAAACAAGTGATTGGTATTTTTCACATGTAGGAAATGGTGATGAAAACTCTGGGTAAGTGAGAGGCCAAGCACGTGAGCCATGAAACTTTTCCATTTCATCTCCACTTCCCAGGCTGGCTGCGCTCTCCTGGCACAGGCATCCTCAAAAGTGCCCTGCAACACTGAAATCACTTTGCAAACTTTTTGCTGTACCTGCAGGAGACCTTGGACTGTAAAATAGCATTTTATTATCTGCATAACGCTGGACTCTTGCAGTAATGCCAATGTCAGAAAGATTGTTAATAAATAATGAGCAGCAGAATGAGCCAAGGGTTGACCTTTTGTGGAGCACCATCTGTCACTGGAGCAGCACTTGATCTTTCCTTCCAGCGCTGATTTCTTTTTCCATCCCCCTTGGGGGATATTGTAGGTTTCACACTTTATTAATAGCTTTTGTCTGACTTGTAACAACTCTTGTAAAATTGAGAGGTTCCTGACTTTCATGGGAGACAAATATTTGGGGAACTAAATCATGGATGTTTGTGGAACTGCCAGTGACTATAAACAAGCCTCCTGAAGCCAACTGTGTGTGGCTAAGGAGAGCTGCTTGGAAACATCCCCAGATCCCATGAGGTGCAGGGGAGTCTGAGAGTATCCCTGGGATGCTGGATATAACCTGGATTTATAGGTGCTGTGTTTCCCACTTTCTGTATTGTCTGGAAATGGGAAGGTTAAGAAAGGGGGCAAAATCCAAGGGAAGAGTGTGCTGAGTGTTTTAAGGGAGGGTTTGCTTGTGTGCTCTGCAGAAGCCAATCCAGCACACAGCACGAGGCTGCCTGCAGGTGAGCAAATAAGTCACAGCAAGCACATGCTCTGGTCACTGTGGGGCAAGCATTGTGTCTGTCTGGTCACCTGCTTTGGGAGGAAATTACCAGAAGATAAATGCCCCAGATTTTCAGGCTGTTCGTGAATAACTGCCTGTGAAAAGTGTGCAGGCTGGATGTAAGTGGGCTGCTGGACAATGAGGTTCCAGTTTGCTCCCATCCCCTCTGTGGCACCAGTGCCATCAGCTGAAGGAAATGATAATCAAACGTGATCTGTGCAACATTTCCTTCCTCACTTCTTTGTAATGCAAAGCCTTGAGTCATAGAAGCCAAGTGCAGGGAAAATCTATCAGGTGATTCCTGTTGCTGCTGGAGCCAAAGGTGGATTGTGCCCTCGGGTGTGTTCCCTAATGCTGTGCAGAACCTCCAGTGTTCCAAATGATGAAACTTCCATCACTGGGCCAGGAGGTGCGTCTGACACATGATAAATCATCCTGCCACCGAGCCTTCTGTAATGTTCTGCCTGAGCTGAGGAAGAGTTTTCTTCTTTCTACCTACTGTAAATTTCCTGCATTGTACCTAAGTCCTGGTCCCAATATCTGATGGTTTATTCTCTGCAGCTTTCAGCTACATCCTGCTTCCACCCACATGGGTTGTGGGACAGTGCCCAGCTCCTGGCAGTGGTGGGTGGTGATTTTGTTTTTCATTGTCCATGTTGATTATTTTGAAGATAACTCAGATTTGGCTCATTTAGACTCTGCCTCCTGACTCAGCTGGAAGGAGGAGTTTCTAGCATGACTCCCTACATATCATCTGAAACTTTAAATGGAAGGATTTACTAGCTCAGTGCCTTGCTGGTCCTGTTTCAGAAGCATCTTCTGCTGTGACGTGGCTGCACTTTGGATGCAAATCATTCCCCTTCCCACTCGTTAGCACAGGCTGGTGGTTGTAATTATATTTGCATGTTAGAGACAGAGCCCAATAGCTCCAGTTGGAGAGTCTTCCCTGAGTGACATTCCTTCAGAATGATTTGCCTTTTGGGCAGCACAGTGTGGTTAAATATAAATATAAAAGTGTTTGAGGGCTGTGCTCAGCTCTCCTGGAGAAGTGGGAGTTGGGGTCCCTCTGGGTGGGACAGGGGTCCCTGACCCCACTGTTTGTCTGTTCCCTTCCCTTCCTGCACCAGGGTTTGTGTTTCCAGGAGTTATTTTTGGTCCCAGCCTCGCATCAGTGCCCCTCCAGTTTATGTGGAAAGTGACCTTTGCCTGCATCCTCCTGCTCTCCCTCCCCTGAGAATACTCTGACAGGAGTGCTCTGCATTCCCTGTCCCTCTGGAGTAATCTAATAGCTGCAAAGGACACAAAATGTAGAACTTTTCTACTTTGTCTCCACTGGCCACAGGCAGTTTTATTTGGTTACCCAGAATTTTTCTCATGGAACTGCTGCTCGTCAAGATTAGCCACATCCTCCTCCTCCTGAGCTGCAGAAACAACTTTATTTGATTCAAAGTATGTGGAAAGATAAAACTTGAAAGTCAATTGACTTAAATGTGGAAAAAAAAGGCAGCCTGGTTATTATGGCGTATGCTAAATTTTAATAGCATTTAGAAAGTGTTTTGTGGGGTAGAAAGAAGCAGCATACCCATCAAAGCTCAGCTGTGTTCTGGTTTATAGTGCAGAACACTTTGCTGCTGCCATCCAAAGGCTTTAAAATGTAATAAGGCTCAGTTGAACCCAAGGGTTCCAGGATCTCTGTAAGGGCAGACACACACAGAGAGTGGAATAAAAGGCTCCAGTGCAGAGCAGGTGGGATCAAGGCAGAGATGCTTTTAATGGAAAAGCCTCTTTGATTTTCTGTTTTGTAGAAAATTATCTACTAATGCATACAACTACTTAACAAGTCCCATTTTTAAAAATTTTGAAGGCTTGGAGTATCTGTAATGCTATTTTGCTTCATCTGTTTAAAAAACCCCACCACAGTTGCAGTAATGTACTAATCTATTTTTAAATATGCTGAAAAAAATCAATGAGAAGCTGCAGTTCTTTGGCTAAAAAAGTAAACCCAAAGAGTGAGTTATTGCGCTGGTTTGACATCCTGGCTGGTTTTTCTGACTTGAGCAAGCCCTGTCACAGCTGATGCTTAGTTTTCATCTGTAATTTTGTTTTTCACTGTATTTCTTTTGTAGAGATTCTGGGCTTTCTTGTACAAATTTATAGGCCTTTCATCTTTATACTCTAATATGTTGTTATGCACCTTCTGAAAACTCCTGCACAGAATGAAGCCTGTAAGTCTCTCCCTGGGTTCATTCAGGTCTTCTGTCCTGTTCCTGAATGCATGACTTCCTGGGAGTTATATCAGAATGGCTTTCTGGGAATTCCCTTCTCACTGCCCCCATTGTGGTTCCCACTGGGAAGTGGCTGTCAACTGCTTGGGTGCTTCCTTTTTTTAATTCGGGCAAGAATGCAGATGGGGAGTGGAATAAAGAGGTTACACAGCCAGCAGTGCCAGGAATTTCAAGTTAAAATGGTGAACAGTGGAACATGTTGAGTGGCATCAACAGAATTAGATGCTAGAGATGAGATATACTGGTGTGTTTGTTGCAGCATCATTCATTAAAATGTAAATTATAATTGTGTAGATAAATCATGTTTCTCGTAGATCTCATTCTCTCTGCCAGCAGAATAGCTACAGTGTGGAAGGTTGTTTAGGATTTTGGATAATGCCTTCAGGTCTTCCTCATGCCTTGTGCAAAGTCCTTTGGTGGTGTCAGGAACAGGAACTGAGGCCGAACAGGGATGGATCCAGTATGGTAATGGTTCTGTTTCATGTCTGCAAGTGGATAATTCCCCCAGATTAAATACAGAATGCATTTCTGTGAATATAATGCATTCTGTAATCCTCCCTCCATGCACAGGAGTGGCTGAGGGGGAGACACCAGCAAGAGCTGCTTGTCCTTCAGCTTCTCTGGGGTCTGGCTGGGATAACCTGAGCGTGGTGAGGAGCAGAATTAATCCTCAGCTCTGAGCAGCAAGGCTGCCTTTGCTCAAGCCAGCTGTGAGCCACATCTCCTGCAGCTGTGCCAGTGCCCCATCAATAGTGTGGTGGCTCATTGCCTTGGCCCCGGCGCGTGCAATCTCCATTATTTGCACTGCTGCTAAAGGCAGCATTTCCAGCAGATCTGCGCTACTCCATTTAGCTGGGAACAATGATTTATTCCCCCCTTGCCATCGGACATCCTCTGCTTCCCTGGCTAATAATGAGCCTGGCTGTGAGGAGGGACATGGGAGGGAAGCTCTGCTGCAAGGAGGGACACAGGAAGGATGGCTCTGCTGTGAGGAGAGGCAGATGTTGGTCAGACAGGCTCCCACTCTCTGTTGGATGGTGTTAAAACAGGAATGTTCCTCACAGCCACAGTTCCTGACAGTGAGTTATCAGCTGCCATGGCTAAAGCAGGCTTGATTTCTGAGCAGTCTGGCACCCTGAATAGGGACAGGGCTGTGGGTGGGAGATCCTGTCCTGTCTCAGTGATAGTGCTTTGGGGCCACATAACCCCTTCCTTCCCTCCTTCCTGTTCTTCATGCAGGTGAGAGTCAGTGACTTGTTGGCAGGTGAGCACAGGGACATTTTGTGGCTTTCTTTGTTGTTGAGATGTAGAGATGACATTAAATTTCTCTGACTCAGCACTTTGGCATTTAGAGTAAGCTGGTGAGAAGAAAGGCAGGCTGTTGGTCAGGCACAGGGCAGTTGCAGGCAGGGCAGCTTTTCCAGCTCTCAGGAATCCCTGAGTTTATGCAGCTGGTGGCAGAAGGAACAGATCTGGGCGACCTCTCACTGCTGGGTGTCTGTGCCTTGTTGAGAGCTCTCCCACCAGTGATCTCACCTGTGGGTAATGGGTACAGTGCCTGCACATGGTCAGGGGGTGAGGGCAGAGGCTGGTGTGCACCTTCTGCTGTGAGGTACCAGCTCAGGTGCGATGGATGGGTGCAAGGAGAATCCGTATCCCAGGGAAAGGACAGGGACACATCCTTGCTGTGCCACTTGAGGTGTTCTCAGTGTGACAGAGCCAGGCAGTTGCTCTTCAGGCAAAGGAGGGGATCTGTGGCTATCCCTGTCCAGCTGTTCTGCAGGAACCTTCCCCAGCCACGTGTCCCTGCTGTCATTTAGTGCTGACACAGCAGCAGCTGGGTTCCACAGCTGCCTGCACCTGTGGACTGAGCTCCATTTCAAACCTGAGCTCCTCCAGGGTCATCCCTTCCCTTGTCTCCTGAAGCTCACAATTCAATTACAGCTACCAGCTGACCACTGCTTTCAAGATCTGTCTGCTAGACAGCTTTTAATCCATTAAATGTGGGTGTGTTTTTAAATTCAAATGCTGTTTGGTACAGAGTCAAATGCCATACAGAATTTTAAGTGCCTTCCAAATATGTGGCTTTTGTCAACCAGCATTTGAGCCTCCTGAAGGAATGAAATCAGGTTTGCTTGACAGGAGGTATTTCCCATGAAACCAAGTTGGTGAGCATTAAATGCATTAAAATATCCTTTAATTCCTTATTAATTGAATCTCATATCAATTTTTCCGCTGCTTTGCCCAGGACTGATGTTAGACCAGTCAGCCTGTGAAAGAATGAAGGGTTCATTCGGCTTGACCTTTTTTGGTATTGACTAAGAGAGAAATTATACAGAACTTGCCTGTTACAGCCTGCAAATGATCAACATGAGCATTGTTGCCTCTGTGTTTGAAATAAGTCTGTAAAATGGGGCGGGTGACAAAACCTGGGCATGACTGGGATGAGTGGTTGGGATGCTGGGTCCTTGGGGGTGTGTGGAGAGTTGGTACTGAAAGGGGATTTGTGCTGGACCTGGTGGGACACGTGTCAGCAAAATATGTCAGGGACAGCAAGGCTGATAACACAGCTGTGGTTTCAACCTGGCTCATCGGGGGAGCAAAAAGAGTGACAATTTTGTACTTTATCCAGTAATATAGTAGAAGAAGCCAGCAGAGAAGCCTGCAAGTTTCCTTAATCCTGGAAAAAAACTCTGGAGGGTTTTTTTTTTTTTTTCTTTAAACATTCTTGCTTCAAGCTTAAGAGTGTTCTTATTTGGGAATCTGTTTCCAGTTATTTGCAATGTGCTAATTACCCAGTGGCAGAACCTAAGTGGGTGTAAATTGTCATATCTCTGCTGACTTCAGTGGAACTGTGGCAATTTGCACTTCAGGAGGATCTGTTGCCTAGATTCTTGCCAAATTCGAAATCCCTTTGCTCTAACTCGGATGGGGAGCCTCGGGCTCGAGGGAATACAGAAGAAAACAAGCATTTTGCAGGGCTTAAAAAAACCCTGCTCGTCTCATTGATTTGTTGGCGTTGCTGTTTGTTATTCACCCCGCCGCGGAACGTAATGGATCCTTGAGCCGCGTCGCTGATGAGAAAGGAATCCTGCATCCCGCGGTTGCCTTGGCAACCACTGCGGCGCTGCCCACGCTGGGTACCCGCGCTGGCTCCGCTCGGAGCCCGCAGGGCGCGCACAGCCCGCCTGGCACCGGCCTTTTGTCACCGCCCTGCCGTGACCTGCGTGTGGCAGCGCCGCCGAGACAGCCCCGGGGTGCCCAAAACCCCGGCGTTCCCAGGAGATTGTCACACGGAGCATCCCTCCTTTCAGAGCTGGGGTGTGTGTAAATCATTGGTGGGTGTGAAAAACCCCATTCGCTTGTTTTTTAAAATTTTAAGAGTTTAATAGTAATAAAATGGTTATAAAAATAGTAGTAGTAATATATAATTTATAATAATTATATAAGTAATATATATAATACAGTCGTTGGTGGGTGTGAAAAGCAACAATCACTTGTTTTTAAAATTTTAGATGTTTAATAGTAATCAAATGGTTATTAAAAAAGTAATATATAATTAATACATAATAGTAATAAATAATACATAAAAGTACTATAATATATACTATATTATAGTACTATATGCATAAAATATTGTATAGTATTATATAATATACATACTATATTATATATACTATATTATACACATTAAAAATATAAATATATATAAACAAATATATAATAGTAATATCATATATTCTATTATATATAGTAAATATACAATAATATAATATGATACTATAATATAATATATAATAATATATAATATAGTATATATATACTATTGTATATATGTAAAATAGTAATATAGACAATTTGGATTAGGACAATACAAGACAATAGAAACAAAGAGTTAGGGACAGTCTGGGTAGCTCTTTCTGGGCAACACAAGCCCAAAAAAGGACCTACGTTAACAGAGGATTAACCCTTAAAAGCAACAGCCTGTTGCATTTTCATACACCTCATCCATGATGCATAAATTCCATTCAAACACAGGATTCTGTCTGGGCAGTGTCAGCTTCTTCCTCTGAATCCTGACAGTGCTTTCAGAGCTGAGCAAGGCAGGAAGAAGTTCCTTTCTTCTGATAAGAGAGCAATGAATTATCTTTCTCTGAAAGTTTCAGGTGTCCTGTGGCTGCTGTCTCGGTGGGAGCACCTCATTTCTTTCTTAAAAAAGTATCTCACATACATAGTTTCTTTTTTAACATCATATTATAACCTAAATCTATATTTAACACACTACTTAAAAAAATTAATATAGCATAACTTTCTAACATAACACATATAATATTAATTTTAATATTTGTGAAAAGCCACTCATAAAATATGCATTTTTCACAGTGGGAGATTCCAGGCAGCAGAGCATAAATACAGATCTTGTTGGCCGTTGAGCATCCTGACAGTTCCTCATGTAATGGCCACTTAATTGATTAATCCTAATGTGGTATTTTCTGAGACCCCCGTCGTGAGGAGGAAATGATGAATCTGACTGCATGTTCTTAGAAGGCTAATTTATTATTTTATGATATTATATTATATAAAAGAATGCTATACTAAACTATACTAAAGAATAGAGGAAGGATGCAGACAGAAGGCTAAAAGATAATAATTAAAACTTGTGACTCCTTCCAGAGCCTGATTGGCCAATAAGTCAAAACAATTCACACGTTGGACAAACAATCTCCAAACCACATTCCAAAGCAGCAAAACACAGGAGAAGCAAATGAGATAATATTGTTTTCCTTTTTCTCTGAGGCTTCCCAGAAGAAGAATCCTGGGCAAGGGTGCCATCCTAATACAGAAGAATCATGCTCTTATCTCCTTCTACATATTTTTCAGCTCAGTGTTGTCTTGGAAAACAACAGAAATGGCTCTTGCATGGATGAGAGCCATGGAGAAGGTGGTGATGATGGCAGAGCATTTGAGGTGTCAGTGTTTGGCATTTGTTTGAGTCAGTGGTTCAGGTGATGCAGCCCTTTCTGCATCTCTTTACTGCCTGCACGTACGTGGCACAGAGCTTAATAACCCTCCAGCAAATGGGCTGACCTTCTTAAAGGAGATAAATCCACAGGCATGGAGAGATTTTTCCAGAATCTTATTTATAGACCATCTGCTTGGATGTTTTATCCCTTTTCCCCTTCAGGGGAATTTGAAGACTGTGAGCTCCCATTTCCAGCTGAGAGGGGGCAGAGGCTGGGGTGTGGGAAGCAGAGGTGACCTCTTGGCAGCACCCTTGCACTGACCCTGCCTGCCCATCCCCTGTTTATGAACTACTCAATGTTACAAGCACTGATTTCATAAGCAGGTGTAATGGACCAGGTAGCAGATTTTTATGTACTTTGGGCCTAATTCATTAACATTTTGCCTGTATAGGCGTATCATTATCTTTATGTGGCTCCTCTGGTTGGCCATATGGGTTTGTTGGCTGCATAGTATTTTTCAGCAAGGATACAGCAAACTTGCCATCTGGGTGATGTTTGCCTGACTACTTGAAATAGTTCGGGGTTTTTTTTTTTTAAATATGGATGTGAGAAGCCTCTGTTTTCCAGGATTTTACCATGGGTTGTGCAGAGTTTGACCCCCTCAGTGCTGATCCTCAGGATGCTGTGAACAACTTCTCCCTCACCTCTGTCCTGTTCTGTGCTCAGCTCTGCAGATACTGGGGGAGGTAGAAAAAAAACAACTTATTTCTTTGCAAACACAGTTGATATTCCAATAATACAGGTGTATTTTATTGCACTGCTCCTGAATTGGTGCATTCCATAAAGTTGATTTATGGATGCAGAGACGACAGCAGCTGAGCTGCAGGAGCCATTGGTATGGGGGGGATGTACTGGGGAATGGCTCCGCTGTGGAGCTGGGATGATGCTTCTCGTGCTGGGGAATTGTCACCTGGGAGGTTGTTTCCCAGGAAGGGAAGGGTGTGCCTGCTCTTGGTGACAGGACACTGACCAGTGTGGCCAGGGAGCATCACAGCTCTGCTCAGTGTGGCTCTCCTTGCCTCACTGGTAGGAAAGGAGGGAATGCACAATACCATATTGCTGAGCAGCATCTGGAAAACTGCCCTTAAACCTTGCATTCCTGTTTGTAACCTTTGTAAAAACACTATTTCCCATTGCTGCCTGGGTTTTATAATGTCAGTATCCTGAGCTCTGCCTCCCAGTGTTGCATTTGGCGCTGCTTTCTCTGTCCCCTGGAGCACATTTGCTTTCTAAGTGGGCTTTCAAAAATAGTTTAAAAAGAAAAAAATCATGGTAGACTTTGCTGTTGGCAGGGGAATAAGTTTTCGTCACAGTCTGCAGCAAAATGCACAGCAGATGTGTAAGTGAAGTTCACCTTTAGCACTCCAGGTTGTTCTGGCTCTGACAGAAAGCCTTTGAGGCAGATCATGATCTGCAGAGATTCCTCTCCTTTGAGCCTCTCCCATGCACAGAGCCTTTGCACTGGTGGTTAATGCAGTGCTGTGGGGCAGCCAGCTGCACCAGTGCTCCAGCTCCTGTCCCCAGACCTTCCCTCCTCCTTGGGAAACATGAATTCCCTACTATTCATTTTTCAGATTTTATCCCACCGAGTGCTTCACTGTCACCTGGCTTTTCCTTTGTGAATTGCATAATTAAGCAGCTGCATTTAGATTATGGGAGTGATTGCCCCAAAACCTGTGCAGCCCAAATGGGCAGTTCCTGCTCAGTGTTGTCCCCTCAGTAAATGCAGCAGATCTGCAGTCAGATCCTACAGTGCCACTGGCAGGGATGGGATTCACTGGAGTTGTTCTGGAATTTAGGGAAACCAACACAAATCATGTATAACACTCTTAGTTGGAATACCAAGTCTTTGCATCTTATATTTTGGCATGTCTATTATGTGAATGCAAATTCAGTCTTTTCTACAGAATTTCCTTGGAGATAAATGTTTTATTAGTTAAGGAAGAGGACACAATATGTTAATGGAAGATAATGAACATGTAGCTTGTGACTGGGAATACAGCAATGAGAGATTAGCTTTTACATCCCTTTTTTTCTTAGAGGTATGTTCTAATTTCCCTTTGCCCAGCCTGGGGATGTCCTGCTTGCTAAGGCCATGCTCAGTTAAATTTCCTGTGTTTACCAACATTTTGCACACTGGAGGATCTTTCCAGCTAAAATTGATCTCTCATCAGTCAATTTAGGGTGGCTTGCACACACTGTTGAGTGTTATTTGGAGTTCCTTAACCTCAGACAGCGTGTGCTAATGGCTCTTATGGCATGTGCAGTCCTTTGGGTGCTTCAGCGAGGGAATGACAGCAGCAGTGGGGCACAATGGGGCCATGAGCAAGGTGGTGCTGTGTCATTTACAACTCTGTGTACAATGGAGGAGTGCAGTGTTCAGGGGACACTGGTGCAGAGCAGAACAGAAAGCGACAGGTCAGATCAGGAAAATGGGCTGTTTTATGAGGAGAAATAAAAAGCTTGTTTAATCTGGCAAAACCAGGGCTGGGAAGTGATGGAATTGTTCCATCTACAAATGTCAAAGAAATAAAGTAGGGAGGTGAAAATCATGTAAAAATGAGGGCTGGCATTGGCACAGGAATGACCAGAGCAAGAGTGGCTGCAGGTAAATGCACACTGAAGACTGTCCCTGCTTGTGTTGGAGTTTTGAGTCTCTGTCCCAGTCAGGTGCCAGCTGCAGGGCAGATAATGACTGAGGCAGGGGGATGACACAGAGGATGCCCATGGTGTTCACACATGGGAGTGCTGGGCTCAGTACTCAGGAGCTGCTGAACAACACAGCAGGGCCTCTCTGGGCAGGAAGGGTCCTTTTTCTTCTTACTATGTTTCTTTTTTTCCTTCAGAATATAATTCAATTTTTGTTATGCGTTAGGATGGGCTGAAGTGTTATTTGAGGTTAAGCCTTGTGGCAGTGGCATTATAGGACCCTGGAAAAGCCCCACCCATTGTGAAGCAGCAGGTTATGTACTCATGAGATTCCAAGCACCACTCTGGGCAGGAAAGGTCCTTTTCCTTCTCACTGTATTTCTCTTTTCCCTCCTCTTCAGAATATAATTCAATTTTTGTTATGTGTTAGGATGGGCTGAAATGTTACTTGAGGTGCAAATACCTGTTTGCGTTATTCTCCAAAAGACTCCATTTCACATGCTGCTGCTGTCATCATGATGAATCGTTTCACGTACAGCTTTGGGATGATGACTTCTAAATTTAGGGCTTGGCTTCGTGGAGCCTCCCTGGCTGTGGGTGTATGACAAAGAGCAGTTCTGCTCGTGGGTGCCAGCAGCAGAGCTGGATGGCTGGCACTGCCATGTGCTCGTCCCCCTCACACAGCTGAGCTTTGGCTCGTGTTGAAATAAACACTGAGCAGTTGTATAAACGGGGATAACCCATCCTTCACTGGCAAGCCTGATCTTGCCAAGTCAGCACCTGAAAATGCCTCTTTTTGGATGTTAGGAGAAAAGAGGATGATGAGGATGATCACAACAAAACACACAACCTGCAGAAAGAAGCACTTTCCTGAAGCTGCCTGTGCCCTTGTGCAAGCACAGGTCTTTGGGTGGGTTGCATTGTGCTTGGAAAGTTTTAGTGGCCTGACGATCCTCCAAATACCTTGTTTCCTTGCAGCATTTTTTGTGTGCCTTAAAGTTACCTGAGGGGGATTTTACATTTCAAACTGCATTTGTGCCTTTGGTGACAATAGTAATGGAATTAATAATTAAGTTTTTGTGGAACTAATAATCACATATTAATAGAATTTCCATTTGCAAAGTGCATTACACCTGGTCTGTAATTAATTGCATACCTGTAGTGGCACTGAGCTGTATCAGAGGTGCCACAGTGAGCTCATTAGAGGAGTGCATCAGTTTTTAGGGGCTGTGTTTCACTCCTGCTTGCTGGAGCAGCCAGTTTGGTGCAGAACTCACTTAAGGCTATGCATCTTCCCAGTTGCTCATGCTCTTGCTGCTTTTCTGCTTAAACAGTTTTTTCATTCCTTCTGTGTGTATGTCCACTCATTCAGTGTCTGGGTGATGCTGAGGAGTGTTCCTCTGAGCTCCTCAGTTTGTTATTTTTTTAAACCTCACTTGTAGATGTATTTACTGACAAGGTAAACAGCAAAGTTACCAGGCTCCTGTGGAGTGAACCTTCATTTACTTTAGGTAGTAGAACCTGAAGAAGATTGTTTCAGTAGCAGAAAATGAGGCCCCTGGTCCACCAAAGGTCATGTGGGATGATGCCATGTGCCAAACCTGTAGTCTGAAGCAGCTCCCCTGACACACAGGGAGGTGAGAGATCCCTTCCCACCCAGGATTTGGCTACTTTCTCCTCTATAGTCACAAAACAGTTTCAGTATTTCGTAAAAAGTCTGTCCACTTAGAATAAAGTAATTGATACAAGCAATTTCAGCCCCCTTTAATATAACAGATCTCAAGTGTGAAACCTCCTTACTTAATGATCAGCATAAAATAAAAGTCCTTTTTTAATGTTAGTTCTCAGTTAATTTTACAGTTCGGTTGCAGTGAAAATATCGTTAAACAGGGTAGCATTAAACTTTATCCTCACTGGGTTCCCCTGCTCTGCAAGGGAGAGGTGAGTTGGTGTCTTGACAGTCACAATCCACTTTAGCCTGAGTCCATCCCTCCCTTTTCCTTGACGTCATTAGAGAGACACCTTTTTATTACAAACTCAACTTGCAAGCCAACCTTGACAGAGAGCGACGATATTTTCACATTATAAAGCGCACTCCGGCATGCTGGAGCGGTATCCCTCACGTTAACCAGGTGATGGCTAATTCCTGAGGGGTGCACACTGAATTTAAACACCAGCAAGCTTTGAAGGTCACCTTTGCTAGCACTACATTCAGCTGTCCTGTTTATTTCAGCTCGGAGCTGGCACGAGCCCTCGGTGCTGGTCCGAAGGCTGTGCGGGCGCAGAGGAGGAGGAGGATGAGTGAGCTGCTGGGAGGAAGCACCCGCAGTGCTTCCCACCCGCCTGCAAGGAGTTTTGAAGGGTAGGGAGTGCAGCTTTGTGCTGCTGACAAAGGACGGGATGTGGTTTCAGCTTCTCCTCCCACTGCCTTCCTGTCCTTCCATTAAGTGCAGCTTTGATTGATTCTGTAGTGAGCAGGCAGGAGCGTGCTTCCTTACCCCAGGCAAGGTTCCTAAACCCACACATTTGCTCTTTCTAAACCCACACCAGGCTCTCAGCTAGTCTGCATCAAAATGCAACATTGCCAGGTTCCTAAACCGACACCATAAACCCAAACCAGACTGCATCAAAATGCAGCATTGCCAGGTTCCTAAACCCACATGTTTGCTCTTTCTAAACCCAAACCATACTGCATCAAAATGCAGCATTGCCAGGTTCCTAAACCCACATGTTTGCTCTTTCTAAACCCAAACCATACTGCATCAAAATGCAGCATTGCCAGGTTCCTAAACCAACACATTTGCTCTTTCTAAACCCAAACCAAACTGCATCAAAATGCAATGCTGCCAGCGATGAGCTTGGAAAAATAAGGGCAGAAGAGCATTTTTTAATTTGAAAGAGGGTTAATGCTGGAAAAGGAAATTAAATGAGGAAAGAAGCTCTTGTTTGCTTGAACTGCGTGAGACGCAGTTGTTAGAGAAAGAAACATGGAATATACCCTGGTAATTTGGGGAAATACAGGGATTCTGGGAGTCAAAAATTACAGCTTCAGTTGTCTTTACAGAGCCATCATCCATGAGCTCTGCAGTGACCATGGGCTCCTTTCAGGGGCAGGTTTCCTCTGCAGGATTGCCTTTGTATTTGTTTCAGGCTCTTTATCCAATTCAATTAAACATCCCTTTGAGATCTGTGTGTGGCTTAGAAAAATTCTGTCAAAAAGGAGCCTCCCAGCTTTAAGGGTAAACTTTCAACCAGAAGTAGTGGTTGTCACCATGGTGGTGACAGAGCTGCTGATGGTGCTTGGGAGAGCAGCCCTGTCCTTCTCCCTGCCTGCTCTCACCTTAACGAGCCGATGTCTTCATTATCCGCCCTGCTGGTAATCTGCTGCTGATGAAGATTAATAGGGAAAATATTTTCTAAACACTTCTGTCTGCGTTTTCATTAATCTGTGCTTGGAAAATTAATCTTGTGGAGTGACCTGCAAAAGGTGTTAATTGCCATTTCGGGGAGGATTTATCAAAAGTTTGAGGAGGTGCTGCAGCCACTGCACAGCAGTGGCAGGAATCCCAGAGGGACTGTCCCTGTCCTTCAGACCCCAGAGCTCAATGCAGGTAAAACCAGTTGTTTTCAAAAGCTCTTTGGGACAGTGCAGCCTTGGCTCTGGTAAGGACTATATTCCTACCCGTTCAGGTTAGCATGGAATTAGAAAAGAAGGAGTAGGTGAATAATTTAATTAACGTCCATCCTCAATACTGCATCATTATTTTTGAAGACTGCTCGGATAAGGAAGTTTTGAAGCGTTTGTGTTTTTTTACAGCTACCAATTATGAAATTTGGCATGAAAATGAAGCTGTGTGTTACATGAGTGGCTTCGGTGTGATGATGATTTATTGTCCACTTTTTCTTATGAAAGCCACTTGGTAAATTCCTTGTGATTTGTAAACCTACAGGCAGCGTATTGGATGGAGATGATGGATTGTGTGGCCGAGGGAACAGATTTCTGCCTGCCCGTGGGACTCATTTCTAATGACAGTTTTGTGGTGTCAGTGGGAGGTTGGGAAGGAAGCAGCCTAGAATTTTCTGTTTTCTTCTGCTTTTCCTTCAAGATTCAACTTGGTTTCAGTGACAAGAGAAAATCTTGCTGTTCAGTTTTGTGCTGCAGCCAGTGCTCAGTCTCAGCAAAGCATTTTCTCTTGGCAGTGAACAAGCACACGGGTGTCTGTCTGCACCTTTCTCCCAAATGCAGAAAAGCTTCTGCTTACAAAAACGAAACAAACACTGTTTAAATTGGCATGTGCCGCTGTGAATCTTCTTGTGATTTGTCAGCTCTGTGAACCTCTGGACACTGTGAGTTACCCATGAGAGCACTGATCTCCTTTTGAGCTGGATTCAGCCAGTGAACATTTCAGAAAGTGTTTCAACTTTCCATGTATGGGTCCAAGTTTTGTAAGAAGGGACTCCTTTCAAGGGATGGCATTTCACCATGTCAGTCTTGAAAAAAGCTGAAATAGTCATTTCATGTTCAAATGACATTTCAGTTCCTGCTCAGCACCATTCTCTTTCCTGAGCCAGCTGTGTCCTTCTCTGCAGAAGGACAGAGGGTTTCCAGGATGCTGTTTGCTACAGGAGCAGGGGACAGGGCTCAGAGCTGCTGTTCCATACCCCAAACACACCCCTGCTGTTTTGAAGGAAAACCATCTTTTCTGTTGACATCAGCAAAGCTGCACTTTGTACTTGCAGTCAAGGAAAAAATTGTTTGGGTTGAGCAAAATTCTGCTGTGCCATTGCCAGTAAAGCACCCGGAAACCAGGAGGATGGAGAGAACAGACCTGATGACAAAAAGCATGGAATTGTCTCTTACGAGTCTCATGATCTTTTCTAATCAGTGTCAGCCTTGAAGAAATGTTGTGAATGCTCTAATTGGCTGTGATGGGGAAGACAGAAGATTCCCTGTGCATGAGAAGAGGTGATGTACTAAAAATGATTCAGCGTTCTGTTTTGTCATGTAGCTCATCAGCGCTGTCTTGCTTTTATTGAGAAAATATGCAGAAAGCACTTTAGAAGCAAAACTGTTGAACATACCAGCTCTAATCACTTGACTTTCATTTGTCAGTGCTGTGTGACTGCCAGGTCCCCTTCTCTGTGCAGACCCTGCAGCTGGAGGAGGCTGTGCTGGAGCCAAGCACTGCCCTGATGCCACCATCACTCCCACAGTGAGGCCTGGGTGACCTCAGTGATGCATTTGGGGGAGACTTTTCAACCCTCATGACCTGCTAAAGAACCTGCAATTCCACTCATGTCCTTTGTGAGCATTTTCGGCTTCTTAGCTAAAGAGTACAAAAGGTTGGAGGGGAATGTGTGAGATCCCATTAAGATTCATTAGTGTGAAGCCTTGCATCTAATTAATCATCACAGCCCCCCAGGTCTGTTATTAGGTGCTGGTGGCAGGTCAATTACAGTGAAAGTCAATCCCTGTGGGTCAGTTTGTGTGCAGGAGAAGTGGCAGTGACATCCCAAGGGCTGCACCTTCACAGAGGTGTCTGGGGAGCTCCAGGGTCCCAGGGCCTGGCTGGTGTTCTGTACCTGGCAGGACTCCAGGTGTTTCTTGGAGGACAGTCCACTCACAGGAGTGCAGGGACAGCCCCAGGCAGAGTGACCCAAAGGAAGGAGGAGTGGGATGCTCCAGACCCAGGGTCCATGATGCCACTGCCTACTAGTCCCATCCTGAAAGAATGAAATAACTCATTGGCAATGGATAGCTACACTTTGAATAGAAATCACCATTATTTTACAAGAAGAAAATTTCCTCTTAGCTTGCCTTCTCTGTTTTTACCCTCCAGAATGTCTCAGGGCATATGGGAGATATTAGTTTTTGTATTTAGGGTTGTATTTTCCTTTCTCAGCTGTCCAAGTGACATAACAGTTAAACAGCCCTGCAGGGCTATTCAGAAGGCAAATTCCCAGTGATAAAGTCACTTCAGATAAATCCCAGTGATATTGTCACCTCAGGCAGGCACCAGGAAGGGCTCTGAGGTTCAGACACTTCATATGGAGAGTACCCCCATTTTGTGTATCTTGCCATAGCAGACCCCTTCCAGTGTTCATTATCTATCATGAAAATGCGCTTTCCCTTCTCTGATAAAAAATTAATGCAAGTAAAACGTTGACCTTTTCACTGTTTATTGAACATCAGAAACACTCAGCTCTTTGCTGGTAGTGAACTTCAGTAAATTTTGGTGCCCTAGTCTTGAGAAATTGCTGCTTTTCTGTTTGGGTTTTTGAGACAGAAATGAAATATTGATAAGTTGGTTGTAAGCTGTATAAACTTAGTATTTCTACAACAACTTGTCTAGAAAGACATTCTTAAATGCTTCCTGTAGCTCCTGCCATTGCCTGTGGGGCTGTAGGGATTTTAAATCAGAATGGGAAGATTTAGTATTGGCATACATAATAATTTGGTTTATGTTGTGTAAATGCTTTTTAATAAAGGGATTCTCTGGAAGGAGGTTTGAAAGTCAGGTCCTTCTGAGTTTTTTATGCGCTTGGATTCAATTATCAGAATTCAGGAGCTACTGAAAACCTTAAATGGCTTCCTGAAATGGGAAGGGAAACTTCAGAGCTTCAGTGGCACTGTGCCACCTTTGCAAAGAAGTCAGGGATGGACATGTGTTGGTCATGAGCATTTACTGTGAACAAGTGGAGTAAAGAGAACAGGACCCAGAAGCAGAGCCCTTTGCAGTGTGGGATGTCTGCAGATAACTCCAAGGCTGATGTTGCCCAAGGGAGGCTGCCAAAAAAAGATCCCAGCGAAGGCTTCTTGTCCATTCCAGCACAAAATTAATCCAAGATAAAACTGCATGTATAATTAATAGCTGCCCAAAGTTCTCTTAGATATTTATATATTTCCTACAAGTTGGATTTGTTAGACTTGTCCTGATTTGGCTGTGTCAGACAGACAGTGAACATGTCAGACCAACATCCCTCACATGATCTGCTCATGCCCTGCCCTGTTCCAGATGTAGCTTGTTTCTACAGAGTGTCTGCAAAAATACCATAAATACCATTTCTCCAGGGCACTGTCACATTTTGTCTGGTTCCCCCATGCTGTGATGGTCTTTTTTCTTTCCCAAAAAAGAGAATCAGACAGATAATAACCAGGTTTCCCACTTGGGTCCAGTCTGCCCATGATGGCTGCGGTGGAGGCAGCTGGGCTGGAGATGTGCTGCTGCTCTTGACACAGCCTTTCCTACCTCAGTCAAGTTTCCACCAAGACCAGCTCAGTAATCCTCCTTTTGTGCAGTTTCCCCAGATATAAAAGTATTTTAACCCCAACCTGTCTTCATTAGCCTCTGCCTGATCTGTTCAGTCTCAGCCCCCCAATAAGCTGAGGCAACCAGCACAGACATTAATGGTTCATGCAGCTTTGTATCTGATTTTCCATTGACGTTGTAGGAGACATGATTAAAGCCTTCAAGTAAAGTTGCAGCTAAATCCTTGTTATAGCCCACCCCATTATTTTTTTGTTCTCCTATTAGGATTTTAGGCATTTCTTTGACATTTTTATTGCCAGATTAGGAGGAAAACGCTTGACTTGTTTGCAGTGCTCTCATTATATTGTCTTTCTAACATTTCTAAAAGAGAATAAATATAAAATACTTCTGTGTATTGTGTCATATTTCAGTGTGACATTAATACACTCCATGATTTTGCAGCTCACAGTTCTCACCGTGTGGTGACAGTCAGGAAGCTCCTGCACAGGGTGGTGTCGGGTGGCACAGGCTGAGGAGACTCTGGGGGTTTATGGTGTTTAGGCACCCAGGAAATTCCTGAACAGTGGGTTTTGTATCCCACATGGGCAGTGTTGGTGTGGAACACAGGCCTGTGGAGTCAGAAGAATCTCTTGTACAACTTTTCTTCCTAATAATTCACATCAGGGATGTTGGGAATGCTTTTCCCTCACCTGAAAGTATGGGAGCCTGGCTGTCATGTGGAGCATGTGTCACCCAGAATAAGAGCCTGAATGAGGGATGTGGGACTCCAGGGGCTCTTCAAAATGCAGTTTATTGTATCCAAGATGTTACAGCAGTTCAGGGTCGTGGGTGACAGAGCTGTGCCCACAGCTGTCAGCTCCAGCTGCGGGCAGGCCTGGAGACTCTTTGGTTTTGGTTCCAATGCATTATATACTTTTCTTTGCTGAGCATCTTCATACAGAAGAACCAATCTATACCTTTACTTTTACCCATAGCCTGTCATAGTTACTGTAATTACCATATTCATGTTACTGTTCTCCAATCACTGCAAGTTAGTACATTACAGTTTAAGCTAGAAGTTGTTTTTCAGTTTTCTTGCAGTGGAAAATTCTGAGACCTTTTTTCTACTTGCTACATTTGCTGCCCTGTTTGCCTGTGCTATCTTTCTGCTTGGTAAAAACATCTTCTTGTTTGAGGTGGGTTTATCCTTTGCTCTAAGTCATAAAAACCCCTTCTAACTAACATATTAATTATCTAGTAAGACTGGCTCAGCAATTCTTTTCTTCTATATAAAAACTTGATTCCTTCATCAGACTTTACATTTAAAAATCTTTCTGCTAAACATACATATCTGTGAGTCTTTCTTGTCAAACTTTCATCCTTCCCAGCAACACAGATCTGCTCTCAGTGATCCCTTGCACACAGGTGTCATCAGATGCTCTCGTGCTGCCCTGTTTGTACCCAGCTCCAAATGGGCCACCTCCCTCTGAGATGAGTCCCTTTGAGTTTAGGTAGTGGAGGTGAATGTGGGAACCCAATGGGAATTCCCATATCCTGCACACCTGGTTGAGCACAGCCTCTTTGGAGCTGTGTCACAGGGTTTTTTTGGGGTTTATCATGTCATTCACAGTATCTGCAAGAGCAGCTACAGCAGTGCTCACACTGTGTGGCCTCTGTCCTACAAATCAGTGATTTCTGCTCAGCCTTACTCCTCCTCCTCACCTGAAACACCTCCCAGGTCTCCAGAAAACCCTGGAGATTATTCTGGAGCATTCAGGCTGGTGACACAGGCAGGCTGTGAGAGTCTTTGAGGCGCAATGAGCAGCACTAATGGGGAGTGGGATGCTGCAGGATAACCAGGTGTGTTATCCTCATCAGCACCCTGCAGGGGGTTTTATGATTGACACTTTTTGGGTTCAGTTTGAGCAACATGGGTAGCAGGGAGTGAGGTGAGTAGTAGGAAGCCTTTTGTGTCAGATGAGGAGGTGGATATTTCATTACTAATTGGCCATGACTGCTGGCCCTAGGAAAATTCTGAGCTCTTGGAAAGCTACAAGGATCCAGTGCACATTCCTGGCTCGAGCTGCTCATGAGGGAAGGTGAGGATGTTTTCCTCCTACATCTCGCAACTTTGCCCCTATCCAGGCAGCATCTCTCCAGTGCGCTTTTCACCCAGGCCAGGGTGATTAAGCACTTAAATTGATTAATCAAATTTCTTGTGATGAGAACTACTGTCATTCATTAATCTGAATGGGATTATAAATAAGAGCTGGCAGAGAAGGGAGACAAACATGTTGACAGATAGACCTGCTGCCTTGAATACAAATCACACCACTGCATCTGGAGGGTCTGAGCTCCTGGCAGCCTCGGGATAGAGCTTCCCTAAAGGTAAAATTGGGCTAAGATTAAAGTATCCCTGTATTAATAAAGAAATGTGCATTTATGAAGAGGCAGGCACTGCAGTGGGGATGTGGGGATGCATAGCAATGATCCTGCAGTGGGCTGGGCAATGGGTGTTGCTGCCTGTGGAAGCATCAGTCCCCCTGTATGCTGATTTCTGTCATTAAGCCAATGTCATTAGAGGATTCATTTCCAACAGTGAGAAACTTAAACCCTTGCAATCCTTGCAGAGACTTCAGAACCCCACAACCCACACAGGGTTTGAAAAAGAACCCATTAAACATTTAAATATTTCATTAAATATTGAACATTTCAAAAATTGCTTTCTAACGAATCCCGAGGTAAACAGAACAATATTTGTTAACAAAAGCCTCCAGATGTGACGATGTCCTGCATGTGTAACCTCTCCTCCCTTGATTAACCATCACAGGAGAGCCCTGGGCTCAAATCTCGGAGCTGTTACCAGTGGCATTGAGGGCATATGGGGGGGTTTGAGATGTGTCAGGAGAAGAACTGACAGGATTAAACCCAAAATGCCTGCACCAGGCTGAGCCCAGGGCTGCACAGAGCTGAGCTCTGATGCCACAGCTGGAAAGTGAAGGCTCAGCTTCGCTGGGTTTTGCAGCTGCCTGGAAACGTTAAGAATGTTTTTGGGATCTGCTGTCAGTACCAGGCACTCCTTGCCCAACCTGGCAAAGTATGAGCAATTGCTTAAATTCTGTTGACATCGATAAAAGGCGAACCTTGCCAGCAGCGTGTCTCAGCCCAGGCTGAGATCTGAGCACGTGGCTTTGTGCTTTGCTGAATCAAAGTTACTATTTATGAACGTCAGAGGAAAATCCAAACCTGTCTAATATCTGTGTTTCTCTGAGATGATGAGTGAGAAAACACGGTTAGCAGCGTTTTGGTTTTGATTTGCAGCAGTAATGGGAAATTTTGGATGCATTCCTATATTATGACAGTCCTTAAGTCAAAATAAGAGCTCTGGTGGCAGCCTTGTGGCCCTGGGGATTCCCCAGGGTTCAGACGTGGTTTCCCCTCCCTGTTTGCTGCTTTAAAAAGCTAAACTGGGGCCAGTCTGGATGGGGGAATGTTGAGAATCTCCTGTTGCCTCTGTGGCTCTGTTCACAGGGATTCTTGGCTGAGGGAAGAGATGAGGATCTGACTCCATGTTTCAGAAGGCTGATTTATTATTTTATGATATATATTATATTAAAACTATACTAAAAGAATAGAAGAAAGGATTTCATCAGAAGGCTGGCTAAGAATAGAAAAAGAAAGAATCATAACAAAAGCCTGTGGCTCAGACAGAGAGTCTGAGCCAGCTGGGCTGTGATTGGTCATTAATTACAAACAGCCTCCTGAGACCAATCACAGATGCACCTGTTGCATTCCACAGCAGCAGATAATCATTGTTTACATTTTGTTCCTGAGGTCTCTCAGCTTCTCAGGAGGAAAAAATCCTAAAAAAAAAATTTCATAAAAGATGTCTGTAACACACCTCTGTGAAAAACACCAATCACTTGTTTTTAAATTTTTAAAAGTTGAATAGTAATAAAATGGTTATAAAAATAGTAACAAAATTAGAGTAATAAAAATTTGGACAATTAGGTTTAGGACAATAAGAGACAAAACCAAAGAGTTACAGACAGTCTGGGTATGTGTGCTGGTTACAGCAGGCAAGGTGAGAGCAGAGCATGGTTGGGCTCAGATACAGCCTCTGCTTCAGGAGACTGTACCCTGTCACCAGGGTGGTGAGAGGAACAAAGCCAACCCCTCTCATGGCTTTCCATGGAGGTTTGATCCATGGCAGCAGTGTGCTGCTCCCTGATGGAGAGTGGGAGGAAGCTCTGGAATGATCAGTGATTACAGAGGGATGTGGGAACCCAGGAAATTCCTCTGGCTGCCCTGGAGGACTCCAGCCCCTGCCCAGGAGGCTCAGAGACCTTGGCACAGAGCCCAAGACCCCTGAGCCTTTGATTTAGCCCTTGGAAAAAACAATTACCAACCTGATATGAAGAACTACAAGCCACAAAAGTTTAAATAGAATGATGGTGAATTTATCACAAAGTGAAAAATAGATTTTTTAGAGTTTTTAGTATAGAAGTTCAAGGAGCAAGATAGAAGAATCTAAGCGCGTCCAGCCTTTCTCCTTCTTCTTATTGGCCTCCATCTTCTGCTTTGATGTTGGCATTTTTAGATTGGTTTAGAGTAGAAGCTCACTGTTGAACATAGATGAAAGGTATTGGAAAGTAATTGTAACTATTGCATATGTAGTTTTTAGGATAAAAAGATAACACTGTCTGGGGCAGGCAGAGTGCCTCTGTCTGTCCTGCTGAGCAGACCTCAGCTGAACAGGAGAAAAATTTACAGATAAGATATGATAAACAACCTTAAGATGGAGAACTGAAGAGTTCAACTCCTTCTTCAACCACTGAGCTATGAAAGAAAAACTTTCTAACGTATCTCAAAGTCACTCTGAGCAGGTAAAAATCCCAAGAGAGGGAGATCCCAGCAGCATGGGGATGTCCCAGGGAGCTGAGCACGTTCCCAATCCCACCACAGAGCCAGGAGCAGAGGGCAGGGTCCTTTCCCCAGTAACCTGCACAGATCCTGCTCCTGCTGTCCAAAGGCTCCTGGGGTGTTGAAAGCTGAAGCCTTACCACCAGAAAATTACTCAAGTATGTTTTAATAATGTACAGCCATAGGTCTTACGTGATTTGTTCTCTAAAGATTGATTTAGCTTCTTATTAAGGGAATTGGGAATTCAGTGTGAAAATCTGAACAAAATCTAGGCGGTTTTTAGGGTTTTTAAAATATCCACTAGTGGAACTCACCAGGGAGAAGAATTTCAAAGCCTGTCCAACCCTATCTTGAATTTTTGATTCTCCTGCTTTCTTATTGCCATTCCCAAGGTATGCTTGTTAAGAAAGAACACCTCAGCATTATTGTATTATTTTTAAATAAGCCACAATCACTTTAAGGAGCTCAGGATAAAAAAAATCCACTAATAATTTGATTTTATATTCCTCCCCCTCCAGTTTTCAGAAGTTTGGTAATGCCAAATGTGCACTGCATACAAATGGCAGGGCGGGCAGCTGTAATTGCACACAGAGAAGGCTTTTCCTCTTTAATTACCCCTGGAATTGTAAAGGGATGAGCTGCAGCAGAGCTGGCAGGGCCAGACCCTCCAGCAGCAGTGTGGGGCTGCTCAGGAGGTGCCTGGAGCTGGTTCCTCCAGTGGGGCAGGTGTGGGGGTCTCATCCTGGGGAGCTGTGCAGGAGGGACCCCCATGATGGCAGGACGTGGTGTGTGCTCAGGGCATCCTTTAGGGTCATCTCCAGGGACAAGGACACACTGCTTGGTGGGTGATGAGGCCACAGGGCCACCACCATGGGTATCCAGCAGTGTGGGGGTCTCATCCCAGGACATGGTCTGTGCTCTGGGAATCCTTGGTGACACACACGGTGTCATCTCCAGGGACAAGGACACATTTCCTGATGGGTGATGGGACCAAAGGGCCACCACCATGGGTATCCAGCAGAGTGGGGGTCTCATCCTGATCATCTGCACAGGAGGGATCCGTGGTGGCAGGACATGATGGCAGGACATGGTGTGTGCTCAGAGCATCCATCAGGGTCATCTCCAGGGACAAGGACACACTGCTTGGTGGGTGATGAGGCCACAGGGCCACCACCATGGGCAACCAGCAATGTGGGGGTCTCATCCCAGGACATGGTCTGTGCTCTGGGAATCCTTGGTGACACACACGGTGTCATCTTCAGGGACAAGGACACATTCCCTGATGGGTGATGGGACCAAAGGGCCACCACCATGGGTATCCAGGTACCCAGCAGTGTGGGGGTCTCATCCTGGTGATCTGCACAGGAGGGATCCCCATGGTGGCACAACATGATCTGTGCTCAGAGCATCCTTCAGGTCATCTCCAGGGACAAGGACACCCTCCCTGATGGGTGATGGGACCACAGGCCACCACCATGGGCACCCACAGCATCCCCACAGCCGGGTGTCCCTTGGCTGGTGCTGCCCAGGGCTCCTCTGGGGTCAGGCTGATGCCAATGTTTTCTCCACACAGCAGTCAATGAGCTGCTGAGGTGTTGTTCCTCCTCAGACTGCTCCAAAATGCCTTTTCTCTTCTCTTTGAGATTTTGTGAACTTAAAAGAGAATCACGAAGAAAAAAAATGTTCTCCTCTGTCCAGCCCATTAATTCAGCCTGCTCAGGACAGAATTAACCTTGGCAAGCCTTGCAGAGGAGAGAGTCGTTCTAACCTTAAAAATCTGCTGATTAAAGCTGGTTTCTGGAATTCGATTTCACTTAATGCATTGGCTGAGTGCCCAGCCTGGCATTAACATCTCCACAGACACACAGGCCTCTGCAGCTTTTACCTTCCCACTAAAAAAGAATTAAAAAAAAAATAAAAGAAAACACAGCTAACGAACCCCCTTTGCCTGTTTTGAGCAAGAATTTATTTTAAAGGCTGCTTTAGCTGAAGGTATTACTTCTGCCCTGGTTGTGTGTCTGCTCTGGCCGGGCAGGGTGGTAATTCCACTCTCCTCATTGGGTGCAGAGGGTGTTGAGCTGGCTGGTTGCTCAGAGCCCTGGGTCATCCTAGAGCCAAAGGCTGGGGTCAGCAGCTCTGAGTGCAGGAATATCCAACACCCACCTCCCCACAACGTGCTGAGCTGCAGATTTTGTGTCACCCGCAGAGCTTCACCCATTCATCTTGAAAATCCTCCAAAACAATGACACACAGATTTCCAAGTATTCTATTTATGTCCTCAACTTTTTCTTATGCATTTTTACCTTTTTCTACCTTCCCACTAAAAAAGAATTTAAAAAAAATGAAAGAAAACAGCCTTTGCCTGTTTTGAGCAAGAATTTATTTTAAAGGCTGCTTTAGCTAAAGGTATTACTTCTGCCCTGGTTGTGTGCCTGCTCTGGCTGGGCAGGGTGGTGATTCCACTCTCCTCATTATTTGCAGAGGATGTTGAGCTGGCTGGTTGCTCAGCAGCCCTGGGCCATTCCAGGCAGGGGTCAGCAGCTCTGAGTGCAGGAATATCCAACACCCACCTCCCCTCAACGTGCTGAGCTGCAGATTTTGTGTCACCCACAGAGCTTCACCCATTCATCTTGCAAATCCTCCAAAACAATGACACACAGATTTCCCAGGTTTCTATTTATAGCCTCAACTTTTTCTTACGCTTTTTTTACCCCAAAATTAATGTCGTTTTTATTGCTGTCATCACTCATTTTGTGTGCTGGGCTCCCAGGGTCTGCTTCACCCCTGCAGTGTTTCTCTGCTGCAGTGGGGACAATTCCTCCTGTCTCTCCAAGGCCAGGATCTTGCTCACTTGTGTGGGTTTCCTTCATCCCAGCTGCCCAGGTTAAGACATCCAGCCTCAAAACATCCATCCAGTGGGGAGGAAAAACAAAAAAGAAAAGAAAAATTTAAGAAATTCCTTCTGTGCTCTGTATGCTTTTTGATTTCTGTGAGCCGTTAGGATTTTTTTTAATGGTTTGCTGAAATGTTGAGAGCCAGTTTCATGAAGGTGGGAGGCTTTTGTGTGATTCATTATTGACAGCTCTGGAATTATCTGCGAGACAGCTCTGGAGAGGGAGGGCAGAGCTCCTGCCTGCTGTGCCCCACGGGCTGCACAGAGCCCAGCCTGGGCTTTTGTTTTAATCAGGGCAAAGTTTCCATCGACTCCACAGCAAATTGGGCTGGGAAACAAGTCAGGGGGGCTGGAATAAATTGATAGATATCTCACAAGGTGGTCCCTGGCTGCTGTGAGGCTGCTCCAGCATCTCCAGACCAGCTTTGCCATCCTCACTGGTTGGACTGGGAGATGCTGCCCCTCTCAAGCTGCTTTCTGGAGCTGGGGGCACCAGCTCTGAGTCAGCAGAACTGAGCACTGCAGACCTTTCCATGCAGTGCCATGTGCAGGAGTCACTGTCAGGGCAGCTGTTCTCCAACCCTCGGGAGGGATTTAAATGTTAAGCTTTTCTTTGGATTATTTTCTGCAGGGCTTTTTTCCCTCGTCTGTTTTTCCTCCCTGCATTTCAGTGTGTGGAATGTACCCTTGACACATTTTAAAAAAAACATTATTAATCTTTGTCATTCGTGTTTTAAAAATAACTCAGTGATAGCAGCCAGTCCTTAAATCCTGTTTAATTCAGGCCGACCTTGTGAGCAGTGATCCTGGGGAGGGGGAACTGCTGCAGCCCCATGTGCTCACTGAGTGCACATGTCCCCCTCTGAGTTCGGGATCTTTGCAATTAAAACCAGTTCTGTGGGTTTCGGTTGGCACTGGGTTTGGTTTCCAACCAAAAAGTTCTAACATAGTGGAAATGTGGGGTTTTTAATGCAGAAAGAATTCCTCGGCTTTGCTGATTTCAGTTAATCAGAGAAGCAGAATTCATTTTAAAAAACCTCAAAAACCACAAAGAAACCCCCAAAAACAACCAAAAAGAAGAAAAGAAACAAACTGTATTTTGGCATTTTGCTGTCTAAAATATCTGACAGCAATTTTTTCAGTTTACAAACACAACATTTTCAGTTTAAATACCCAGGAGATAAACCATGGAAAAAGAGATGAATGTGTTGTATTTGCAAAAAAAAAAAAAAAAAAAAAAAAAATGTACAATGGAGCAAAGATAGAAAGGCCAGACCAGACCAGCCCGGTCTGTGTCATGGGACTGAGCACCCCCTTGGGTGGGGGTAGCATGGCAGGGAGGGGTTTCTGTCTCCTATGGCAATGCTTACA